>NC_077227.1:483633025-483970809 GCF_027887165.1 Monodelphis domestica
GAATATTACAAAAACTCCATGATGAAACATTTATACTAATATATGTTCTTTTTCTCTCTCCCTCTCTCCCTCCCCTCCTTTTTTATCTTCATAACTTAGAGCACTTAAATGAAATAGGAGATGTGTTGCTTAGAGGACTATGTGCTTCCTGCTGCTTCCCTTTCTTGATGACTGATTTCCTTTCTTATGGCTCTACTGACCATGTTCTCTGAAACAAAAATTAGGACTCTTAAACAGGCAGAGGATAGTCACTTTGCAAAACTTGTTGAAAATATCCGACTGTAGGTCACCAAACTTATCACTGTAATGACAAATCTTGATGTTTTGATGACAAACATGAAACACATATTTGTCAAATTGGTGCTATGCTTATTCATTTATTCTTCATCCATTTGATAGATACTATGTATTCTCAGCTCTGGGGGAAAATATAAAAATAATTCAGATATGAGTTCTGTTCTCATAAACTTAGTGACTTGAATTAGTACTGTATCAAATTCTAGTGCTGGAATATAATATAAGAAGTGAATAAGAAAAGTACAGAAAGCCTCTCCAAAGGAAAAATACAAATGATAATAGCAACATAATAAGTATTCAAATTCTTTAAGTAATCTGATAAATGATGCATATTAAATCTCTGATATATTAAACCATTGCGTTTTTTAAAAAGTAATAAAATTCAGTGCTGATGGGGCTATGGAATAATAGGCATCTGGTTGGAGATGTGAGGTGGTGTAATTATTTTGGGAAAGGAAAATAAAATTATACAATGAGTTATAGAACTGTGTCAATTATACATTGTATTGACATAAGGATCCCTCTGGTAGGTCATACCATCAAGTTGTTATTAAGAGAAAAGAAAAAAACTATATAAAAATAACAGCATTGTTTATAATAGCACAAAATTATAAATAACCCATATTTCCAATTACTTGAGAACAGCTGCACATGTATTTCACAATTATGTATTATAATTAATTGTACTCTGCTTCTCTTAGCACTATGAAATCATTTACACTTTCTAGAATGATACTTGGTGATAATTATACAACAGGAATGAGGAATATGATTAAGAACTACCTTATTACATACAGAAGATAAACCATATTTAGTTCATGGGACATATATTGGATATCGATGGCCTGCAAGATAAAATACCAATTCTTTACCCTGGTATTCAAGGTCCTTTAAGAGTGGTTTCCAGCCTGTTCTTTCAGTCTTATTTCACATTATTCTCCTTTACACTCTGTGCTATCTAAACTAGATTACTAGCAGGTACATTAATATACTATTGCTGAAAATATGAATTGGTTTTGGAAAAAATACCTGACACATATTCATAAAAAGTTACTGAATTAGTCTTACTGTTTGACTCAGAGAGCCCACTACTAAGCCTGTACTCCAAGGAGGTCACAGACAGAGAAAAGAACTCCAAAATATTCATAGTAGCATTTTTTAATAGCAAAATACTGAAAAAAGTGGCTATCCATCAGTCAGAGAATGGCTAAACAAATTGTGGTATATGAATATAATGGAATATTATTCCATCATAATAAATACTTTATAGAGGAGTTAATGGAAACTTGGGAAGACTTATATGAAGTGATACAGAATAAAGAGACCAGAACCAAGAGAACAACAACTACAATGGCCACAATAATATAAAGGAAAACAATGCTAAAAAATCATTAGATTCATATTTATCAGACTGGCTAAAATGATAGAAAGAAAAAAATGACAACTGCTAGAGTTGGGGATATGGAAAAATTAGGGCACTAATGTACTGTTAGTGAAATTGTGAAGTGATCCAACCATTTTGGTGAGCAATTTGTAATTGTGTCTAAAGAATTATAAAACCAAATATGTCTTCTGGGCCAGCAATACCTACCACTCTTAGATCTGTTTTCCAAGGGGACTAAAGAAAAGAGCAAAGAATCTTTATGCTCTAAAACATATATAAAACATTTATATGCCTCTCTTTGTGACAGCAAAAACTGGAAATGGAGGGAATGCCCATCAATTGGGAAATGGCTGAATGAATTGTAGGATATGATTGTGATGGAATACTTTCTTTAGTCATTTCAATTGTGTCTAACTCTTTGTAATGTCATTTGTGGTTTTCTTGGTAAAGATACTGTAGTGGTTTGCCATTTTCTTTTCCAGTTTATTTTCCAGATGAAGAAACTGAGGCAAACAGGATTACGTGACTTGCCCAGAGTCACATGTCTGTAAGTGTCATTTGAGGTCAAATTTGAATTCAGGAAGATGTCTTCCTAATTCTAGGCCTGGCATTCTATCCTCTGTGCCACCAAGCTGCCCTTGTTGAGAGAACTATCATGCTGAAAGAAATGATGAGCAGGTTGGTTTTGGAAAAACATGAAAAGACTTGCATTAAATATGCAGAGTGAAATGAGCAGAACCAAGAAAATATTGTATACAGTAATAGCAATATTATTCTAATATTCAAATCACCTATGAAGGAAAATACTAACCACCTTCAGAGAAAGGATTGGTAAATGGAAGTACATATTTTGTTCAACATTTTTATATAAAATATTGGCCTTCTCTAATGTGGAGTGGAGAGAGACAACTAAGAACTTAAAATGTAACAAAATTTTTTTTAAAAAGCTTTAGAATTCAAGTTAATGCAATGACCCATTGAAAGGTACAAGATAATGAATATAGTGTTGGATTTTGAGTCAGGAAAACAAGTTCAAATTCTATTTCAGACAGTAATTGTATTTGGCAAGTCATTTACTGCATAGTGGGGAGGAGTGATGGGATGTTCAGGGAGAACACTAGCACCTCTGGTATGAGGGCTTGCTGAAAGCCTTTTCAGGGCTGCTCATCTACCTTCAGTGTCTACCTTTCACCCAACTCTCAACCTGTAGCTCTAAAAAGCTATAGCATGCCCAGCTACCACACCCTGGTACAACCTTCTTGGCAGATGAGCTAAACCAGGTTAGAGTTAATCAACAAGCCTCGAACCTGTTGGTGAGTTAGAATTAATATCTATTCCATGCATGTGAAGACTTATGGGCCAATGAGAACAATTTGTTCCAGTGGTCTTGAAGGCAGCTGAAGCAGGCTCTGTGGAGCTCTTAGAGGTTGGTTAGACATCTAAGATGCCAAGTTCATCCACAGCATCTCAGGCCAATAACAGTTTTTCTCACTTTTGTCCTGCCACTTTGATCACTCTGTAAGAGAGTGAGGCTGATGACTGTGCAACTCTGCCTCATTCAAATCCAATTCATGCACAAGTCAAGATATCAACCTATGATGTCACTAGTCCTTTTTGAAAATGAATAACTGGCTTTGAGACTTGGTTTCCTTATCTGTAAAATGCATAGTCATTAAAGTCCCCTCCAACCCTAAATCTATGATTCAAGATGACTGTTAAAACATATTTCTGCCCTCTTGAATAGAGAAGGGCTGGACTCTGGATATGGAACATTTTATACATTATCAGACATAGTTGATGTGTCTTTTGCTTAACCAGGTTCCTTTGTTATAAAAGAAGGTTCTCTTCAGGGAATGGTATTAGAAAGTAACAGTGATGTGACTCTTTCCCTCATATATAAAATACCATTAAAAACCAAAACCTTGGATTTCCAGCCATTCTTTGATCTTCTGTGTTTTCTTTGTGTTGTACCTTTGTTCATATTATATACTGTGCTTTTTGTTCATCCTATGTGCCATGCTTGAAACAGATTCCTTCTATACTTTAAAAAAATACCCTTGAGGGGGGCAGCTGGGTGGCTAAGTGGATTGAGAGTCAGGCCTAGAGACGGGAAGTCCTAGTTTCAAATCTGGCCTCAGACACTTCCCAGCTGGGCAAGTCACTTAACCCTCATTGCCTAGCCCTTACCGCTCTTCTGCCTTGGAACCAATACACAGTATTGACTCCAAGATGGAAGATAAGGGTTTAAAAAAAACATCAACAACAAACCCTTACCCTCTGACTTAGAGTCAA
This sequence comes from Monodelphis domestica, assembly GCF_027887165.1. Taxonomy (NCBI): domain Eukaryota; kingdom Metazoa; phylum Chordata; class Mammalia; order Didelphimorphia; family Didelphidae; genus Monodelphis; species Monodelphis domestica. The sequence goes on from NC_077227.1 coordinate 483,636,999, forward strand.
TGCTGTGTATTGATTCCAAGACAAAAGAACTAGGCAATGGGGGTTAAGTAATTTGCCCAAAGTCACACACTTATGCCATATTTGAACCCAGGACCTCTTTTCTCTAGGCTTGACTCTCAACCCACTGAACCACCTAACTGCCTTTCCCTTCTGCACTTAAAAAACAAACCCACAAACCCTTATCTCTTGATTTAGATTCAATACTACATATTGCTTCTAAGGCAGAAGAGTGGTAAGGGCTACGTAATAGGGGTTATGTGAGTTTCCCAGAGTCATATGGCTAGGAAGTGTCTGAGACCAGATTTGAATTTAGGATTTTCCATCTCCAGGCCTGACTCTATCCACTGAGTTATCCCTTCTATACTTTTGCTTGCTGACATCCTTTCTCTCTTTCAAAATCCAGCTCAGAGGCTATGAAGCCTTTGTTCTTCCCTTTTCCCCTATGCAGAAATGAACCCTACCTTCCTGAATTAACTTATGAAGTATTTATTAAGTACTTACTATAAATCAGCCACAATGCTAGGCATTGGGAATACAAAGAAAAAGAAGTATTCCTGCTTTCAAAAAACTCAAGTTCTTAGCTTACAAACAACAACAACTTGTGGTCTATTGGGGAAGGGGCCATGTTTTACTAGAGATGCTTCTCTATGCCCCATTCTGGGAACATTTTATTTCCCTTGAAGTCCTACCCTTTTAGCCTTCTCAGACTTTCTAATTGGTGAAAACCTGGGAGTGAGTGGGTTTGGGAACAGAGTGCAGATAGAAGGACCAAGAGAACATATTTTCTGTTTAATTCCTGAATCCTAAATCCAGGTAATGTTCTGGAAGAGTTGATGCTCAAAAAACTTCCACATTTCAAAACCTGGCTGAAAAAGATGCCGGACTGGGAATCAATGGACCTAGATTCTAGTCCATGACATGACTTTTAATTCTGAGCCTGTTTCTCTTCTATAAAAACGAGTGTTAAACAAAGTGATTCTCTAATGTTTATCCTATTGCTAACAGTCTTTGTATCTTTCAGGGTTCATATTTGGGGCCCAGTGACCAAAGAGCAAAAAAGTGTGTGTACCATTTGAACAAGCAATAATACTACTAGGTTTGTATCTCAAAGAGATAAAAGAAATGGGAAAAGGACCTATTTGTACAAAAATATTATAGCAACTTTTTGTGGTGACAAATAATTAGAAACTGAGGGGACAGCCATCAGTTGAGGGATGGCTGAACAAGTTGTGCTATATGATTGTAATGGAATACAATTGTGCTATAAGAAATGATGATCAAGATGATTTAATAAAACATCCTAGAAAGACTTATATGAACTGACATAAAATGAAGTGAGCAGAACCAGGAGAACATTTTATGCAGCAATAAAATATCATGATCAACTGTGAATGACAGGTACTATCAGCAAAGCAAAGATCCAAGATAATGCCTAGGGACTCATGATAAAAAATGCCTTAAAAGGAACAGATGGAGTCTGAATGCAGATTGAAGCATACCTTTTCCACTTTATTTCTTTCATGAGTTTTTTCTTCTATGTATGATACATGTCTTCTTTCACAAGATGAATATGTAAATATGTATTGCATGATAGCCCATGTATAACCTATCTCAAATTATTTGTCATCTTGGGAAGGGGTGGGAAATGGGGGAAGGAGAGAATTTAGATTGCAAAATGCCAGAAAACACATAATAAAAATCATTTCTACATGTAGTTGGGGAAAATACAATAAAATATTACTGGGAAAAATATTTAGGGTCCATTTGATTCCACTTTACCTAAGCTTTAGTTTCTGAGTCAGATGAGTTTTCCTCTGTTACCTTAGATAAGGCACTTTTCCTTTCTGGGATCTGTTTTCTTCTCTATAAAATGAAAGATTTGGAGTAGAAGGCCTCTAAGTTCCCTTCTAGTTTTAGGATTCTAATAGAGGGGAATAGGCCACATATTCCAGGTATGAGTGACTACTTGAACAAAGAGATGGAGATGGGAGATGAAATGCTGGGTATGAGGGTCAATAAGTAGGCCAGTTTGGCTAGACCACATGTTGTGGGAAGAAGTGTATGTGTAAGAAATTTGGAAAGACCAAAGGGGAGAGAAGGATCAAATCTTCTTGTAGCACCGAAAAAAATTAATTAAAAAATTAAAAAACAAATAATGCATGTGATTGAGGTACAGACATTCCCTGGGTGGTTAGGGAGAGACCAGTCTGTCTTTGGATAATCAGAAGACAACTATTACAAATGAATGTGGAGCTGGAGAAGAAAATAGAAAACCACTCCAAAACAGAACCAAATGGAGTCACAGAGTCAGATACAATTGAAAAATGACTGAACAATTATGGAATCCCCTAGTCTTCTCTTCTCTAGGCTAAACAAATAGTCCTAATTCCTAAATACCACCATCATTTCCAGGGCCATCTAAAACCTAGTCACCATTCTCTAGATGCCCTCTAGCTCTCTACCTAATATCTTTCCTGAAATGTGGTACCCAGAAGGGAAAACAGCACTCCAACTTGTGGTCTGACTAGTACAGCAATTTCCATTTGTGATCACGTTATCCTAAAAATTAATACAGTGAAATCTTCTATAGAACAGCTGCTTTCAATAACCCTTTTCCTTTCTGCTTTCCCTTTCCTTGTATGAAACAAAGTATGAAGTAAAGGGGAATCTTCAGGGAAAACCAGGTCTGACTTGCAGTTCAATGTGCCACAGTTTCAGAAGGACATTGACAAACTGAAGCTCATCCAGAGGAGAGTGACCAGGATGGTGAGAAAACTAGAGACTATGTTTATGGGCCAGTGATAGTAGTATGAGATAGAGGACTGGACTAGGAGTCTGAAAGCCCTAGATGTAAATCCTGTCTTGTGACATTGGCTAGTTGGGTTAAACCCTCTGTGATTTATTTCCACATTCATAAATGGTTGATAATAATACTAGAGTTCCCATTTCAGAGGACTGATATGAGGTCCAAATAATATAATGTATGTAAAGCTTTTTGTGAACTTTAAAAGTCCTATATAGGGGACAGCTAGGTGTCCTAGTGGAAGAGAGCCAGAACTGGAGACAGGAGGTCTTAGGTTCAAATCTAGCCTCAAACACTTCCTAGCTGTGAGACCCTGGACAAGTCACTTAATCCCAAATTGCCTAGCACTTACTGTTCTTTTGCCTTGGAATAGATACTTAGTATCAATTCTTTTTTTTTTTAAACCCTTACTTTCCATCTTGGAATTAATACTGTGTATTGGTTCCAAGGCAGAAGAGTAGTAAGGGCTAGGTAATGGGGGTTAAGTGACTTGCCCAGGGTCACACAGCTGGGAAGTGTCTGAGGTCAGATGAGCTACTCAGCTGCCCTCCCTTAGTATCAATTCTAAGACAGAGGGAAAGAATTAAAAAAAAAAAACAACATCATCTATACAAGGAATTTAATTTAATCTAGAGATGAGAAGCTTTAAGGGGGGGCATGATAGTCATTGTATAAGGAATTAAATTTAGGAGTTTGACTAAATGAGACTTCTAAAGTAATATTGTGGTCACCAATTAAAAATAAGTCAAAATTACTTTTAATAGCTTTTATTTACAAAGAGGTGGAAAGAATAAAAGTAAAGAAATTTAAAAAGAGGGTAGAGAAAAATGTCTAGCCTATCACACTAAATGTTGCTCTGGTGTCTGGTTCAGTCCTGACAGGGCTTGTTAACCCTCAGCCAGAGGACCCGGTAGTGTCTTATGCAAAGGTTCCAGCAATGCAGCCTCCTCCAGGAGAAGAGGCTTCTCTGGAACTAATCTCTCTAGAAGTCAGGAAGGGAAGGCCAGCTACTCACCCATCCAAAAATGAAGTTCAAAGGAGAAGATCCAGGAGCAGTCCTTCAAGAAACAGTTCAAGAGCCAAGGTCCCAAGTCGAAGCCAAGGTCCAAGTCTAAAGCTACCGCTAAGAGGCAAGTCACCAGCCAAAGCTCCAAGATAAAGATTCAAGCTCAAGACTCCTTCAGGACTTTTTATAGTCCTTTCCCAACTGTCACTTCCTGTCCCTTCCTCCACTTTAGGGGAACAAATTACAGCCTTTAAATTTGTCTAGAGCTGCCCAGGGGCAGATCAGTTGCCTCTGGAGCTGTCATCCACTTTTAGAAAGTGACTTGGGAATTCCCTTACTTAGTTTTAAGTAGGAGTGCTTCAGCTTTTGGTTGATTAATTTAAAAGCTGCTTATTGATAGACAAAGATTAATTCACTCTTCACAATTGTCAAGTAATTTAAGTGTGGAAGAGAATTTGTTCTGTTTAGATTCAGAGTGTGGCACTCTAAGCAACTATAGAAAATAATAAATAAAGAAAATAAAATAAAAATGCAGCTTACTATGTGCTAGTACACAATTATATCTCATTTGATCCTCACCACAATCCTGGGAGGTAAATATTAATAACATCCCCATTTTACAAATGAGGAAACTGAGTTAAATGACTTGCCCAGGGTCACACAACTAGTAAGTGTTTAAGACTGGATTTGAACTCAGTTCTTTCTCATTCCAACTCTGGCATTCTATCTATGGAACCACCTACCTGAGAAGATTTTGGTTCCACTTAAGGGAAAACTTCTTAACAATTAGAGCCATCCAAAAATGGAAAGGGCTGCCTAAGGAGGATGTGCATTTCTTATCTTGGAAATATGTAAGTGGAAGCTAGATAACTACTTGTTGGCAGTATTGTAAAGGAGATTTCTATTTAGGAATGGGTTGAACTCGATGCCTTTCAAGTTCCCTTCTAAATCTGAAATTCTGTTTTGTCAACTAGAAAAAATGCAGAACTATTAAATAGTCAAAATCACTCTTTAATCAAGGGAAAAGGGGTTAGTGCTACTAAGTTGTGACAACAGAGCTGCTCCAAAAGACTGCACAGAATCTGGATGCCTTGGTCACTGACCCCTGGGAGTGCCACTGTCTCAGGATGGACTATGAGGAACAAAATAATTTGGGGAACCTATATACCACTCTAGATGACCTGGGGGCTTGGAGTGAGAGGGACGGTTGACTGACTTTACAATGGTAAGAAAGGAAAATGAGGAGTCCCAGATAGGAATAACAGTGAAGGGTTGATGCCCCACAATGGACACAAAAGGGAAAGACTCAGCCCATGGCTGGGCCACCTTGGTAATGGACCTTAGCCTAGGGGGAAAAACCATAGGGACAAAAGGGATTAGCTGCTCCCACCCAAACTACCAGGATGTTCATTGTCTGGTGAAGTGGGACCTTCCCTCAGGGGGAAACCTCTCTTGTGAAAGGTCAAAACCTGGGGTTTATACCTATAAACTAAGTAAACTGGGGATTTCTATATTTCCATGTTGACAGTTTCTATGCCCCTCTGTTCCCTTTAATATAGGGGAGAAATAACCTCACTGATCTGATCAAAACCAATCTTATAATACAATGATGGAGCTTTTTGAAAGCCGTCTACTGAAGCCTGGCTATATTTCTCACACTGACTCAGTGAGCAGAATAATGAGACTCCTTTATCTCAAGAAGATGATTTCTTAGTGATGTGTCCTTTGAAGATTCCTTTCCCCTAAGATGCTGCTTTGCCAAGCTCAGTTGTTCTTTTTCTCCAAATGGAAGAAATCATTATTATTATTTTTTTTTTGGATAGGAGTAGGGAATTATGGTCTTACATTGTCATCTGATATTTCAGAGAATGAACAGCATCATTTAAAGTTACTTTTCTTCCAGTACTGTGGAACAATTATTGCTTCAAAAACACTGTGGAGTAGGAATATTGATGGTAGCAAGATTCAATGAGGGATTTATCTAGATTTTTAATCACAATACTTGTGGAATTGATTTCCAAACGATTAATAATAAGATTGAATTTATTTTAAAAACATAGACTTCTTTTTGTTGTGGGCGGGAAGGATACCCTTGGGGTTCAGGAAGGATACCTTTTGCAAGAATGCAAGACTCCAAAAGTCAGCTTAAAAACAAAAAAGAGATTTATTAATTTAGAAAGTAATGTTGAGAGTGGCCAGGAGGAGAACGAGGTGGAACAGCAAGATGGGGAGCAGTTCCTTGGGAGGACAGCATGAAAGGAAAGGCTGTTCCCCCAAATGACATCAGTTCTGAGGTTTTTATGCCTTTTTACAACAGATTCTATGCCCTGGTGGGGATGTGACTTAGAGTGGTAAGCCCTCAGACATTTGGTGGGGTGAGGTGGTCATCTGACTAGGGTCTGCCTGGAGGCATAAAGATTCATCTCTTTGTCCATCTTAAATCTAGAGGACAAAAGAAGATAAACATCTCAGGACCCTAGGTGGGGTCATTGGGTGTTTCTAAGTTCAGAGCCAGGAGGAGGCAAAGCAAGGGAGTTTCCCTGATAATAGTTTGCCTGGGTTTCTGGGGTACAGTGCCCATGCCATCTCCCCCCTCTCCTAATATGTAAGGGAAAAAGGGACGGCAGTCTGTCTTCTGTAACTTATTCAGAGCTGTGAATGGGCGTAGAGTTGTCCCTGCCTAACGTTAGGAGAGAGAGGTATTGACTGTAGGTTGTGTCCAGAGTGTCAGGCTGGGATGGTTGCAGAGGTTGCAGTAGCATCTCCATGACTCCCATGAATGCTTTCACCCTAGAAGCAACTAGAGAGATGGCAAGGTTACAAATACAAGGTCCACATATCAAGATACCCCCAATTATCAAGATGACAGGGATAAATGGGGCAAGGAGGGCATATAGCCAGGATTTACAGGAGGATGAGCCAGGAAACAGCTTTCTACGGGCATCAGCTATCCAAGTGGACACCTCATGTAGCTCTTGAACTCGTATTTCCACTTTGTGGGAATTATTGATATACCAAAAAGGACAAAGAATGTAAGCAAAGAGAAAGTCATGGCCTCAAGTAAACTCAGGATTTCCTTCCCGTGTTTCAGGGGAGAGTTTTTGGTAGTTAATAAACCTCTTTCTTTCCATATAGCCCCATGAGCATATAAAACATGAAAGGCATATTTTGAGTCCATGAAAATATTTGCCTTTTTTCCTTCAGCAAGCTGCAATGCTCTTGTGAGGGCGATCAGCTCTGCTTTTTGTGCTGAAGTCTCTGGGGGGAGTCCCTTTGCCTCAGTGGTGGCTGTCTGCGAGACTATAGAGTACCCTGCTTTCCTTACCCCATTCTCCATAAAGGAGGACCCATCTGTATACCAGCTGACCTCTGCCTCAGTGAGAGGAGAATCTTTGAGGTCTGGTCGGCTGGAGAAAATATGGTCTATCAATTCCTCACAGTCATGGGAGGTGGGGTCTCCTGGAAGAGGGAGGAGGGTAGCTGGATTCAATGTCCTGCATACCTTCAGGGTAAGGCCAGGTGTGTCCAGTAAAAGAGCCTGGTACTTAGTGAGCTGGCTCCCAGAAAGCCATCTGTGACCTCTAGCTTCCAGAATGCTGAGGACCCAGTGGGGAGTCAAGATTTCTAGGGGTTGACCCAGAGTTAGTTTAAGTGCCTCTTCTGCCACGACCGTGGCAGAGACTGCCCTTAAGCATGGTGGCCATCCCCTGCTAACTGAGTTGAGTTGCTTGGAGAAGTAAGCAATGGGGCCAAGGTCAGGTCCTAAGTACTGTGCTAGAACGCCTATGGCAAACTGCTCTCTCTCATTGGCAAACTGCTTTCTCTCATCGGCAAACAAGAAAAACAGCTTTTCAAGGTCTAGAATCCCTAGGGTGGGGGCAGAAGAAAGCCAGGTTTTTAAAAGTGAAAAGGCTTGTTCCTGGTCTCCCCCCCCCCTCCCATTCTAGAGGTTCCAAATCAGGCTCCTTAGTGGCTTCATAGAGAGGTTTTGCAATGATCCCGAAATTAGGTATCCAAATACAGCAAAACCCTGCCATACCCAGAAAAGTTTGGAGCTGTCTTTTGGTAGAGGGGACAGGAATGGACAGTATGGCCTGTTTCCTGCCTGTGGTCAGGGAGCATGAATTTGGGGTTAGGGTGTGTCCCAAATAAGTTACAGACTGGGAGACAAGTTGGGCTTTAGAAGCAGAAACCTTGTAACCCCGTTCTCCTAGAAAAGTTAGGGTAGAAATGGTGTTTGTGATACAGGCAGCCTCAGATAGACTAGATATTAAAATGTCATTGACATACTGCAAGATTGAGCTGCTCATGAGTCTCAGGGCTCTAAGATCTTTGTTGAGGGTAGCCCCAAAGTAGTGGGGGCTGTCCCTTAATCCTTGTGGGAGTACAGACCACGTGATCTTATGGGGTCGGGGGTCTGAGGGAGAAATCCACTCAAAGGCAAAGAGGAATCTGCATTTTGGGTGCAAGGGTATGCAAAAGAAGGCATCTTTCAAGTCAATAACAGAGAACCACTGAGAATTTCCTGGTATTTTAGTTAGGATTGTATATGTGTTTGGGAAAATGGGGTGAACAGAAATTATTGCTTCATTAATATGCCTGAGATCTTGAACCATACGCCAGCTCCCATTTGGCTTCTTCACTGGTAGGATGGGAGAATTGCAAGGTGAAGAGCACTCTTCTAAGAGGCCATAGGCTAGGAATTTATCTATGAGAGGTTGTAATCCTTCTCTGGCCTCTGGGGAAATGGGATATTGATTCCTATGTGGGTAATGTGAACCTTAAAAATTCTCAGACCCTACTTCATAAGGTTGGATTGTGAACTTAAAAATTCTCAGACCTTACTTCATAAGGTTGGGTTAAGACTATTCCCCATTTTAAACAATGAAGGTACTTAGATCAGGAATGTGAGAACTCTACTTAGATCAGGAATGTGAGACTTCTACTCCACCCCTACTTAAGTCTGCCCTAGGGGAAGATAAAGTTGTAAACTCCTTGCTGAACAATGAAAGATATTTAAACCCATACTTATAGTAGGACAAAAGTTCTTAAGCTATGCCTATTTTGGGTTTATTGAATAATTGGGACAAAAGGGTGCTAAGTACCTATAAAGGTCAGACAACTTGTGAACTTACAAGGAGCAAAGAGGTTAAAACTTACTCAGAGATTCTAGTCTACTCAGGTGTGAATTACTCAAAAAGATTAGTCTACTCAGGTGTGAACTAAGAATGGTCTGTCCTTTGAAAAATGTCTACTGTGATTGGTAGATATAAGGACTTAGGGGAGGTGACATAGGAGAAAATGCCCTTTAAATAGGAGCTCAGATTCATTCACATGTGCATTCAGATTGAGGATTGAGCTGGTGGAGGCAGCTGAGATTATGCTGGCCTGGTGTCACTAGAATCCTTGCTTGGACAGATCTTGTGGTGAGTGATTAAGGACTGACTGATCTTTCTCTTAAGGGCTTAGGCCTGGGTTGGCCAGGGCTGCCCTGGGCTGGCCTATCCTTTTCTCATTATTCCCCTTTTTCTCTCTTTCTCTCCTTTTCTTTAATTCCTCATTTGTATTAATTAAAATCTCTATAAAACCCAGCTGACTTGGGTATATTTGAATAATTGGGAATATTTCCCTGGCGACCACCTTATATTTGATTTAAAAACAAAACACTGTAGTGAAAACATATTTCCTGAGGTCACAACTTACTCATCCACTCTTATATCTACTACAATTTAAGTCTTCCACTATTTAATCACTACAGTTTATGGCCTCAACTATTTTAATTATTACAGTAAAGGGAATCAGGCTTGAGGCTTATCATTATAGGATCTTCCCGGAGGGCTCTTCCCGGTATACCTTGATCCCAGACAATGGAAGGCGCTTTCTCCCAGATTTCTGAAGAGATTGTTGCAGGCTGCTGCAAAGCACTGTTTGGAGAATATAGAACTGAGATAAGCGAAAATTGTGAGCCTAATTTCTTCATAATGTCCCTGCCCAATAGAGGACATGGGGAGGAAGGAATAACCAGGAATTTATGCTGGAATAATTTATCTTCATGGGCACATGTTAGTGGTGTCGTTTCTCTATAGCTAAGTGTCTTTCCCCCAACTCCAATTACCTTATGCTGTGAATGGAATGTAGGACCATTTTGAGTTTGGAGAACAGAATATGTAGCTCCCGTATCAATTAGAAAGGTAACTTTCTTACCTTCAACCTCAAGAATAACCCTGGGTTCGGCCATGGTAATGGAAACTGGGAGCGAGCAAACCCTAGGGCAGCCCTATTCCAAGTCCTCAGGAGACTGGAGGTCAGGAACGTGCCTCTGGGGTCGCTGGGGTCTCTGGTTGGTGGGGCACTGCCTTTTCCAGTGTCCCTGTCGGCCACAGGCTGGACACGGAGTCATGGGCAGTCTTTCCTTCGAAGGACAGTCCTTCGACCAGTGTCCATCCTGTCCGCAGGTGTAGCAAGAGCCCCTTGGTTGCCCATAGGTCAGAGAGGTGAGAGCTGCCGTGAGTAGCTTCTCACATCTCTGTCCTCCTGTCTCAGCTAGGTCGCTGTTGTGAAAAACCTTAAAAGCTGCATCCATTAATTGGTTAATTGGAGTCTGAGGTCCCAGATCCAGTTTTTGTAGTTTTCGCCTGATGTCTGGGGCAGACTGCCCTATAAAGTGGAGCCTTAAGATAAGCTCCCCCTCATCAGTGTCTGGGTGGACGTTGGCATATTGCTTCATGGTTTCCACTAATCGGGACAGGAAGATGGCTGGATTCTCCTCCTTTCCCTGAGTGATTTCTTTGAGCTTATTGTAATTCACTTGCTTTCTAATCCCTTTCTGCATGGCTTCAAGGAGACAGTCTATCATATGGTCTCTCCTAAGTCTGTCCCTTTCATTCATATAGTCCCATCCAGGATCTTGCACTGGGACTTCGGTGGCACCAGGAACTCCTGTCCATGTGCCAGCTAGGGCCTTCTCATCACCTATTTCTATAGCCAAATCCAAAATCTGTTTTTTCTCATCTGGGGTGCAACAGGTGGAGATAATAATATGTAGATCTGCCCAGGACAGGTAAAACTGCAGGGTAAGGGATTTAAAACCTAGCCCATCTGACGAGGGTACCTCTCTCATAGGGAGGAGGGTAGCCCTGTCACCATAGCTCAGTCCACTCCGGGAGTGGAGTGGGTTTGGTTGAGGAATGGGCGAGGTAACATTATCCTTAGGCAGTGGCGGGTAAAAAAGGATATTACGGTTGGGAGTAGAGAGAGGAGTGGTCTCAGGCTCTGAACCCTGAGAATAAGGTGGAGGTTTTGGAACTGATGGTTGGGGAGAGGAACCAGGAGGATCTGGAGGGGATTCTGTGGTAGAAGTTAGTTTTGAGGGAGGGGAAGGCCTTGACTGCTCCGCAGCCAGAGTAGGAGATGTTATTTCCCTACCCCTCACAGAAGCTAAATTGCTTGGGAGAGCTAAGTCATCCAGAACATCCTGTTAGGGACTTTCCCCAGAAGGGGTCAGTAAGGAGGTGGCAAGGCACATGAGACATAATCGTCTTAGCTCAGGATTCTGGCTGAGTTTAATGAAAGCAGAAATGTAGGGAATGGCTGTCCATTTCCCTTCCCTTCTGTAGAACAAATCCAATTGTCTGATGGTGTTATAATTTAGAGTACCATGGATAGGCCATGTCTCTTGATTACCAAGGATGTAACGTGGCCAAACAACATTACAAAAAGAAATTAATTGCTTTTTCTTTAAGCTGTTTAGTGCCTATTTTTTTCCAATTTTTAAGTATACACCCCAAAGGGGAATCTCAGGGTATGCTCTGTCTCTGTCCCATTTAGATGCAGAATGGCCAATTCCACACCGAAGAGTCAACAACTGTGCGTCCACAGAGGTTGCCTGACCAAGAGCACTCAGTTTTAACACTGAGGCGGCAAGGCTTCCCACACAACTAAAACATCTTCCAGTATAAGGGGGAGCTGACAGATAGACCCCAAACTCCAGCGTTCAGACTGATCTGGGGCTGATGGGAGAGAGAGCATGAAAGAGTTCCCACAAAGATATCACCCAAAAGATGAGGGTTTCAGGAGTCAAAAAAAAGGCTCCTTCCTACCTGAGAAGCTGTGTCCTCGTGGATGATCCGGAGTACAGGAGTAGCTTTCAGGAGAGCCAAAAATGTTGGGCGTCAAAATGTTATTGGCTCAAAGGATACCCTTGGGGTTCAGGAAGGATACCTTTTGCAAGAATGCAAGACTCCAAAAGTCAGCTTAAAAACAAAAAAGAGATTCATTAATTTAGAAAGTAATGTTGAGAGTGGCCAGGAGGAGAGCGAGGTGGAACAGCAAGATGGGGAGCAGTTCCTTGGGAGGACAGCATGAAAGGAAAGGCTGTTCCCCCAAATGACATCAGTTCTGAGGTTTTTATGCCTTTTTGCAACAGATTCTATGCCCTGATGGGGATGTGACTTAGAGTGGTGGTAAGCCCTCAGACATTTGGTGGGGTGAGGTGGTCATCTGACTAGGGTCTGCCTGGAGGCATAAAGATTCATCTCTTTGTCCATCTTAAATCTAGAGGACAAAAGAAGATAAACATCTCAGGACCCTAGGTGGGGTCATTGGGTGTTTCTAAGTTCAGAGCCAGGAGGAGGCAAAGCAAGGGAGTTTCCCTGATAATAGTTTGCCTGGGTTTCTGGGGTACAGTGCCCATGTCATTTTCATTTTATTCTAATTTCAAAGGTCGAATTTATTCTCTTTCACTTTTTTTGCATTTCTTTGTTTGTTACATTAAAGTTTCAAGGTATCTTCCTCCCTCTATTCCCCACACTAGAGAAGGCATCATTAGGCAAAAGAAAAAAAAAAGTACATATAAAACCATGTCCTGCATGTTTCTATTTATCAGTTTTTTTCTCTAGAGGTAGACATTCACAGATATTCTTCAAATAATATTTGTTGCTGCATATAATGCTCTCTTGGTTCTGCTCATTTTGCTCTTCATAATTTCATGTAGGTCTCTGTTTTTTAAAACATTAACCTGCTTGTCATTTCTTACAGTGCAGTATTATTCCATCGCAATCATATGCCGCAACTTATTTAGCAATTTGGCATCCCTTTAATTTCCAGCTCACTGCCGTCACAAAGAAAATTGCTACAAATATTTTAGGGTATATAGATTCTTTTAATTTTCCCTGATTACCCTGGGAAACAGACCTAATAGTCTTATTGCTAGGTTGAAGGCAGAGTCTACATAATTTTATAACTTTTTTAACAATTTCATTTTTATTGTCATTCAAGATACACTTCCATATTGGTCACTGTTGGAAGCATGCTCATACATAATCTAAACCCTAAAATAAAACCATAAATACACTTATGTGAAAGATAATATGCTTTGATCAGCATCCATCCAACTCCAACAGTTCGGGTTGGGAAGGGTTCGGGAAGGATACCTTTTGCAAGAATACAAGACTCCAAAAGTCAGCTTAAAAACAAAAAAGAGATTCATTAATTTAGAAAGTAATGTTGAGAGTGGCCAGGAGGAGAGCGAGGTGGAACAGCAAGATGGGGAGCAGTTCCTTGGGAGGACAGCATGAAAGGAAAGGCTGTTCCCCCAAATGACATCAGTTCTGAGGTTTTTATGCTTTTTTACAACAGATTCTATGCCCTGGTGGGGATGTGACTTAGAGTGGTAAGCCCTCAGACATTTGGTGGGGTGAGGTGGTCATCTGACTAGGGTCTGCCTGGAGGCATAAAGATTCATCTCTTTGTCCATCTTAAATCTAGAGGACAAAAGAAGATAAATATCTCAGGACCCTAGGTGGGGTCATTGGGTGTTTCTAAGTTCAGAGCCAGGAGGAGGCAAAGTAAGGGAGTTTCCCTGATAATAGTTTGCCTGGGTTTCTGGGGTACAGTGTCCACGTCAACTGCATTGCTGAAAGTAGTCAAGTTTTCCACAGTTGATAATCATACAACATTGTTATTATATATATGTTATTATATTGTGAACATGGAATCTAGGAATCCCAAACTTGTGGCCTAGTGGCATCTGGTGAACCCCAGGTTTCAAGATTAGCTTATAGGTTTGAGACCTCAAAGTTTGTACTTGTTCCCTGTTCCCATGGGAATCCACCCTGAAGGAAATCCCAGGCCAGCAGTTTCAGACTGAGTAGGGGACCCTCAGGTGAATGACAGTCCTAGCTGGGTGAGATAAGCATATGCTAAGGACCCTCTTTGTTTTAGGTAGTTTTCCCTATTGTATCAGATCCTTTCCCAAGAAGATCCACACCAGGACAGGAACCATCCTTTAGTATCCATTGTTAGTAGCCCCTTCTCTTACACCCCAGCTTCTAGCTATGATTCCTTTCCCAAGCTTGATTGTATCCTGTCAATGTAGTTTGAACACTCCCATTTGCCTTGTAGCTATAGCAATGTCAATCATCTTTCCCAGCCCCTGGCTTCTCCAAATGGTATATAGGCTCCCCCAATTTTTTTGTTCCCTGAAGCATCTAGCATGGTTGCACTCCCAGGGGTCAGTGACCAGAGAGGCCAGAGTTCAATCCTCATACTCTGTGCAGTCATGTGTGCCACGCAGCTCTGTTGTCGAGGCCTATTAGTACTGAACACCTTTTTGCCCTTGATTAAAAAGTGATTTTGATTATTTAATAGTTCTGTGGTTTTTCCCAGTCAACAATAGGTACATTGTTCTCCTGGTTCTGCTTAATTTGCTCTGCATCAGTTTCTGCAGATCATTCCAGCTGAAACCCTGCCCCACTACCACCACCTACCAACTTCTCTGTTTCTATTGAGGGTACCACCATCCTACTTCTCTCTTTTAAACCGTTACCTTCTGTCTTGGAATCAATATTGTGTATTGACAATAACCAAGATTATTTCAGAAAAAGTTGGAAAGATCCATACATAAAGAATTGGTTATTGTCAATATACAGTATTGATTCCAAATTAAAGAAGTTGGTAGGTGGTGGTAGTGGGGCAGGGTTTCAGGGAAAAGATCATTCGTTTTGTTGGATATTGATGACTTTGAGTTGCCCATCAGCCACCTAACTGGAACTCTCCAATAGATAGTTGGCAATATAGAACTGCAGCTCAGAAAAGAGAAAACTTGAGATATGCATATGCATATATACACATATGCATATGGATACATACATATATAAATGTGTGCATATGCAAAAGTGTGTGCACTTAACAGAATCTTGGGGTGCATCCATTACCTTGAACACAATAGCTTTTTAACCCTAGGCTGTCACTTACTGGTATTGGTACAAATATAAACATCTGATTTCCAGTATTCCAGGGGACCAGGCCCAATTCAATACATATAACTAGAAACTTGGGCCAAGAATCAGAAAGATGATCTGCTTTACTTTTTTATTTTTTAAATCAAAGCTCTTTTAGATAAGATTTGTACTGTACAGTTCCTTATGATCAGGTAGTGAACAATGTGTTAACATTCTGTAATTATAAACATTATAGAATATGGAATAATATTTATAAAAACATTTTTGGGGAAAACATTGCAAAACACTTTTTTGTGTAGGGAGAAAAAGTTATTGGAGGGACTTTTTCAAGTATTAAATTATATACATTTATTGCTTAGAGGGCAGTCAACCTAGTTCCTATCACATTTCTTATTAATATACTTCTGAGGTTCTCAGAGTTCTCAAATGTCAAGTTTTTACTCTCTAGAGAAGTTGTTCTTATCTTTACTGGACTGAAGGATTGGATTAGATGATACTTTAGGTCTCTTCCAATTCTTTTCAAAAAATAAATTTGTGCTAGGTGTGGAGGAGCATGTCTGTTGATCCTGCTGCTGGGGATGCTGTAGATGGCAGATCTCTTGACTTCTGGAATTCTGAGCCAAAATAGGTTTAAAAATAAATTACTATCATCATCATCATCATCAAATATTATATATTATAGAATACTATTCATAGAATCATGTCATATAATTATATTATATCATATAACCAATATCATATAATCATATATTAGATGATACTAACTATTGATTTATATAGCAATAATAATATAATATTGACATGGGCACTGTACCCCAGAGAACTATTACCAGGGAAACTCCCTTGCCCTTGCATCCTTGTGACTCTTAACCTAGAAACACCCAATGACCCCACCCAGGGTCCTGAGATATTTACCCTCTTTTGTCCTCTAGATTTAAGGTGGACAAAGAAATGAATCTTTATGCCTCCAGGCAGGCCCAGTCAGATGACCACCTCACCCCACCAAATGCCTGAGGGACTAACACTCTCCAAGTCAGCCCACACCAGGACATAGCATCTAAAGAGTATATAAACCCCAGAACTGATGTCATCTGGGGGATTGCCTCTCCATCCATCCAGTATGTCAGAAATGAGGCATAGACCAGTGCTTCCATCTGGATTCTTGGGGGAGGCTTGTAGCAGTCTTTTCCATCTGGATTCTGCTCCCCCTGCTTTTGGTTTCCCCATTGTCTTTGGCGTTGGGTTGTTCCTCTATTCTGCTGTTTCATTGCCTTAGACCAACTTGGCAATTGCTAGGCCAGTGATGGCAAACCTTTTAGAGACCTTAGGGACCAAGTGCCCAAACTGCGACCCTCATACTTCCTTGTTCCAGCAGTATTTTGCTATCTTTTTTTCTCCACATTCCCTGCTTCTTGTATTCATTCGGAGCATTTGTTCACAATCTCTCTTTCCCTCATTCCTGTTCTGTCTTTTATTAATTCATTAATTTTATTCATTCATTCATTCATTCCTTCCTTCCTACACTCAGATGCTGTTTTTTATTTAACATTTATCCACTCCACACTTGTTCACTGTTTATTTTCCATACTTCCTCAGCCCCATACTCATTTGCTGTCTTTTTCTTTTACACTCCCTCTTTTCCTTCTTTGTTCCATGTATTCTTTTTAAATTCCATTTTGCTTTACTCATTCTCTGTCTTTTTTCACATTCCTTATTTCCCGCACTCATTCACCATCTTTTCTTTCATACCCTCTTGTTCTCACACTATCCCTGTCTTTTTTTATTCATACTCCATTGTTCCCTTACCTGTTAGGTGTATTTTTTCAAATTCCCTCTTACCTTCACTCTTTCAATGTCTTTTTTTCCACACTTGTTTGGTGTCTTTTTTCACATTCCCTTGTTCCTGTACTCTTTCACACTTTTTACAAATTGACTCATTCCCACACTTTCCCAGTAATTTGCTGTCTTTTTTTTCACATTTGTATTCCCTTGCTGCCTTTTTTTTTCCTACACTCCCTCTTTCCTGTACCCTTTTTGGTGTCCTTTTTTATGCTCCCTCTTTTTTACACTTGTTTGCTGTCTTTTTTCACAGTCCCTTTCCCTACCCCTACACTCTCTGTACACTCATTCACTGTCTTTTTTTCATACTCTCTCTTTCCTGTACCAGCTTGGTGCCCTTTTTTCACATTCCCTATTTCCTGCACTCATTCACTGTCTTTTTTCACACTCCTTCTTTCCCACTCTCATTTGCTATCTTTTTTTATGTTCCTTTTCTCCTGCACTTGTTCAGTATTCTTTTATTACATTTCCTCTTTCCCACACTCTGCTGTCTTTTTTTGCACACTCCCTCTTTCCCACACCCATTTGGTGCCTTTTTTTTCAGATTCCCTCTTTCCCCCATTCATTTGCTCTCTCCTTTTTTCATGTTCTTCCTTTCCCTCACTCATTCATGGTCCTTTATTTCACATACATTTGTTCCCACACTCATTCACTTTTTTTTTTCACTTTAAACATTATTTTATTTGGTCATTTCCAAACATTATTCATTGGAAACAAAGATCATTTTCTTTTCCTCCCCCCAACCCCCTTCCCACCACCTCTCCCATAGCCGACGCACGATTCCACTGGGTATCACTTGAGTTCTTGGTTCGAACCCATTTCCATGTTGTTGGTATTTGCATTAGAGTGTTCAATTAGAGTCTCTCCTCAGTCGTATCCCTTTCCCCCCTGTAGTCAAGCAGTTGCTTTTCCTTGGTGTTTTTACTCCCATAGTTTATCCTCTGCTTGTGGATAATGTTTTTTAGATCCCTGCAGATTGTTCAGGGACATTGCATTGACACTAATGGAGAAGTCCATTACCTTCGATTGTACCATAGTGTATTGGTCTCTGTGTATAATGTTTTCCTGGTTCTGCTCCTTTCGCTCTGCATCACTTCTTGGAGGTCGTTCCAGTCTCCATGGAATTCCTCCACTTTATTATTCCTTTTAGCACAATAGTATTTCATCACCAACATATACCACAATTTGTTCAGCCATTCTCCAATTGAGGGCATCCCCTCATTTTCCAATTTTTGGCCACCACAAAGAGTGCAGCTATGAATATTCTTGTACAAGTCTTTTTACTTATTGTCTCTTTGGGGTACAAACCCAGCAGTGCCATGGCTGGATCAAAGGGCAGAGAGTCTCTTATCACCCTTTGGGCATAGTTCCAAATTGCCCTCCAGAATGGCTGGATCAATTCACAACTCCACCAGCAATGAATTAATGTCCTTACTTTGCCACCTCCCCTCCAGCATTCATTATTTTCCTTTACTGTCATGTTAGCCAATCTGCGAGGTGTGAGGTGGTACCTCAGGGTTGTTTTGATTTGCATCTCTCTGATTATAAGAGATGTAGAACACTTTTTTCATGTGCTTATTAATAGTTTTGATTTCTTTGGCTGAGAACTGCCTGTTCATGTCCTTTGCCCATTTATCAATTGGAGAATGGCTTGATTTTTTGTACAATTGATGTAGCTCTTTGTAAATTTGAGTAATTAAACCTTTGTCAGAGATTTTTATGAATATTGTTTCCCAATTTGTTGCTTCCCTTCTGATTTTAGTTACATTGGTTTTGCTTGTACAAAAACTTTTTAATTTGATGTATTCCAGATTATTTATTTTGCATTTTGTGACTCTTTCTAAGTCTTGCTTGGTTTTAAAGCCTCTCCCTTCCCAAAGGTCTGACATGTATACTATTCTGTGTTCGCCTAATTTTCTTATAGTTTCCTTCTTTATGTTCAAGTCATTCACCCATTTTGAATTTATCTTGGTGTAAGGTGTGAGGTGTTGATCAATTCCTAATCTTTCCCACACTGTCCTCCAATTTTCCCAGCAGTTTTTATGAAATAGTGGATTTTTGTCCCAAAAGCTGGGATCTTTGGGTTTGTCATATACTGTCTTGCTGAGGTCACTTACCCCAAGTCTATTCCACTGATCCTCCTTTCTGTCTCTTAGCCAGTACCAAATTGTTTTGATGACCACTGCTTTATAATATAGTCTGAGATCTAGGACTGCAAGGCCCCCTTCCTTTGTATTTTTTTTTTCATTATTTCCCTGGATATCCTTGATCCTTTGTTCTTCCAAATGAACTTTGTTATGGTTTTTTCTAGATCAGTAAAAAATTTTTTTGGAAGTTCCATGGGTATGGCACTAAATAGATAGATGAGTTTGAGTAGGATGGTCATTTTTATTATATTGGCTCATCCTACCCATGAGCAGTTAATGTTTTTCCAATTGTTCAAGTCTAGTTTTAGTTGTATGGAGAGTGTTTTATAGTTGTGTTCATAAAGTTCCTGTGTTTGTCTCGGGAGATAGATTCCTAAGTATTTTATTTTGTCTAAGGTAATTTTGAATGGGATTTCTCTTTCTAGTTCTTGCTGCTGAGCTGTGTTGGAAATATATAGAAATGCTGATGACTTATGTGGGTTTATTTTGTATGCTGCAATTTTGCTAAAGTTGTTGATTATTTCAATTAGCTTTTTGGTTGAATCTCTAGGATTCTTTAAGTAGACCATCATATCATCTGCAAAGAGTGGTAACTTGGTCTCCTCCTTGCCTATTTTGATGGCTTAAATTTCTTTTTCTTCTCTAATTGCTACTGCTAGTGTTTCTAGTACAATGTCAAATAATAGAGGTTATAATGGGCTTCCTTGTTTCACTCCTGATCTTATTGGGAATACATCTAGTTTCTCCCCATTGCAGATGATATTAGCTGATGGTTTTAGATATATTCTGTTTATTATTTTTAGGAACGACCCTTCTATTCCTATGCTTTCTAGTGTTTTTAATAGGAATGGGTGGTGTATTTTATCAAAGGCTTTTTCTGCATCTATTGAAATAATCATGTGATTTTTGTTGGTTTGCTTGTTGAGGTGGTCAATTATGTGGATGGTTTTCCTAATATTGAACCAACCCTGCATCCCTGGTATAAATCCTACTTGATCATGGTGATTGACTCTTCTGATAACTTGCTGGATTCTTTTTGCTAGTATCCTATTTAAGATTTTTGCATCTATATTCATTAGGGAGATTGGTCTATAATTTTCTTTCTCTGTTTTTGGCCTGCCTGGCTTTGGAATTAGTACCATATTTGTGTCATAAAAGGAATTTGGTAGAACTCCTTCTTTGCTTATTATGTCAAATAGTTTGTATAGTATTGGGGTTAGTTGTTCTTTGAATGTTTGATAGAATTCACTGGTGAATCCATCAGGCCCTGGGGATTTTTTCTTAGGAAGTTCTTTGATGGCCTGTTGGATTTCTGTTTCTGATATGGGATTATTTAAGAGATATTTTTCTTCTTCTGTTAGTCTAGGCAATTTATATTTTTGTAGATATTCATCCATATCACCTAGGTTGGTATATTTATTGCCATATAGTTGGGCAAAGTAGTTTTTAATGATTGCCTTAATTTCCTCTTCGTTGGAGGTGAGGTCCCCCTTTTCATCCTTGATGCTGTTAATTTGCCTTTCTTCTTTCCTTTTTTTAATTAGATTGACCAGTACTTTGTCTATTTTGTCTGTTTTTTTCAAAGTACCAGCTTCTAGTCTTGTTTATTAGCTCAATAGTTCTATCACTTTCGATTTTATTAATTTCTCCCTTAATTTTTAAGATCTCTAGTTTGGTTTTCTTCTGGGGGTTATTAATTTGTTTGTTCTCAAGTTTTTTGATTTGCATTTCCAATTCCTTGATCTCTGCCCTCCCTAATTTGTTAATATATGCACTCATGGATATGAATTTTCCTCTAAGTACTGCTTTGGCTGCATCCCATAAGGTTTGAAAAGATGTCTCACCATTGTCATTTTCCTCAATGAAATTATAATTGTTTCTATGATTTCTTCTCTAACTAACCGATTTTGGAGTATCATATTATTTAATTTCCAATTAATTTTTGATTTGGCTCTCCATGTACCCTTTCCGATCAATATTTTTATTGCTTTGTGATCTGAAAAGGTTGCATTTATTATTTCTGCTTTTCTGCATTTGAGTGCCATGTTTCTGTGGCCTAGTGTGTGATCTATTTTTGTGAATGTGTCATGTGGTGCTGAGAAGAAGGTGTATTCCTTTTTGTCCCTATTTATTTTTCTCCATATGTCTATTAACTCTAATTTTTCTAAGATTTCATTCACCTCTTTTACCTCTTTCTTATTTATTTTTTGGTTTGATTTATCTAAATTTGATAATGGTTGGTTCAAGTCTCCCACTATTATGGTTTTACTGTCTATTTCCTCCTTCAATTCTCCTAGTTTCTCCATTAAAAAATTGGATGCTATACCATTTGGTGCATACATGTTGATTAGTGATGTTTCCTCATTGTCTATACTCCCTTTTAATAGAATATATTTACCTTCCCTATCCCTTTTGATCAGGTCTATTTTTGCTTTGGCTTTGTCAGATATCATGATTGCAACTCCTGCCTTCTTTCTATCAGTTGAGGCCCAAAAGATCTTACTACATCCTTTAATTCTAACCTTGTTTCAACCCACCTCATATGTGTTTCTTGAAGACAACAAATGGTAGGGTTTTGGGTTCTAATCCAATCTGCTATTTGTCTACGTTTTATGGGTGAGTTCATCCCATTCACGTTCAAAGTTATGATTGTCACTTGTGAATTCCCTGGAATTTTGATATCTTCCCCTAGTTCTGACCTTTTTTCTTTAGCTATATCCTTTTGAACCAGTGATTTACTTTAGGTCAGTCCCCCTAGTCCCCTCCATTGATATGCTTCCCTTTCTAGCCCCTCCCTTTTTATGCTTCCTTCCCCTCCCCCCTCTCCTTCCCTCCCTTTTTATACTCCTTCCCCCCTCCCCCTCCTTGATTTTCCTTTCTTTCTTACCCTATTGGATAAGATAGAATTCAGGATCCCACTAGATCTAGATGTTCTTCCCTCTCAGATTTGATTTCACTGAGAGTAAGGTTTAAGTAATTCTACTTCACGCTCTCTTCCTCTCCTTCTCATATGAGAGTTCTTCCCCTCCCCTTCCCATGTGTATCTTTGTGTGGGAAAGAGTATTTTATTTAGTCCCCCCCCCCCATTTCTTGAAGTAAATGTTAGTATTATCGACGATTCCCCACTCCCTTTTTCTTTCTTTGCCCCCCCTTTCACCAAATCTTCTTGATGCCCCAATCTTCCCTATGTATGATTCTTCCAACTACTCTTATGATGCATACAATTTTTGAGAGTTACACAATACATTTTCCCCACATATTAATATATATAATTTGATATAAATGTTGTCCTTATAGAAGAGAGTTTGACTTAAAGAAAAAGATACAATTTATCTCCTTTTCCCTTTCTTTCATATTTACCTTTTCATGTTTCTCTTGCTTTCTGTGATTGGATGTCAAATTTTCCACTAATTTTTGGTCTTTTCTTAGCAAATGCTTGGAAATCTTCTATTTTCTTGAATGCCCATACTTTCCCCTGGAAGTATATAGTCAGTTTTGCTGGGTAGTTGATTCTTGGTTGGAGACCCAGCTCTCTTGTCTTTCTAAATATCGTGTTCCATGCTTTGCGGTCTCTTAGTGTGTTAGCTGCTAAGTCCTGTGTGATCCTTATGGGAGCCTCCCTATATCTGAAGCTCCTCTTCTTGGCTTCTTGTAGGATTTTCTCCTTTTCTTGGAAGCTCTTGAATTTGGCAATTACATTCCTGGGGGTTGTCTTTTGGGGATTTAGTATAGAGGGTGTTCTATGAACCCTTTCTAGTTGTATTTTGTCCCCTTGCTCCAGAACATGTGGGCAATTTTCTTCTATAATCTCCTGTAGAATAGCATCGAGGTTTTTGTTTATCTCTGGTTTTTCGGGGAGACCAATAATTCTGAGGTTGTCTCTTCTTCCTCTGTTTTCCAAGTCTGTGACCTTTTCAGTGAGATATTTCATGTTTTCTTCTAATTCATTAATTTTTTGGCTTTGCTTTATTGATACTTGCTGTTTTGTAATCTCGCTGTCTTCTAGCTGCTTAATTCTGGTCGTTAGGGACTGGTTTTGCTTTTCAGCTTTGTCTGCCCTTCTATTAGATGCTTCCAGCTCTTTCTCCAATTGTGAAGTCTTGTCTATCAGACTGCTGATCTCTTTCTCACATTTTTCTTTCCAAAATATTTCCATCTTTTGGGCATGCTTGCTGTCTTCCAGCTGCTTAATTCTGGTTGTTAGGAACTGGTTTTGCTTTTCAGCTTTGTCTGCCCTTTTATTAGATGCTTCCAGCTCCTTCTCCAATTGTGAAGTCTTGTTTATCAGACTTCTGATCTCTTTCTCCCATTTTTTTCCAAAAGGTTTCCATCTTTTGGGTAAGCTCCAGTTTGAGATCTTCCAGAGCTTTTGGATAATTTCCATTTTGGGAGGCATGTTCTGATTTTGCTTGGATTTCATCCTCATTCTCTTCTTTTCCTTGGGTACTCCCTCCATAAAAGTTTTCAATAGTCACTTTTTTCTCCCCTTTCTTTTTGGATGCTTGATTTTGGGACATGTGAGCCATCCCTTTAGTGGTTTTATAACACTTTCTTTTTTTGGTCTGGGGTCTGGGTGATATGGGCGGGTTTTCTGTGAATTTAGGTTGCCTCAGACTAATTCTTCCCAGCCTCTGAGGTTTCTTAGAGTGTGGGTCCCAGTGTTCAGCCCAACTGCCCAGGCAATCGGCGTAGCCTGCCCAGGTGTTTAGCTCCGCCCAGATGTTCAGCGCAACTGCCCCGAGTTCAGCTCCACAGCCCCCTGTGATCAGCGCAGGATTCTCCTGTGAAACCTCCCTGAGAGGTTGTTTCCTTGCAATCTTTAGATCCCAAGGACCCTGGTGTGCCCCCCCACCCCCAGACAGAGACACTCCTCACTCACTCGCTGTCCCAGTGAGAGCTCTGATAGCTTACTCTGGTTTGGTGGGGGGGGAGGGGTGGCTCAGTTCATGTTTTTGTGCAAGCTTTTCCTCCTCCTTATAGTGTGGGAATGTTCAAACCCCACGTACCTTTGTTTCTGTGGGGGTACTGGAGAGTCCCTCTGTTCTTCCAAAGGTGATTTTTATGCTCTTTTGAGGTAGTCTATTTCGTTTGGTGCTGGGGAGGGGAAGCAAGTCGCATCTAGATTGCAGCCATGTTTACTCGGAAGTCCACTCATTCACTTTTTAAAAATTTCCCATTCATTCATTTACAGTTGAGTCCTATATTATCCTTGTTTATTTTTGTATTTCTCATCCTTAGATATGGCAAATGAGGCAAGTGTACAAGTGCTAAATAGGATTACATTCAAACAGAGGGGAAGTTTTTACTTTGTCTCCTTTGTCCTTTCTCTTTCTGTGAGAGAAACCTCCCCATTATTTATAAGGAGAATGTTTATATTTTCCTTCCCTCCCCCTTTCAGGATTTTAAACTCTTTTACTTCAGCTTGAAGGAGTGTTATTCTTTCTCTACTTGTTGAGCTTCAGACCCAGACTCAGTCTTATATTAATATAAGATTCCACTTTCATGTCCTGGGACCATTCTTCCATGTAAGACTTCTAGTCTTTAAAGAACTTATATTTTTAGTTATTATTATTTTAATGGAGTTGGAATTCACAAGATTGGCATTTTATTTCCCAACAAAATGGTGATTCCCATTAATATATCTCTAGACATCTTGGTTTTAAGAATTGATGCATCAGGAAGAGGTAAGACTTTTGCCAAAAATCAGAGATAAAAATGGCCATTTTAAGTCATATTGAGTTATATTCTGCCAATTCTCTAACTTCTTCCAGGTTAAAATTGAGATCCTGGTAGAAGCAGGAGTATCTCTTCACAATCAACAGGAAATTATTTAATAACTAATACCTTTTAGGCAAGTCAATCTTATACAAACATGGTGAAATGAGGAATTAAACAATAATCTGGATAATTCAGTGTTTATAGAAAAATATGGAAGAAATGAAATATCCAGATGATTGAGGATAAGCCATTGGGTTGTATTTTTGTTTATTTGAATTCTCCGTTGATTGAGGTCCTGAGAATATAGGTTTTCTGTGGATATAGTAATTTTCTTAAAAAAAATAATTTTAAATGATATAGTTTGTTTTTACATTATCCACATCTTCTAACAAACCTCTCTGTCTTTCTAGAGAACCTTTCTTTATAATTAATCATGATTGTTTGTCCTTTGTTTTTGAAGAGGACCAATGACATCATAGAATGCTGTCTTGATTCGTTGGATTTAAGTGAGGCAGAATTGTATGAAGTTAGTCTATAATTCCCTTCCAGAGTCATCCAAGTCCAGGGCCAAGACAAATGTCAAGATGACTGGTGATGCAAGATGTAGTGGATGATTTTGGCATCTTTGATGTCTGACCAAGCTCTATGAGTTCCACAGTGCTCATTTCATCTGCCTTCATGTGTGTTGTAACAAATTGTTCTTATCCCTCCATTCTGCATGGAGAAGTTTTCACATGCTTGGAGTAGATAATCCCCTAACTCACCAACTGGTTTGTGGCCCATCAGTTATCCTCAACCTTGTTTTCACATCTGCCAAGATGGTTTACAGGGTGCAGGAGATAATAATAATTGGACATACTAGGATTTAGACTCAGACTATTTTAATTTAGCCTTGGCCAACCCAGGGTTGCTTCCATACCACAATGAAACATTGAAGTTAGACTTTAGTGGAAGATTTGCAGAAGAAGTGATGGTGATAATACTGGTTGGGGAATGCTTTCCCCTTTGTCATGCAATGAACTGAATTTCTGTCTAAATACAGGTGGAAGTTTAATGTGTTAATAAGGATACATTTACTACCTTCTCAATTATGACAACTAGAGTTTTGAAAGAATTGCTTTTTATTTCAGGGTTTAGGGCTGATATTTATATAAAGGAATGAAAATTGGAAGCACTTATCACATTTTTGCTAAAACCTTGGTGCTTATCATAATTGACTCATAAAGTCTTTACCAGAACCCATACTTATTCTAGGCAAGCTCTCTATTGTGGAACTGTGGATGCCCTAGTGAAAGAAATCCTTTTTTTCATTTCCTCTTACATGGGATTCCCAGAGGAAAATCAATAGCATGAGCAGGGACCAACCTTTTGAAGCTAAATTACATTGCAGAGAAGTCATTGTCTGTCCATTGTTCACTGCTTCCTTTCAAGGCCAACTTGTTGTACGCCTATGAGATAGACTATTCACCTTTTTCCCATTCTCCTCTGAAGAACTAATAGGAAGGTGTGATCATATCAGTTTGACTTGTCCTGTCACCCATCAGAAAATCCAATCCAATCCAACTGTTCGTGAAGTATCCACCATGTGGAAGGCACTGTACTAAACGTTGTGGTTATAAAAACAAAAGAGAAAAATAGTTCTTGACCATATATTACAAAATTCAATGTATCAATAGCTAAGCAAATAATAGATTTTTTTAAGAGGAAAGGAGAAAATGCTAATGACTAAGATAATCAGGAAAGACTTCCTGAAGGAGATGGCTCATGAGCTGAACCTTGAAGGAAACCAGGGTTTCTAGGAAAAAGAGTTGAGAAGAGAATATATTCCAGGCATAGGTGACAGCATGTATAAGTCTTAGAGATAGAAGAAATAGTGATAAATTTCCAAAATGTTCATGTAGACCAGTTTGGATAGAAGGTAGTGTGTAAAGAAGAATAAAGAGGTAGCTAGGTGGCACAGTGGGCAGACTACTTGACTTGGAGTCAGGAAGATCTAAGTTCAAATCTAGCCTCAGATGCTTACTGGGTCTTTGACTCTAGGCAAGTCATTTAACCTCTATAAGCCTCATCTATGACTATATATATATATATGAATAATAACAGCTCCTATCTCACAGTGTTGTTGCTAGGATAAAATGAAGTGATATTTGTGACACTTTTTACACATTTTTAGGAGCTACATAAATGCAAACTATTATTATTAAAATCATTGAGTCTGAAAAGGTAAAAGGAAGCCAGATTGTTAAGGGCATCTATGTTTTTTATTTTAGAATCAAGGTTGTTAACTTGGGATCCATATATTCCGGAGAGGTTTATGGACAGATCTCAGGAACTTGGTTGGGAAAAAAACAAACTATATTTTTTATTTTCACTGATTTCTAAGAGCAAATTTGCATTTTGTGTTTTTTCATTTTATTTTTCTTGCATTTTTGTTCAATGTGTCCAATGTGGAAATATGTTTTGCATGATCTCATTTACATAGTGGATATTGTATTTCTTGTATTTTCAGTGATTTGGGGAGGGGGTAGAGGGAGAGAGAATTGGAACTAAAAATAAAAAAATTGCATTTCCTTCAATTAAATGTAAACAACAAATCATTTCATTAATTTTTATATCTTTACATTACATCAAATGCATACATCACATCCTTCAATTAAATGTAAAGTGACAACTGGAGAAGGAATCCATAGGCTTTACTAGACCGCCAGAGGGGTCTTTAATACAAAAATGATTAAGAACCCTAGTCCTGGAATCAATAAAGAGCTTCTGAAATTTCTTCAGCAGCAAAATGACATGGTCAGATTTATACATTTATAATATCTCAGAGGTACTAGGAACCATTGAATCACAATGGAAGAGGAATCACAAAATCGTAGATCCAGAAAGGACTTTGAAGATCTTTCTTTCCAATACCCTTATTTTGGGAAGATAGCGAGAAAATTGGGGCCCAGAGAGCTGCACCCTTGCCCAAGGTAATACTATTTGTATAACCACTGAGGTTGGTACCCAAGTCTTCTGACTTCTCATTTAGAGCTCCCATCTCTGTAGTGGTAGATGGGAATACAGAATACAGAATATAGAATACAGAATCTTTCTTCTTTCTCTTGTTTTATTCAATGATGCAGACTGTTAATATGCCTTTTCTCAAATCTCTCCTTCCTCCCTCCTCTTCAGTAGATGGAAATGTTTGACTGTGGAATGAAACAGCACTAGGTAGTTATTAAAATTAGAATTTAGGAATGTTTTATGCAACACTGACTATTCACGAAATGAAATGATCTCCCTCTGCAGCTACTGGCTGCTACCCCACCTTAAAGCTATTATCCACAGGACTTGGCTTTGATTTTGGTATACACACAAACACAGTCATCTTCCAACTCAGTGGTTCAATATTTACAATAAAATGTTAATGACAAGTGTCAGTGCTCAAGAGTTTGTTTCTGTCATTTCTCTTTCTGAGAAAAAAAAGGTGGAGGTCACAGGCCTTTTCTTCTAGCAAAGCTTCCTCTTACTTTTATATATTAGCACTGATGTCGAAAGTCTAAAGTTGTATAAGAAGCTCCAGGCCAAACAGGGACACTCATGACAAGTTCTAGTTCATCTCAGAAGAACATTAAGGATCTGGAAGATTTCTATATGAACTGGGAGAACCTCAATGAACTGATACAGAGTAAAAAGAGCAGAACTAGGAGAACATTGTACACAGAAAGTGAAATATTGTGGAACTATCCAATATAATGGACTTTGCTACTAGTAGCAATACAGTGATCCAGGATATTCCTGAAGGATTTATGAGAAAGAATGCTATCCACTTTGAGAGAACTATAAGAGTAGAAATGCAAAAGCAAAACATCACTTATCATATGTATATATGGGTATGTGATTTGGAGTTTAGGCTTTAAAAAATTGCTCTCTAGGAAAAATGAATATTAAGGAAATAGGTATGAATTGACAATATTTGTACAACCTAGTAGAATTGCTTGTTGGTTCTGGGTGGGTGGGTGGGTGGAGAATTGGGGAGGGAAAGAAAATGAATCATGTAAACATGGGAACATACTTAAAAATTAAAAAAAACATAAAAATAGGTTAAGAAATTTAAATTAAATTTAAAAAAGAACATTAGGCAAGTGGAAAGCCCATTAATCCTACCTTGCCTTTGTCTTTGTTTCATGGGTCACTATGGTCAAGGAATTCATCACTGAGTAGCTAAAGGATTGATCAACAGCCGTTCCATACTTTGGTAAGGATTATCCTCACATAGCAGAGCCTATGCCCTTTCTCAGTAATGTTAAGACCTTGTTAGATGTGGATTTGGAAAGGGGATGAGGGAGACTAGTAATAGCATTACCAAAAAGGGGAAAAGAGAGTAAGAAAAGAAGGTCCTTGAAGTATTTCTTTTTAATGCACAACAAACAGAAGGAAGGTAAGTAGGAAGCAGAGGCAGACAAGGCAGCTTTGAAAATAAAATATTGCTTGGAGATGGGAGGTCCTGGGTTCAAATGTGACCTCAGACACTTCCTAGCTGTGTGACTCTGAGCAAGTCACTTAACCCAGTTGCCTAGCCCTTGTAAGGAGGAAATAGGGTTAATTTTTAAAGGGTTGGACTTGATTATTTAAGAGTGTGGTTGCCAGGAATTTAATTAATTCCAAAGAAATGTTATTTACAATTTATTTACAAAATGTAGAAAGAGTAAAGCAAGAAATCAGAGAGAGGATAAGTTAAGATATCTAGCCTGAGCACTAAGTAATTTACTCCTGGCCTCTCCAGGCAGAGAGAATTTGTTTCAGCCGGCCTGGGCAAAGCTGAGAAACTGTGAAGTGTCTCTCAAGAGTAGGTGTCTCCAGAGGATAATTTTTTTTTTCCAGAAAAATCCAGCAGTTAAGAGTCAGCCTTTCACTCACCATGTGTCAGTCCAGTCAGCAGATTCTTCTGTTCCTTTTCACCAGCCTCAACTCAAAAGCATGAAGAATTCCTCCAGTCTCCACTTCCAAAAAACAAAGAACTGAATCTCACAGTAAGTAACGGCTCCTTTTCAAGACGCTTCTTTTGCGTCACTTCCTGTGTCTTCACCTCCTATCACAGTTGACGCTTTGTTTTAGGACTGCCCAGAAGGCAGTCAGTCGATTCTGATTCATCATCCACTATCACACACATGGGTCACAGACCTTCTCCACTCAGTGTGTGAAATGGGGTGTTTGCTCCTTTGGTGATTAAATCTAAAAAATGGGTAGATCTCCATACTTAACTTTTAAGTACCATGTTCTAAAAATAGACAGAGGTTACAATTTAATCTTCGCAATCAGGAGAGAGTTAAGTATTTTCATTGTTATGATCAGAGGAGAGTTAAATTTAATCTTTACACCCTCCTGTCTTAGAGGTATTAATAAAGATATATATATATATATGTGTGTGTATATATATACACACACACACACACACACACACACATATATATATATATATATATATATAGAGAGAGAGAGAGAGAGAGAGAGAGAGAGAGACCAAGGGACAGAATCCATCAATATTATCAAGAGACACACACAATTAAAGAAACAGCTTGCTATGGTGAAACTGGGCTGGCCTGAGAGGCAGAAGGAACTGATTCTAGCTCCAGTTCTGTTTCCACCTCACTAGCTACCTGTGGGAGCATGAATAGGGCACATATCCTCTCTGTATCTCAGTTTCTTTATTTGCCAAATGTGGAATGTAGACTAGATGCTTTCTAAGGTACTTTCCAGATACAATAATCACAATAAAAAGCCAACCTTGATTATGTGATCTCACATTTATAAGATGTTTTTCTGTTTTCACAGTACCATCTTCATTCTATGATGAAGTAGCCCCCAAAAGGCTAAAGATGGAAAAATTAAAAGGACATAAAATAGATAGGCCCATGTCAGCATTTTTAGGGAATAGACCTGGCTTCCCTCCTCCAGGAGGTCAAGCTGTTTATGCAGATAACAAACTAGTCTCTACTTAGCTTTGGGGGCAGGAGACAAAGAGGAATTTCAGGAATATCAAACGGTCAGTGAACTAACATTTGGCTAAGTGAAGATAAACACTCCTTAGATAACAACCCCTGTAAATCTAAGGATTGTCCTCTCATCTCAGACCCCACATTCCTGTGTTAAGGTTTGTTTGTTGTCAGATAAGAACCTGTATAACTCTGTAATGTATATAAGCTGTCCTGTAATGTCAGTCTGATGCAGTTTTCCATTAGGGAATTCTGTCCCAGCTGGTATATTCTTTGTTTCTCTCCTTTATTAATAAATTATGGTTCCAATAATTGAAATTCTAGGTGTTTGAACTCATTTATGAAGTGTACCACTTTAATGATACTGTGAAAATAGACATCTTTGGCAGATGTATTGCTGAAAGTCAGATTGTGGTATTAGGTGAAATGCCAAAGACTATGATTCTTTTGGGAGAAAGTAAACCCTCACAATAAATTCAATTTCATGTAATTTGCAAGCTGTGAGAATGAATCCTGAAATCTCAAATAGTTTTGGAAAGAAATGTATTAGGTCATTTGGTAGAGAAAGAGCTGGAAAGTGTGGCTTTCTCTCATCTAGGCTTTGCAAGGCTTACGTTACATATAGGATTTTGGCAAGGACATCTTGAAAGCAAAGTAAATTGAGATTTTGTATTATTCTCTGGGTTGTTTCAGTCATGTCCAACTCTTTGGGATTTGTTTTGGCAAAGATAGTGGAGTGGTTTGCTATTTCCTTCTCCAGCTCATTTTACAGAATGAACTGAGGCAAATTGGGGTTAAGTGACTTGCCTAGGGTCACAGTTAATAAGTGACTGAGCCTAAATTTAAATTTAGGTAAGTGAGTCTTCCTGACCTTAGGCCAAGCATTCTATCCATTGAAACACTTAGCTGCCCCTAGGTAGAGATGGATATCAGTTATTATAAATATTCAACAAAGTTGGGACAAAGCCAAAACACAAAGGAAATCCAAAACACAAGCCTGAGTAGATCCACACTGGATGAGTGGATCCAGGTTGATCGGGTAGATCCAGGACCTTGGGGGAACCCAAAATTCTCTGGTATTCCTGGACAGTTACTAAGGTCAGCGAGACATTCTGGGGTCTAATAATCTCTACTCACATGAAGTTAGATTTTAATGGCATACTAATTAATAAGTTTTCCAAACATTATAATAAAGTATTTTCAGCAAATCTCCTTGTACCATTGGACCCAGGCAAGAAGCTTGTGGTCAGGGAAGAATAAAAACAGCTCTTATTTATGAGGGGTTAAAGTTTTCCATAATGTTTGGCAAATATGTCATTTGATCATCAAAACAACCTGGTAAAGTAGCTGTTATTAGTCCCTCCCATTTTATATAAGCCTCCCAATAGGAAATTGAGGCCTAGATAATTTAAGTGACTTGACCAGGATCACAAAGCTGCCTATTGCATGAGGTAGGATTCCAGCAATTTCTGACTCTTAAGTCCAGCACATTATGCAACTTTGCTTCTCTCTCTCTCTCTCTCTCTCTCTCTCTCTCTCTCTCTCTCTCTCTCTCTCTCTCTCTCTCTCTCTCTCTCTCTCTCTCTCTCTCTCTCTCTCTCTCTCACCACCTGTTAGCACTATGTGTGTCTGATTTTACTGAACTTTCAGCAAAAGAGAGGGAAACCAGGGGGCACAGTGGATAGGATGCTGGGCTTGGTCACATCTGCCCTCAGACACTTAGTAGCTGTGTGACCCTGGGCAAGTCACTAAAGCCTATTTACCTCAGTTTCCTCATCTCTAAAGTGAACTGGAGAAGAAAATCACAAACCACTGCACTATCTTTGCCAAGAAAACTCCAAATGGGGTTCCAAAGAGTCAGGTATGACTAAAATGAGTCAACAAAAACAAAAATATTCCATGATAAGAGTCCATAAATTTTATTAGCCTGCCACAGGGCTCCATAACACAAAGAATATTAAGAACCCTTGGTTTTCATGCTTTTTTCAAGCCCAAGATCTATAATCCTGTGAATTTGGTAAACACAAATAATATAAAGAAATTTCTCTTGTCAATATGGAATCTAGAAACTCCAAACTTGTATCCTAGTAAGATCTGATGAACCCCAATTTTTAGGACTAGTTTATAAGTTGGAGACCCCAAAGCTTGTACTTGTTCTGTGTTCCTGTGAGAATCCATCTGAAGGGAATCTCAGGATCCCAGTTTCAGACTGAATAATGGACGCTGGGGTAAAGACAATCCACTTGAGGTGGAGGCTAAGTCTAAGCAGAGTGACTCTTCTTGTCTCCAGAAGCCTCTCCCAGTATATCACACCCTCCTTCCGAGGACTGGGGACCTTCAGCTGATGAGACTGACAAGACTGATGAGACTGACGAGACAGACTGACCCACTGCCTACTGCGCTAAAGAGTCATTCTGCTTGGGGTTAGCTTCCACCTCAAGTGGATTGTCTTTTACCTTAGGGTCCATTATTCAGTCTGAAATTGCTAGCCTGAGATTTCCTTCAGGGTGAATTCTCACAGGAACATGGAACAAGTACAAGCTTTGGGGCCTCCAACTTACCAGCTAGACCTAAAACTTGGGGTCCATCAGATCTTATTAGGCTACAAGTTTGGGGTTTCTAAATTCCATGTCCACACTATAAACTTTATTAGATGAGAAGTTCCTTGAGGACAGGAACCATGTTTTGCTGATATTTCTGCCATATTTCTGTGGAAGCAAAGGGCACCTGTTTCAGGGTCTTGAGCCAATGAAGCCTTCAACAGACTGTTATGGAGTTGGAGTGAATAATTTAGCCCTCAGTTCGTGACTCTCACCTGCTCATATTGCTTAAATTTTCAAACTTTTTTTGTGTGGAATTTTGATATGCTGAAAACTCATAGAAAGTTTGAAAGCAAAGGGATTTTGTTTTAGTTTGAACTGTAATTTCATCAGTGTTCTGAACTCCTGGCAGGGGAATTCCCTCCACAGGAATAGATCAGCAATTCTTTAACCTGTAATCTTACAGGGTTGGCTGGGGCACTGTCTTGATAATTTGAGAAAGGTAAACTGAGTCACAAAGATCTGAGCAATTTCAATTCATTAGTTAAGCACAAATTTACCACTAAATAGAATCCTAGCTTCTCCAGCTAAACTAAGACCCCCACCCCCCAAATGAGAGAGATAACTCCCTTTTATACTTTTGGGAGTATAGAAAATAGGAAACAGCATAATGAATGGAGGAAAATATTATTGGATGGAAATTGGGAGTGAGGGCTAGCAACAACATCTTCTTTCCCTCCTGTGACTAAGGAATGTGTATTATTTGAGTTGTTGCAAATGTGAGGACAGAGATAATAAGCTAGATTTTGGATAACAAACCCAGATGTCCTTGAAGGATAGCTTGGAGGTATGAAAATATTAGACCTGACTCTCTGGTGTCCATCTGCCTCTTTCAAGAGTAACAGATTTCCTTGATGCAGGAAGAGAATAGTGATTAACAGGAGACCTGGATTTCTAAACTTAGATCATTTTAAGACAGCTGAATTTCTGACCTAAGTTCAGAGACAAAGAATTATGATCGGCAATTACAGGTCAAAATCAATGAATTATAAATAGCATCAATAAAAAAAAAAAGACAGAATCAATCTGATTACTTCAGTGCCAAGAGTTTAAGAGACTTGCCTCTGGCCACAGATTTTACATGTCAGAGGCAGGACTTGAGGATATCTTTCTGACTTCAAAACCAGTCCATTATTCCTTACAACATGCTAACTCTCATTCTGGTAATATCTCTGGAAAATGGAGAGAATTCTTACATCTTTTCTGAGGAAATATTCAGGCCTTATGAATGCATACATAATTAGGAGCCATTGTGAAAAAGTCTTCTGGGAAGACTGAACTGTGACAAAAAAAGTGTTTCAAAAACATTAAAAAAAAATTTCTACTTCTCCTCCGTTTAGTTTAGGGCTCCATTCTTTTCCCTAAGTCAGAGGATTATTCTTGTTACTGTCCTATGTTAATGTAGTAGGACTTTTTCATTTCCAGAAAATAACAGAGAATATAAAAATCTATTATGGCTGGCTGCATCTTAATTTTCTTTTTGTATTCATTTAACATTGATATTCCATCCTCTTGAAATGACTCTTCTGTCCTCAAGCTTTTATACTTGCTCTCCACTTCTAGAAGAAAAAAAAAACACTACTGAAAAGTTATAATTAAGATGTGTGTGCACTCAGGGTCAAAATTCTAAATGAATGTTCTCCACTGAGAACAGCTTCATTTACAACTTCTTAGACTTAGAGGCAGAATATCCCATTTCAACAATTTAGCCTGAAAGTGAAGGTCTCCTTGGAAATCTGTGGTACTGACCTTGTTATTGGCATTCAGGTGGAACTCCAGGCACTGGTTTGGTCAATATCTTGTTCTTTAGAGCAGAAGTCCCCAGTGCAGTTACATGAATAAATAACTCATTTTGAGCTTGCCACTCTTTCATAACAAGGAATGCTTGCCTTTTTTATCCCCTAAATCTTCTCTGTCACTTTATCCAAAGACATTTAACCAATATTACTGATTACTAACTATATATATGGTCTTGGGTTGGGCATTTTTGGGAAAACAAAATATTTACAGATAAAGAAAGTGAGGTTCAGAAACATGAGTCCAAAGTCACACAGGTAGTGAGTGTCAGGAACATGATGTGCTGTCTTACACTTGACTGTGTCTCCACACTACACAAAACCACAAGAGGAAAAAAATACTTCTTTGAAGGTACAAACAAGGGCCTTTTTTTTTCTTTTCTTCGTATCTCACTACTTAATATAGGGTCTGGCACAAAGTAATCTCTTAATAAATGTTTTTGATTGATAGACTCAATCAGATCTTTGCAATTTTTGTTGTCATTTCAATCTGAGCTTTCTGTATAATGTCCTAAATTCCAAGAATTCACTAATTCTATGAAATCAGCTTGAGGAGTCCTGGGAAATGTTGGACTATTGCACAAAACTATTTTTCTAGAAAGAAAAATTTTTTCTGAGATTGTTTTAGACACTTTAGTTATTTGTATACATGACTTCTAACTGATAGATTATAAGCTCCTTGAGGAAGGAGGCTGTCATTTGTTAATCTTTTCATTTCTGGTACCAAATTCAATGTTTACACATAAAAAGTTCTGAATTTTTGTTGGTTTTAGTATGATGAATATGGAAATATGCTTTGTATGATAGTGCATGTAAAACCAATATTAAATTGCATGCTGTTTCAGGGAAGGGGTAGGGGAAAGTGGGAAGAAGAAAATGTCAAACTCAAAATGTTAGAAAACTAAAGCCAATAAAATTGTTTTTACACATTATTGGGGGAAAGGGCATTATTGAAGAGAAAGGAAGGAAAAAATAAAAATAAATGCTTGTTGGATTAAAATTGAGAAGATTTACTTCTTTTTTTCCCCCATTTGAATAAGTTTATTTAGTCAATTTAGAACATTATTCCTTGGTTACAATAATCACATTATTTCTCTCCTTCCCCTCCACCCACTCTTCCCACAGTCAACATGCTATTTCATTGGGTATTACATGTGTCCTTGATCAGAATCCATTTCCATGTTGTTGGTGTTTGCATTAGGATGTTCATTTAGAGTCTACATCCCCAACCATATCCCTTTGACCCATGTATTCAAGCAGTTGTTTTTCTTTGGTGTTTTTACTCCCACAGTTTTTCCTCTGAATGTGGATAGTGGTTTTTCTCATAGATTCCTCCGAGTTGTTCAGGGTCATTGCATTGCCACTAATGGAGAAGTCCATTACATTTGGTTGTACCACAGTGTTTCAGTCTCTGTATACAGTGTTTTCCTGGTTCTGCTCCTCTCACTCTGCATCACTTCCTGGAGGTTGTTCCAGTCCCCATGGAATTCCTCCACTTTATTATTCCTTTGAGCACAATAGTATTCCATCACCAACATATACCACAATTTATTCAGCCATTCTGCAATTGAAGGGCATCCACTCATTTTCCAATTTTTTGCCACCACAAAGAGCACAGCTATGAATATTTTTGTACATGTCTTTTTCCTTATGATCTCTTTGGGGTACCAACCCAGCAGTGCTATAGCTGGATCAAAGGGCAGACAGTCTTTTATCACCTTTTGGGCATAGTTCCAAATTGCCCTCCAGAATGGTTGGATCAATTTACAACTCCACCAGCTATGAATTAAAGCCCCTACTTTGCCACATCCCCTCCAGCATTCATTACTTTCCTTTGCTGTCATGTTAGCCAATCTGATAGGTGTGAGGTGATACCTCAGAGTTGTTTTGATTTGCATTTCTCTGATTATTAGAGATTTAGAGCACTTTTTTCATGTGCT
Organism: Monodelphis domestica; assembly: GCF_027887165.1. NCBI lineage: Eukaryota > Metazoa > Chordata > Mammalia > Didelphimorphia > Didelphidae > Monodelphis > Monodelphis domestica. Next base: position 483,674,066 of record NC_077227.1, read on the forward strand.
TATTAATAGTTTTGATTTCTTTAACTGAAAATTGCCTATTCATGTCCCTTGCCCATTTTTCAATTGGAGAATGGCTTGATTTTTTGTATAACTGGTTTAGCTCTTTAAAATTTGAGTAATTAGACCTTTGTCAGAGGTTTTTGTAATGAAGATTGTTTCCAAATTTGTTGCTTCCCTTCTAATTTTGGATGCATTCGTTTTGCTTGTATAAAAACTTTTTAATTTGATGTAATAAAAATTATTGATTTTACATTTTGTGATTTTTTTCTAGCTCTTGCTTGGTTTTAAAGTCTTTCCTTTCCCAAAGATCTGACAAGTATACTATTCTGTGTTCGCCTAATTTGCTTATAGTTTCCTTCTTTATATTCAGGTCATTCACCCATTCTGAGTTTATCTTGGTGTAGGGTGTGAGATGTTGATCCAAACCCAATCTCTCCCATACTGTCTTCCAATTTTCCCAGCAGTTTTTATCAAAAAGTGTGTTTTGGTCCCCAAAACTGGGATCTTTGGGTTTATCATAGACTGTCTTGCTGAGATCATTTACACCAAGTCTATTCCACTGATCCTCCTTTCTGTCTCTTAGCCAGTACCAAATTGTTTTGATAACCACTGCTTTATAGTATAGTTTGAGATCTGGGACTGTAAGTCCTCCTTACTTTGCATTTTTTTTTTCATGATTTCCCTGGATACCCTGCATCTTTTGTTCTTCCAAATAAACTTTGTTATGTTTTTTTTCTAATTCCGTAAAGAAGTTTTTTGGTAGTTCAATGGGCATGGCATTAAATAAGTAAATTAATTTTGGTAGGATTGTCATTTTTATTATGTTAGCTTGTCCCATCCATGAGCAATCGATGTTTTTCCAATTGTTTAGATCTAGTTTTAATTGTGTGGAGAGTGTTTTGTAGTTGTGTTCATATAGTTCCTGTGTTTGTCTTGGCAGATAGATTCCTAAGTATTTTATATTGTCTAGGGTGATTTTAAATGGAATTTCTCTTTCTAATTCTTGCTGCTGAGATGGATTGGAAATATATAGAAATGCTGATGACTTATGTGGGTTTATTTTGTATCCTGCAATTTTGTTAAAGTTGTTGATTATTTCGACTAGCTTTTTGGTTGATTCTCTAGGATTCTTTAAGTAGACCATCATATCATCCGCGAAGAGTGATAGCTTGGACTCCTCATTGCCAATTTTAATACCTTCAATTTCTTTTTCTTCTCTAATTGCTACTCCCAGTGTTTCTAGTACAATGTTAAATAATAGAGGTAATAATGGGCATCCTTGTTTCACTCCTGATCTTATTGGGATGGCTTCTAGTTTATCTCCATTGCAGATGATGTTTGCTGATGGTTTCAGAAATATATATATATATATATATATATATATATATATATACTGTTTATTATTTTTAAGAAAGGCCCTTCTATTCCTATACTTTCTAGTGTTTTCAATAGGAATGGGTGTTGTATTTTATCAAAGGCTTTTCCTGCATCTATTAAGATAATCATGTGATTTTTGTCTGTTTGCTTGTTAATATGGTCAATTATGCGGATGGTTTTCCTAATATTGAACCATCCTTGCATTCCTGGTATGAATCCTACCTGGTCATAGTGAATAACCCTTGTGATGACTTGCTGGAGTCTTTTTGCTAGTATCCTATTTAAGATTTTTGCATCTATATTCATTAGGGAGATTGGTCTATAGTTTTCTTTCTCTGTTTTTGACCTGCCTGGCTTTGGGATCAGTACCATGCTTGTGTTGTAAAATGAATTTGGTAGAACTCCTTCTTTGCTTATTCTGTCAAATAGTTTGTTTAATATTGGGATTAGTTGTTCTTTGAATGTTTGATAGAATTCATTTGTGAATCCACCTGGACCTGGGGATTTTTTCTTAGGGAGTTCTTTGATGGCTTGTTCAATTTCTTTTTCTGATATGGGGTTGTTTAGGTAATTTATTTCTTCCTCTTTTAGACTAGGCAATTCCTATTTTTGTAAGTATTCATCCATATTACCTACATTGCCATCTTTGTTGTCATATAATTGGGCATAGTAGTTTTTAATGATTGCCTTAATTTCCTCTTCATTGGAGATGAGGTCTCCCTTTTCATCTTGGATACTGTCAATTTGGTTTTTTTCTTTCCTTTTTTAAATTAGAATGACCAGTACTTTGTCTATTTTATTTGTTTTTTCAAAGTACCAGCTTCTAGTCTTATTTATTAAATCAATAGTTCTTTGGCTTTCAATTTTATTAATTTCTCCTTTGATTTTCAGGATCTATAATTTAGTCTTCATCTGAGGATTTTTAATTTGTTCACTTTCTAGTTTTTTAATTTGCATGTCCAATTCATTGACCTCTGCCCTTCTTAATTTGTTAATATATGAACTCATGGATATAAATTTGACCCTGAGTATTGCTTTGGCTGTATCCCTTAGGTTTTGAAAGAATGTCTCATCATTGTCATTTTCTTCAATGAAGTTATTAATTGTTTCTACGATTTATTCTTTAACTAACTGGATTTGGAGAATCATATTGTTTAATTTCCAATTAATTTTTGATTTACCTCCCCATGTACCTTTACTAATTATTATTTTCATTGCATTATGATCTGAGAAGATTGCATTTATTATTTCTGCCTTTTTGCACTTGTTTGCAATGTTTTTATGCCCTAATACATGGTCAATTTCTGTGAATGTACCATGTGCTGCTGAAAAGAAGGTATGTTCCTTTTTGTCCATATTTATTTTTCTCCACATGTCTACTAACTCTAATTTTTCTAAACTTTCATTCGCTTCTTTTACCTCTTACTTATTTATTTTTTGGTTTGATTTATCTAGTTCGAATAGAGGAAGGTTCAGGTCTCCCACTATTATAGTTTTTCTGTCTATTTCATACTTGAGCTCCTCTAGTTTCTCCTTTAGAAATTTGGATGCTATACCATTTGGTGCATACATGTTGAGTACAGATATTTCCTCATTGTCTATACTGCCTTTTATTAGGATGTAATTACTTTCCCTATCTCTTTTAACTAGATTTATTTTTACTTTTGCTTTGTCAGATATCATGATTGTTACTACTGCCTTCTTTTTGTCAGTTAATGCCCAGCAGATTTGGCTTCACCCTCTTACTTTCACTCTATGCATATCTATCTTCCTCATGTGTGTTTCTCGTAAACAACATATGGTAGGGTTTTGGATTCTAATCCATTCTGCTATTTGCTTGTGTTTTATGGATGAGTTCATTCCATTCACATTCAGAGTTATGATTACTAGCTGTGTATTTCCTAGGATTTTTATTTCTACTCCTGGTCCTGCCTTTTTTCTTTCACTATTTCCTTCTACACGAATGTTTGTTTATAATCAGTCCCCCTAGTTTCCATCCTTATTTTACTTCCCTTTCTACCCCCTCTGTTCTTATTCTCCCCCTTATTTTCCCTGTAGCCTTTCTAAAATTTCCCCCCCTCTCCCTCCCTTGTACTGCTTCCCTCCCCACCAGTCCGTTTGTTACCCTTCTACTCCCCTATTGGGCGCAAATTTATTCTCTGCCCCAATGGATTGGATTGTTCTTCCCTCTTTGGGTCAGTTTCAAAGCATGTAAGAGTTGAGTATTTCCTATCTCCAGCCTCTTTACCTTTCCAGTGTATTGATGTTCTCCTCCCTCCTGCCATGAGCTTCTTTGTTACATATAAATTTACCCCTATTTGTTTCTTTTCCCATTTCTTTTAGTATTAACCTCTTTTTTAGCTCTAGCTGTATATATATATTTATATATACACACACATGTATATGTATTTATGCATGCATATATCTATATACCTATTCATGTCTTGTCCTTTCATCCTATACAGTTTGTCACCGTTCCCTCTAAGTGTAATTCTTCAAGCTGCCCAGGTGATAGCAACAGCTTTTAAGAGTTGCCAATGACCTCCTTTCTTATAGGGATACATATCATTTTAACTTAGCGAGTCTCTTAAAATTTTTTTTTGTTGTTTTGTTTTGTTTTTCTTTCCCCCCTCTTTTTTAATTACCTTTTGATGATTCTCTTGAGTTCTGTGCTTGGACATCAAATTTTCTGTTCAGGTCTGGTCTTTTCTTTATGAATGCATGGAATTCTTCTATTTTGTTGAATGACCATACTTTCCCCTGTAAGAATATAGTCAGTTTTTCTGGGTAGTTGACTCTTGGTTGTAGACCTAGTTCCCTTGCTTTCTGGAATGTCATATTCCATGCCTTTCGGTCCTTCAGTGTGGATGCAGCCAGTTCCTGTGTTATCCTCACTGTGGTTCCATGGTATCTGAATGACTTCTTCTTGGCAGCTTGTAATAACTTTTATTTGGTCTGATGGTTTTTGAATTTGGCTATAACATTCCTGGGTGTTGTCAGTTGGGGATTAAATATAGGAGGTGATCTGTGGATTCTTTCAATCTCTACTTTTCCCTTTTGTTCTAGGATATTGGGGCAGTTTTCCTGAATAATTTCCTGTAGTATTATGTCCAGGCTTTTTCTTTTGTCATGGTCTTCTGGTAGACCAATGATTCTTAAATTGACTCTTTTTGAATGATTTTCTAAATCATCTGTTTTGTGAATGAGATGCTTCATATTTTCCTCAATTTTGTCATTCTTTTAGTTTTGTTTTATAGTGTCCTGCTGCCTTGTGAGATCACTTAATTCCAGTTGTTGTATTCTGGTTCTTAAAGATTGGATTTCATCCCTGGCTTTTTGGTCATCCTTTTCCTTCTGGTCTGATTTTCTTTGAAGGTCATCTTTCATCCTCTTTACCTCGTCTTTCATCTCCTTTGTCTCATCTTTCATCTTATTTGCCTCATCTTTCATCTCCTTTGCCTCATTTTCCAGCTGGTTGATTTTGGTTTTTAAGACACTATTTTCTCATTTTAGTTCAAGTGCCTCTGTTTCCAGATGATTTATCTTAATTTTTAAGTTCTTTTCCCACTTGTCTTCAGCCTTTCTTAATTGTGTTTTGAGTTCTTCCACAGCCTGTATCCAATTCGCTATGATTTCTGATTTATCATTTGCTGATCTCTCCCTCTCTGTTCCATTTGCAGAATAGAAGCTGTCTATTGTAGATTCTTTCTTCTTTTTCTGTTGTTTGCTCATATTCACCCCTTCTTTACTCCTTGTATTTGTCTGTGCTCTTGCTACTCATTTTTGTTTTGTTTTGGGGGCTTCTCTCAGTCTCCCCTCTTGGAGTTTTAACAGAAGATCTCTCGGTGTAATCTCTGGGGGAGGGTTGTTAGGGGTTTGAGTTGTCCTCTGGAGGCTTTTGTCCAGCAGTCAATGAGGATGGGTGTGGAGCCTGGGCTTCCCTGAGTTCTGGAGACTTTTGATGGGATTAAGTTCATATTAGTTGGGCTGGGTGTGCTGAGTCCAAAACCTCCTGGAAGGCTGGAGCAAATATGAAGGATCTCCATAGCTTTGGCCAGGCTGCCAGGACTATGCTCCCTCTCTAGCTCCTTCCCCGCCATCTGTGTTGGATGCTCTAAACTTGGCACAGCCCTGCCCACAAGGTACACCCTCCAGACCAGTACCTTTGCCCACCCAGAAGTTCCTGCTGCCACTGGCGTCTCAGTGCTTTAGGTGGGAGGGGTGATGGGTCCTGGGACCTTCCTTCTGTCTTCCCCTTAAACCCAAGTGTTCTTGGATTCTGGCTTTTTTTTGGGGGGGCGTACCTTTTGAATTAAGTCCAGCAGGAGGGTTCCTTGGCTCTGTCTTGTTGTTAAGTTTGATTTTCAGTCCCCTAGGAGCATTCAGTTTTTGATCGGTAAGGAAGGGTATTCAGAGGGCTGAACTTCTGCTCCTACTAGGCTGCCATCTTGACTACACCTCTCAGAAGATTTACTTCTAAAAAGTCAATTACTTCTATATTTTGAATGGAGGCTCAGTTTTGTTCCTCCAATCTCCTTACTCATTCCTTTGTTTATAGCAAGATTTGAAGAATGCTTTACCCTCAATTATCTTCCATTCTAGGGTCAGAAAAGTGAGATTATGGGTTCTCTCTTGACTGGTAAATAGAAACCAGTTTAGGCCAAGCATGTCTCCAAGTAGGACCCTTGAATCTTGCTTTGAAAATTATTGAACAAAGTCACTTTGAACTGGGCAGAACTTGATTTCTCCTTCTAAACATCGGAATCATGGGACCAGGCATGTGATTTTCCACCATTAATCAAGGAATTGGTGAGGGACTAAGAGAATGATGGACTACCATCCTCATTGGCTATTCACCAATTAGATATCTTGGGATGTCTAGGGGAGGGCTGAATAAATGAGCTTTCAAAATTGTATTTAAGGATCATGAGGCTTTCTTTTCTGGTCTTTCTTCACTGAGAGAGGTCATTAATCAATTAATTTATTAGTTATTGCTAGCACAACCAATAAACTGATTTTCTTACTCAGAACCCAGTCTCTCAGAAGTTTTAATCATCACAAAATGGAAGAAAAGCATCAGGATTACTTCTCTAGTTTTCTAAGTTGGATCTGTATTGTATAATAATTCTAATTTGTATAGACTTCATTATTCATCATTTCCCATTTCTAATTCCATATAGTGACTGGGCCCTAGGGCAGAGCCTTAGGCCCTATCTAAGCAGACAGTTATAATCACCTAAAACAGAGCTTCTTAACTTACATGTCATGGACTTCTTTGGTAGGCTAGTGAGGCTTACTGATCCCTTCTAATAATAGTATTTTAAAATAGAAGGAAATGCAAAATCTATATATCTCTATATGTGAAATATATATATTTCACATCTGAATTCACAGACCCCTGGAGATCTTTTCACTGGAGCCAGATTAAGAACCCCTGATCTATAAAGTCACTTTTGAGAGAGAGTCAAGGACAGAGAATGGTCATCCTTGACACCTTATAGATTACATGGTTGCTCTGGAAGTTAAGGAGGTAAGCAATGGTGGTTACAGCTATACAGTTGAAGGGAATTCAGGAGAAGCTGGAAAACAGTGCTTAAAAACTTGCATCTATGAGGGGAATGGTGAATGTAGGGTCAACATGGAATCTAGAAACCCCAAATTTGTAGCCTAGTAAGATCTGATGAATCTCAAGTCTTAGGGCTAGCTTGTAAGTTGGAGACTCCAAAGATGGTACTGGTTCTCTGTTCCTGTGAGAATCCACCCTGAGGGAAATCTCAGGCTAGCAGTTTCAGACTGAATAATGGACTTCAAGGTAAATGTGTTATATTTAGCATAAGCTAAGTGACTCTTTTTGCCTTAGAAGCTTCCCCATTGTACCACATTCCCCTTTCAGGGATCGAACTCAGAACCTTCAGTTTAAGAGACAGACAGGCTGCCAATGAAGAACCAGCTCCTGAAACTACTTTCTCCCCTCCCTGTCCCCCTCATCCATAGACCTGTCACTCCCTCTCTTGACATATGCCAGGAGCCTATAACGACCCCAACCCCAGAAGTTCCTCTCACTCCCCCTCTTGACACATGCAAGGAACTGATAACACCCCAGCCCCAGGAGTTCATGCCAAGTTCCTGTTCACTCCACTCACCCCAGGAATTCCTGTGCACTCCCCCTACCAGAAAAGTTCCTGGTCACTCCAGTGTATAAAAAACCTTTAAGACTCAGACTCAGGGCTCCAGTCATTTTTAGAGTTCTGAGCCCAAACTACAGTTTGTTTAATAAACTCCCTCCTGTGTGCTACATTGTTGGTCATTGTTTCATCCTTGGGGTTGATTAGCTGGGCACTTCATATGGGGGCTCATCTGGGATCCCAAGAAGGAAATGGAGTATGACCAACAGAGGGAGGGGACCCCTGTCACTGGGGCAACTTGAGACAATGGGATCCAGAACACGTCATATCTTGGTGGTGGATGGTAGGGTCCAGTGAGTAGCCTCTGGAAATATTGAATGAATGTGCAGAGAATATTGTGTGAGAATGAGGTGGTAAGGTCTCCTGAGTCATTGACATATGACTAAGTGTCTGCCAAATGGTCACCGGCCTGGGGGTTGTACGGGACAGCCTATTACCAAGCCGGACTCATTCGGGAAAACTGCCCAACTATTTCTGAGTGTGGACTGGGAAAGTATGCAGTTTCTATTTCCTGCGAAGGGATAAGTCAGAAATCCTGGGAAGTGTGTGGATGAAGACTGTGATGCCCCTCTTGGCTACCTTCACCTAAGGATCCCTGACTCCCTTTCCTTTGGATGAGCCATGGGAACGACCTGTTGGACTCGAGTCTCTTAAACAAGGTATTCTGGCCAGTTGATTTTAGTCGACTTTATTTGTGGGGTTAGAGTTCCCACTGCAGGGGTTAAAGGCCCTTGCCTGGGGTTTGAGTCCTCATTTTGGGGTGGTTAGAGGCCCCCCAATTGGGATTCGGGGTGGTTAGAGGCCCCTCAGTTGGGATTCAGAGTGGTTAGAGGCCCCTTGGTTGGAATTTGGGGTGGTTAGGGGCCCCCAGTTGGAATTAGAAAACCCAGTGGATGCATTTGAGGAAGGCGGTGCAAACCTGGGGGAAGCCCGGCCACACCACTTTGTTTTTGGGACCACTCACCCCTGACCCTTTGGCTGAGTGGAGGAGCACATTCAATCCAACATTCATATTTGTTGTGTCTGTCTTGGTTGTCCAGTCCCTGTCCGCATTCATGTTCACCACCTTTGTGTACAGCCTACTAACTCCTTTCATTCTACAGGACATTATGGGACAGGGGGAGTCCACCCCAGAGGTCCACTCCGCTCTCCCTCATGACTACCCATTTCTTTGTCTTCAAGATGAGGGCCCACAATCTCTCCACATCCATCAAAAAGAGTAAACTTGTTACCTTCTGCTCTTCAGACTGGCCGGCATTTGGTCTGGGATGACCCAGGGGGAGACCCTCAACTTAGAGGTTATTTCCAAAATTTGGGCCCAGGTTTTAGATCCTGGCCCACAAGCTCACCACGATCAGATTCCTTATATTCTCACCTGGCCAGGCCTAGTCCTGGACCCCCATTGTGGCTCAAATCCTTTCTTCCCTCAGATCCCCAAGCTTCCTCAAAGGGAGCCCTTAAGGCCTTGACCCTCTCGGAGGATGTGAGGGAAAAGAGGCACAGGCATGCTGGGACATCTTCTGAGCCAGAGGACTCAGCCCCACCTGTGTTACCAAGAGTCAGCCCCTGAGCTCCCAGACTTGCCACCCCCACCCCCACCTTATGACCCCTTATACCCTCACTTAGGGGCCGAGAACGAGGCAGAAGGTGGGAGGGCAGCGGCTCATGGCACTCATAGCTGGGGCAGACAAGGCACCCCCAAACCTCAGGAGCCCACCTCCACCTTTGCTCTCCCTGTCAGGGTTGTCGGGCTCACAGTTCCGAGTGGGCCTCGAGTATATCAATATTGGCCATTTTCTTCCAGTGACATTTATAATTAGGAAAAATTGGCTCTAAATAGCTTGAAAAAAACCCAATTTCTTTTTAATGTTGAATGACCATGTTACACCTTCGATAAGCAAGAGGCATGGCCTATCCTTGGCACCCTAAAATTTTAATACCATCCTCTACTTGGGTAGTGGCTGTGCTGGACTTCTCCCTTTTCAGTCTGGGAAGCCTCAGGTATGGAGTGGCTACCAAGTCTGAAGTCTGAGCCATATAGTGACTAGCCAACCCAATTAAGACAAAGGGAAAAGCATCCTTGCAGGCCCCTTCTGTTGGGAAGAGATCAAATCTAAGTAGCCTGAGTGAAAATTCCATTGGGTGTTTTTGTTTGTTTGTTTTCTCTCATGTTGCATAGCTGAACAACATCAAGGAAAAAAATGAGGAAATTGGCTTTTTGATACCCTAAATTCTAACACCAGGTGGAAAGTGGATATATTTTTCAGGAAAGAGGGCATAATATGGACAGAAGCTCCTTATCTTGTAGTTTTATCCCCTCAATAGGCTCCCAGTTCTCCAAACTCTACTCTGGGATTTTTAGACAAGGGCCTGCCAAGAAATCTAGGCAGATATGATAAAAAACAGGAAACCAGGAAGCTATCAGTTCATTGATCAGCTCTGCCTTCCTCCGCTGCTGCAGGGAAGAAGACGGTTGATTCTGAACAGAAAGACAACTGGTGAGACACCCCTACTTTTGGGATTTTTAAATGTCACACTTTTAAAGCTAAGGTTTTTTTCAACTTGTAGAATATCCTATTAATTAGCTTCTGTTTTGAGGTAAACAGGGATAGATAAGAAGTCCTGATAAATCTCCTTTCCCTATCTGCTAGCCAGAAGGAAGTAATGCTTAAATCTCTTTATTAGAGTTATTTATTGGTATTTTATTTCAAAATTGTGATCATGTGCATATGTGGGTTTAGAAAATAACATCCTACTTTTAATTTTGTCAGACAGTAAAATTTCAGTCTGTATAGAAAAGCCACAGATCAGTTTTGTAAAACAGGGATTTTTTTTAGCAGTATAGCCTCAAGAAGACTGAGTTCTATTCTTATCTTTCCATCATAAGAGGCTTAAGGGTAAAAATGGGTTTAAGTGTTTAAATTTACCAAAAATGGGTTTTTGTTTAAAATTATCAAATGGTTTTCATCTCAATGGTTTTCATTCAGTGTATTAAAGTTGGACTAATTTTATTATTACATTTAAATTCTTGGTCTTGAAAATAGATAATCAGCCTGCTTGTCAAAAGTCTTGCTTTAAGGTTTATGGTCTTAAAAGGCTGCAAATCTCTGAATTTAAAATAGATCCTGTAATACTAAATGCTTTATGAAATTTTTTGAAATATGTTATGTGAGTTGCTGATAAAACATGTGTTTTAAGTATTGTTTGGATGTAAACAAAAGCTCATTGTAAACCTGACTGTACCATAGATTTTGTTTAATACTCAGTGGTTACCTCAGTTTACCAATTTGTACTATGAACTGAAATTTATAACTGATGAGTACTATGCTGAAGATGCAGTGTTTCAATGATGTAATCCTTTAAATCAGAATTCTTTTGGGTTACCGATTAGCAATTGAAGTGATACCAATGGAATGTTTATTTGACTTAAGCAAGTCAGAGAAGGTGGGAAGTTATGTTGGATTGGAATTCAGAAGAAAGGGAGGTTGATATAAAGTCCATAAAGCTTGAGTATGCAGATTTGTGAAGAAAGAATGGAAGTCTTGTTCTGCTTTTTAAGCAGATGGTTTTGAAGGAAAAGGGACAGAGAGAAGAGAGAGAGAGAGAGAGAGAGAGAGAGAGAGAGAGAGAGAGAGAGAGAGAGAGAGAGAGAGAGAGAGAGAGAATATGAAAGCGAACAGACAGATGTTCTGCTCTCATAAGTGCATCTTTAACTTAGGGATAATATCTAGAATTGATGTATGTGGTTTTGGAAAATGACAAATAATTCTGGAATTTTTCTGAAATTTCCTTAGAGAGATTCCTGACTGATCTTGTCTTAGTTCCTTCAGATGGCCTAAGGCCAGGATATGATCTAGTCCTGATTTGTATTTACTGTAGAGCTAATGAATTCAACATTCCTGCTCAGACTTTGTGACTAAATTGTGATAAATTGATTATTGCCAAAAGATGTAAGAATAACTGCTAATAATGTAGACTCATAGGCTTTAAGGAATTCTTAGAGAGGGTAAATGGTTAGAAAAGCTTGTTTGAGGTATATGGAAATTCTTATTTGCTGATAAGCAGAACTTCTTTCTGCTGAAAGGAGTAAGACTTGTCTTTTAAGGCAAAAAGGCTTCTGGGATCCAATGGTGATGAAGTATTCCAAGGAGAAAGAAAGTCCTAGGATGGTTGGAGAAGGCAACACAAGGCTCATCTTGGACTGGACTTTCCTGACCATCTAGGCTGCTAATCCTTGAGTGAAACAATAATGGTATGAGCCAGTGACAGCCTTGGCTTGTACATGAAGCCACTCACTGTGTCCTTTGAGACATGAGGAAATATTTGCCGTGTCTGCCTTTTCCTTTTTGACAAATTCCCACAATCAGCACATAATGCAAACTGTAAAAAATTCCATTCCCTGAAACAACCTATTAGGCTAATAATTGAAAATTCTTAAATTGTTAGGGAACATACTTTGAGAAGTAGGTGAAGTTTATTAATAGATGGCTTGTATTTGTAGCCTTAATTTACCACAGTTGAAGTTTGGATCTTGAGCTTGGAAATATAGCTCAAAGCTTTCTTGAATTTCCCCTAGAATATGGAGTAAAGAAATTCATCTGTAAAATATTGTTACTTACGTGTTTATAGATGTTTATAGTTAATGTGTACTTTGCAAAAGGATATTCTTTAACAGAAACATCACATACCAGCTCTGCAAACAACTCAGGAGTCTGATTTCCTAAAGGGATCTGTTTCTGTCAGAAGATGATTTCTGAAGATGGAATCTGTTGGCTAAGATACCCAAATGTAAATGTATAATATCAATTACTATTGTATTAATTTTCTCTGTTTATATCTGTTGCTCTAGTTTTTGCCCCAGTCCTGGTTTTTACACTTCTATCTTAGGGGCTGACTCTCCCTCTTGTGACCTGTCTGCCAATTTGGGGAAGCAGTCGCTGGACATCCTTCAGATCTCCAAGAAGGTCCCCCACCTACCTAGAACCCAGGCATTCACTGAGGACACACCCCTAAAGACCCTGTGTCCACAGCCTTTCCCTCCCTGTTCAAGTTTTGGCTACTCCCCTGTGGGATATGTGGACCTTGCATTTGTAACCTTGTCTCTTCTCTAGTTGCTTCTAGGGTAAAAGCACTCACGGGAGGCACCCAGATGCCACTGCAACCTCTGCAGCCATCCCAGCCTAAAGCCCTGGACATTGCCTACAGCCAATACCTCTCACCTAACAATAGTCAATGACAGCTTTACAACTATCCTCTGAAGAAGCTACAGAAGACTGAGACTATCACCCCTTTACCCTTAGCTATTTGGAGAGGGGGGAGATGACATGGGCATTGTACCCCCAGAAATTTGGGTAAATTATTGTCAGGGGGGTTCCTTTGCTCCCTTACATCCTCGTGACTCCTAACCTAAAACATCTAATGACCCCTCTAGGACCCTAGATTGTTCTCTGCTTTTATGCTGATCATAGGGGGTGTTAGATTTAAAATAGTTTTGAGCATTAAATAGTTGTAGGTAAGAGAGTGGGAGCCATAAACTGTGATAATTAAAATGTTTGGGAGCAAGGGAAATATATATATATCAATTATGACCACTGAAATATGTTTTCTACTGTGTCTTGGGTTTATATAAATATAAGATGGTCACCAGGGAATATATTCCCAATTTATGAATATGCCCAAGCCAACTGGATTTTATAGAGAAATTTTAATTTATAATACACTGATTAATCAATAGAAAAAGAGAGAAAGTAAGAAAGGAATAAGAATGAAGGGCCTCAAGCCAATAAGGCCTAGACCTCAGTCCTAAGAGATAAATCAGTCAGTTGGTTTTATCACTCACCCAAGATCTCTCTAGGTAAGGCTTCTCATGCCAACCTCAGGCTCCACATTCAAGAGAGCCTCCTTTCAAGAAATGTTTCCAGAGAATTCTCCTCCTGACTCCTCCTGAGTTCTCCTTCCACAGCCTCCTTCAAGACCTCTCCAGCAGCTCTCTCTCCAGGACCTGTCCTCTCAGACCTCCTTCAGAGCAAAAAACTCCTCCTTCTTAGTCCTCAGACCCCTGTATCTTTAAGCAAACAATCTCAGTTCCCTCCCCTCAGTTCTCACATCTACCAATCACTGTCGATGTCTCCCCTGTGCCAATGGTGGCTCTAGCTTAACCCAGGACCGCCCAGAGGTCTGTCTCCTTTGCACATGTCTGTAATTAAATCTTGATCTTTGCTGCAGCCCTTCCTAAATCCTGTTACTCTGAGTAGGGTGGAGATTGTAGTTTCCAAGATCTGGTTCTGTCATTCCAAGTATCTCTATTGTATCAATTCTAAAATCAATCATGACTCAAAGAACTTCCTGTTCTATGCTTAAGCATAGGTTAAAGCCCTTTCCATTGTTTAGCAAAAGGTTTCTGTCCTAAAGTAGTCTTAAGTAGGGAGGAGAAGGATCCTCCCATGCCAAGGAGTTTCATATTCCAATAGAGTTCTTACTATCAGTAGGAAATTTTTTTCAAGTATGAAATTTCCCAATGGGGAAATTTCCAACATTCATAAGTCTAAGAAATTTTAAGGTTTACAGGGGCTAGTTAAGGAATCTATGTTCCATGCATTCTTAATCGCTTAGTAGCCTTCATCAAGGATCACATTAATACCGTCCAGCAGGTCTTTCGCCAGCATTATCAAACCCTGACTCCTACCAAATCCCCTTATGAAGATATGGTCGCATGAGGAAGATTCCTCATGTACAGCAGAAAAAGTGGGGAATGAAGAACCTCAGTTCCCAAAACTACTTTCTCCCCTCCCTGTCCCCCTCATCCATAGACCTGTCACTCCCTCTCCTGACATATGCCAGGAGCCTATAACGACCCCAACCCCAGAAGTTCCTCTCACCCCCCCTCTTGACACATGCAAGGAACTGATAACACCCCAGCCCCAGGAGTTCCTGTCAAGTTCCTGTTCACTCCACTCACCCCAGGAATTCCTGTGCACTCCCCTTACCACAAAAGTTCCTGGTCACTCCAGTGTATAAAAAACCTTCAAGACTCAGACTCAGGGCTCCAGCCATTTTTAGAGTTCTGAGCCCAAACTACAGTTTGTTTAATAAACTCCCTCCTGTGTGTTACATTGTTGGTCATTGTTTCATCTTTGGGATCAATTAACCGGGCACTTCACCTGCAGTGCTAAAGAGTCACTTAGCTTATGCTAAATATAACACATTTACTTTAGGGTCCATTATTCAGTCCGAAACTGCTAGCCTGAGATTTCCCTTAGTGTGGATTCTCACAGGAACAGGACAAGCTGTGGGATCTCCAACTTACAAGCTAGTCCTAAAACTTGGGGTTCATCAGATCTTATTAGGCTACAGGTTTGGGTTTTCTAGATTCCATGTTGACAGTACCAAATTGGAATTGTATATCATCTAACACAGGCTCATGTTGCTCACTGTCACCAAACTTTGATCATTGATCTTGAGATGACTAATTCTCTTGGACTTTTATTTTGTTTCTGATTTTATCCTAGCCTCCTCTTCATATAAGTAAAATGGGCACTGTTATCGGTGTAGGTTGGACAGAGGACTTTAGTTCCCATAAGTTCTGGGGTCAAGAGAGTAAATCTTTGAGGGTAAGGCTCTCATCTCTCAGAAGACTACTCATGAGCCTGCAAAATGGTAGCATATCTCAGTGTGGAGAGCTTTATGAAGGCTGGGAGAATCTTTTAAGGTAAGGGACTCATAAGACCATATAATTGAAGTGAGGACAATGGAGAAGAAAAACAACCAGAGGCTTATTGAATGTCAGTTAACAAACATTTATTAAGTGACTACTCTGTGCCCTCAGGCTCTATGCTAAGCTCTAGGGATATGAGAAGGGTATATAGTAGAGCAACCAGAGAAAGTGAGATTGGCAAAGAATAAATTGGCAGTGATTATGTGGAAAAGTTTAAGTATTTGTTGGATTGAGGGTTCTTAACTGCAGGTTTGTGAATTTGTGTTTTTAAAAAATAGCTTGATAACTATTTCAGCATAATTGGTTTCTGTGAAATTAGAATGTTACCCTAAAAAACTATGATTCCCAGCAAAATTACGATCCCCGGCAAAAACTACAATTCCCAGAAGTCCACTCACTTTCTGACCTTACATGCTGAAGTAGACTGGAGATAAATTGGGTGGAGTTCTGTGTCTAGCCCTCTTGTTGGTGGTTTTGGTGGAGCAGGGATTTTTGAGCAGGTTGATTAACTTAGTCACATAGTTCTATTTTGTCAGATAATAAACTTTATAAAAATAATACTTGAAATATTGGACATTAATTTAACTCTTACATTTACTTTACAATTCTATTTATATTATTTTATGAAATTAAAAACATTATTCTGAGAAGGGATTCATAAGCTGTACCAGATAGCCAAAGGGATCTATGACACAAAAGTCAAGAACCTCTGGGCTAGAAGGTGTATGCCAAATAAATATGATGAGATAAAGAATGAAGTGTCTTAGCAGAGGGTGTGCTTTTGCTGCTCATCTGTAACACTTGTGCAATGCATTTGACTGACTGTGTCCTGATGCAGGTAGCCTGGGGGACAGAATGCAGGCAAAGACTTCCAGAGATACCTATAGCTGATTTCAAGAACCGATAAGGGAGATTACAGATTACCAGACTAATACTCCTAGGAAATATTTGAAAGATGGGCAGATATTTGGGATGATATTTGAGAATGTTGGTATTTAATTTGATGTATTTTGTTTGCCTTGTTATTTTCTTTTAAGTAAGTCCCCATTTTGGGGAATATGATTTCATATTTTTAATTCTAATATGATGTAGCAGAAAACTTTTGGTGGCAGCAAATGAACTAACAAAAGTAATTTATGAAAAGACCCTACAAGAGTGAACCTGGATTGTGTAAAGTCAGAGCTGGGGCTCTGGACCATCAGTGATCCCACAATTAAGAAGGCTGAGTAGTTGAACTTTGGCAGTAGTAAAGTAGCATCTGCCAATCACCATAATCAAGGTCATAGACACTCTTCCACCCTGAGGCTTCCTTTAGGCAGCATATAAAAACATGGAGAGCTGAGGCCTCTGAGTTACCATTTCTTCAAATCACTTCTTATTTCTGTTGCAGTTAAGTGGTGTATTAGAAGGAGTGATGACAGAACAGTGAGGTTACCAAAGAGGCTTATTCTGAAATGTTTATATGTGTGTGAATTGGTTACTGACCAATTTTCTCTCCCCTTAAAGCCCCACTCCCATCAGCTTTGCTAAAGGGATAACAGAAAGGTATAGATAACAGAAAGGCAAGGAACTAATGCCTTAAACAAAGTGCAATGATTTGCTTATACACTGTCCTCCCATTATGAAGTGTAAAGGAGTTATCTCTAATGGAACCAAAGGGAGTTGTTTGTACTGGGCTCAGGATGATACTTTTTCCTTCTACTCATTCTCAAAGGGATTCTCAGTTCTGGAGCTATGCATATTGTGACAGAGCCTGGCACTAGATAAAAAGTACCAGGCTGAAGAGTGTATGAAACTGATCACATCGATGGGGGAGGGACCCCAGGAGTTTGGAATCTGGAGGAGGAGAAGACTCTGGCTGGTAGAGGAGTTGGGCTCTTAGTCTTGAGAAGCCAAAGGGAGAGGGTGAAAAAAAGACTTTCTCCTTAGGGTTACCCACTTTTCCTGCTGGTGACTGGAAATGCTTCCCCCAACACTTCCCAATTGAAGGGACTTTCTGAAGAGAAACCTGAGCAGACTTTACCTCAGCTCCTGTTGCCCAGTGGTGAGTCAACCTGACTTTCTTTCAGGGGGCTTAGGCTGTCAAGGCCTGAGTTCCCCCCAATCTTGAGGAGGGAGGGAAAATGGTTTAGATAGAGACAGGGACCCCCTTTCCCCACTACCCTTTTCCCATTCTTCCCTGCCCATTATTCCTTTTGTATTACCCTCACCTGACACTCAGCTCTCACTTGTGGCTCCCAGTAGCTGCTAGCATGCGGCAGCAGCCACACCCCGGGCAACAGCTTCGACAGGCTGGCTAAACCTTGTGAGGGTAGCCATCGGGTTTTAGACCCCTGGTGAACCAGGGCTTTGCTCACCCAGCATGTGAAGATTGCTTCGGCTGAACAGATGGAAGAAACCAATGAGAAGGTTCGAGGGCTGGGAGGGCAACGCAGCAAAGCACTGTGGAGTGCTTAGGGTGTGTTGGAGCACAAAAGACAACACAGCCATCCAATGCAGCTGAGGAAGTCTCCAGGCGTAACGCTTTTTCATGCCACTGGACCCAGGCTTCCAACACCGAGAGAGTGGGACTGTCTCTGTGCATCGACTTTTCCACTTAAATCTTCTTCACGCACAAGTGTTTTTGTGCACACTCATCTATATCACAGATGAAAGAACACAAAGACAATTGTCATCCTCTGTTACCGAGAGACTACTACTACTACTACCTTCCATCTTGGAATCAATACTATCTATTGGTTCCAAGGCAGAAGAGTGGTAAGGGCTAGGCAATGGGGGTTAAGTGACTTGCCCAGGGTCACCCAGCTGGGTAGTGTCTGAGGCCAGATTTGAACCTAGGACCTCTCATCTCTAGGCCTGGCTTTCAATCCATTGAGCTACCCAGCTGCCCCCACTGTGTATTCTTTCTAAGGCATATGTCTCATTCTGAATGTTGAATCCATCAAATTGCCAGATCTGCTTTTCTCAGTTCTGCTGGCAGATTAAGTCCAGTTACTCTCTTACAATGGTTTATCATCATTATTTTGAATCATTACACACTTTTTTGTTTGTTTTTGTTTTTGATGTCTTGCAAAACATTTCTATTTAGCTATGTTACCAAAAAAGCAAGAAAAGTAAAGAAATATAAGAAAAGTAAAGAAAAATAAAGAAAAAACCCAATATGCTTCAGAGTTCATCAGTTCCCCCTCTGGAGGTATATATCAGTTTTCATCATGAGTCCTTTGGAATTTTCTTGGATCAATGTATTGATCAGAGTAGCTGAGTTTTCATAGTTATAATATTGCTGTGGCCATATATAATGTTCTTCTGGTTCTGCTCATTTCACTTTGCATCAGTTCATCTAAGTCTTCTTAGGTTTTTACCAAACTCCTTTTGTGAAACAAATATAATACTGATACCTAAACCAGGAAGAGCAAAAATAGAGAAAGGAAAATTATAGACCAATTTCATTAATGAATATGACTACAAAAATTCTAAATAAAATACTACCTAGGAGACTATAACAACATATCACAAAGGTTAGATTATATATAGATTATATATTGTGACCAAACAGGATTTATACCAGGGATTTAGGGATGACTTTATATAAGGAAAATGTTAACAGAAAAATTGATAAAAAAATCATATGATTATATCAGTAGATGCAGAAAAGCCTTTGATAAAATACAACACTGGGAAGCAAAGTTATAGATGGGTTTTTTCTTAAAACAATCCAAAGCATCTACCTAAAACTATCAACTTCCCAATAATATCAGGAGGGAAACAAGGATGACAATTAAAAGGAATATTATTTAACGTATTATTAGAAATACTAGCAATAACAATGTGAAGAAAAAGAAATGGAAGGAATCATAATGGACAAAGAGCTAATAAAACTATCTCTATTTGCAGATAACAATGTTATATGTGGAAAATCCTAGAGATTCAACTAAAAAGTTAGTTGAAACTATCAGTAATTTTAGGAAAGTAGCTATCTTGCTATCTTGAAAATAAACCTGCATAAATCACCAGCATTTTTTTGTTACTAATAAAGTCCTGCAAGAAGATATAGAAAGAGATACTCCATTCTAAAATATCTGTATATAGAATAAAATATGTGGGAATATGCCTACCAAAACAAACCCAGGAACTACAAGAACATAATTATGAAACTTTTTATATAAGTAAAGTCAGATCTAAATATTGGAAAAATATTAATTGTTCATGGATGGGAAGAGCCAATATAATTAAAATGACAATCCTACCTAAACTAATCTACATATTCAATTCCATTCCAATCAAATTATCAAAAAATATTTCATTGAGTCAGAAAAGATAAGAACAAAAATTCATTTAGAAGAATAAGAGATCAAGAATATCAAGAGAATTAATAAAAAGAAATATGAAGGAAGTCTAGCAATACCAGATTTAAAATTGTATTATAAAGCAGTAATTATCAAAACCATCTGGTACTGGCTAAAAAAAGGCAGACCAATGGAACAGAACAGACATATAATAAACAGTAGTAAAAGATTATGATAACCTTGTATTTGGTGAAAGCATAGATCCAGTTTTGAGGGATAAGAAATTGCTATTTTGTAAAAATTGCTGGGACAACCAGAAAGTAGTTTGGCAGAAACTAAGTATATACCAATATCTTACATCATTCACTAAGATAAAAATGGATCCATGATCTAGACATAAAAGAAGATATAAGTAAATTAGAAGAACAGGGAATATATTATGCATCAGATTTATAGATAGGAGATAAATTTATGAGTAAAAAAAGATGTGAGATATAAAACATTGAAATATGATATAAATATAAATATAATTTATAATATAAAATATTAAACATCGTGAGATATAAGATGGATAATTTTGGGCAGATCAAATTAAAAAGGTTTTGTACAAGTAAAAGATTTTTTGGAAAATTAGGGAAAAATTTTTATAGACAGCCTCTCAGACAGGGGTCTCCCATCTAAAATATATAATTTTGTCAAATTTATAGAATTAGAGCCATCCCCCAATTGATAAATGGGCAAAACATATGAGCAGACAGTTTTCAGATGAAGAAATCAAAGTCACATATAGGTATATGAAAAATGTTCTAAATTACTACTGATTAGGGAAATGCAAATCAAAAACAATTCTGAAGTATCATTTCACACCCATCAGACTGGCTAACATGACAAAAGGGCAAAATGTTGGAAGGCATGTGGAAAAATGGGGACAATTATACACTTTTGGTGGAACTGGGAACTGATCCAACTATTTTGGAGAGCAATTTAGAATTGTGACTAGAGAGTTATAAAACTATATATACCCAACCCAGTAATACCACTGTTGGGTCTGTTTCCCAAGATCAAGGGAAAAAGGAAAAGAACCAGTATGTTACAAAAATATTTGTAGCAGCTCTCTTTGTGGTGGCAAAGAACTGGGGAATGAGAAGATGTCCATCAATTGGGGAATGGCTAAATAAATTGTGGCATAGGATTGTTGTGGAATACTACTGCACCATGAGAAATGATGAGCAGGCTAATTTTAAAAAAATCTTGGAAAGAACTACATGAGCCAATAAACAGCAAAAGGAGTAGAACCAAGAGAATATTATATATTACAGATTTAATACTTGCAGAATAACTTGTGAACGTCACCTCCAGAGAATGAAGTGAAAAATGGAAACAAGAAAGACATAATCCATAATATATATAAAAGAAATACCTATATAAAATTATGAAAAGCAAAACAAGTAGAACATTATATACAGTTAAAGAAATAGTTTGAAGAATAACTTGTGAATATCCAACTCCAGAGGGAGAATTGATAAATAGAAACACAAAAGGCATAGTTTATATATACATTTTTTTTGGATCAAGTTATACCTTCTTTGATGAGGGAAGGGAAGGGAGAGAGATACCTAGGAATTTTGATGTAGTCAAAAAACAATTAAATTAACAATAATTTTAAAAAGAGGTCATAGGCTTCAAAGTCTTGTCAAGAGGGTCTATGACCTCAAAAAAGTTAAAAACCTCTGGCTTAGATCTATAGATTTGGGAGTTATGTAAATATGAACCTGTGAGAAAAGTCAAGATCAGAAGGTATGAGGTAGAGAAGGTCTGAGGACAGAACTTTGGGGAGCATTGACATTTTTGTATAGAACAACAAAAGAACTGTCAGAATGGGAGGGGAACTAGGAGGAAAGAGTATCATGGAAGTCAATGGAAGATAGAATATATCAGAGGAGAACATGTTCAATTGTATTGAATGCTACAAATAGGCTAAGGATAGGAAACAGTTTAGTGAGGTCAAAAGAGGTGGATTGGATATCTGAGGATCTGGGTTTGAATCTTGCCTCTGCTAGTTGTTCCCTCTCCCTGAACAAGTAACTTCACTTCCTGGTGCTGTTAACTTAGAAAATTGTTTTTGGAGACAAATCTGTCTTAAAATAAGAGGAATTTATTGAAGGAGAGAAGTTAAACATGCATGTGGGGTGAAGCTGTCCCAGAAGAGAAGACTGCTCTCTGAAAAGGTTGCTACCAGAGATTTTAAAAGGGGAAGGGGATGCCTCTGGTGATACTGAACAGGCAGGATGTCAAAGCAGGAGAAGGAAGTGAGGAGCTCTTGAGCAGAAAATGAATGAGAGCAGAATGTCCAAGCAGGAGAAGGGATTAAAGTCTCCATCAGTTGTTGAAAAAGGTAGGATATCCAAGGTTTTGCATATCAGCACCAAATATTCAAGGAAAGATGCCATTAAGAGGTTTTTTTTTTGTTGTTGTTGTTAGAATATCTAATTGGGTATTGTCTGTTCAACTAATCTCATCATATCTGCCAGGAGTGGTGGAATGAAAGTCATCATGATGGCGTCTGTGACTGGATTTAGCAGGGATTCTTTTTTTAAAATGGAAATATTTCAATTGATTAATTAATTTAGAATATTTTTCCATGGTTACATGATTCATGTTCTTTTCCTCCTCTCCTCCTCCCCTCCTCCCGTAGTCAACAAGAAATTCCACAGAGTTTTACATGTATCATTGATCAAGACCTATTTCCATATTATTAATGTTTACACTAGGGTGATCATTTAGAATCCACATCCTCAACCATATCCCCATCGACCCACTTGATCTTCTGTTTCTACTCCCACAGTTCTTCCTCTGGATGTGAATTGTGTTCTTTCTCATAAGTCCTTCAGAATTGTCCTGTATTGCTTCTATTAGAGAAGTCCATTACATTTGATTGTGCCAGTGTATCAGTCTCTGTATAATGTTCTCCTGGTTCTGCTCCTTTTACTCTTCAGTAGGGATTCTTGATAATTCTATTGTACATTATTATAACTTTAAATGGCATGATTTTTCAACATATATATTTTTTAGAGATTAAATTTTTAAAGATTTAACTGACAGCTATAGTGATTAATTACATCATATTTCTTTTTTACTAGAGAGTTGATTTTTAATTTGATTTAGAAATAAAGTTGGAGAGAGAGAGAGAGACTGGCATAAGGGCTGACAACTAGGGAGTTGACATAAAACAATACTGACTCACAGTGATCCTGATTTCAAACAGGTGGCTTTATTAACATCTGTAGTGTCAGGAACCATATCCAACATTCCCTTGAAAAAAACTTTTAACAACTTTTGCTAAATTTCTGACAAAGATTTCGAGGAAACATAAAGTCTTATTGCCACAGATTACAGAAACACAGGATCACAGAAATAGAGCTCTAAGACATAGCATTAACATAGTTCAGAGAAGCTTCTGCAAACGGAAAATCTTCATCCAAGCTTATCTACTTTCGACTATAAGTCATAGCAAGTGGGAGTGTCCCAAGGCATCCTATAGCACAGGAGAGCTCCCATGTTCTTGAGTGTTTTTCTGTGTTGGTCAATTCCAGGAAAGCCAACTTTAAATTCTTAGTACTGATATATTACCAGCAGCCACATGAAAATCACAGTTACATAGGACCGCAATAAAGTAGAGGAACAGCTTCCTTGTAGACTGCTCCATGCTCAAGCTAGGTTAACAGGAAAATAGAGAGACTTCCTGGACAAACTGCCTGTCTTCTGCCTCCTGGAGAGAATAAATGCTGCATTTTGGGTGAGAGTTTGGTCCTGAACCTTTGCTCTGCTCTGGTTGGTTGTCCTCCCAGAGTAGTCTCCATACTATATTTTAAATATCCACAGTGAACAGGGCTTTGTGTTCTTCATTTGTAAATTAAAGGAATTGGACCAGATACTTTCTGAGGCCTTAGATAACTTTAAATCTATGAGAGAAAAAGTCTTTAGGCCAAGCAATTAAAAGGTCATTGGGGACCTTTGAGAGAGCAGTTTCAGTTCAATGGAAGGATCAAAATCCAGATTGCAATGGTTAAGGAGTAAACCAGTGGTAGAGAAGTGAATCCTTCTATCCCCACCATTCCTCTCCACATTTGATGCCAAGCATAGTAACAAGGGGACCCTCAGGATGGAAAGATAGTCCTTGATCTCTCTTGGTACAGATTTGTCCAGAATGATGTTGTGGCATGCAGTTGAGATCACCTTTAGCAACACTAATCATAACCATTGAGGACATTTTTTTATTTTTAAGGTGAATGCTGTAATTTGCCAGTGAGGTTCTATCAAATCTGGTATCAGACATTTCCTAACTGTGTGACCCTAAGCAGGTCACAACCCTATTTGCCTCACTTCTTCATCTGTAAAATGAGATGGAGAAGAAAATGGTGCACCACTCCAGTATTTCTGCCAAGGAACCTCTATCCTCTATCCTCCCACCCTGATTCCAGTATAAATTTTATTAGGAATCCAGGCAAACTGATTCAAGCATCAAGTATACAAGAATATTGGTGTGTTATGCTTTATCTTTTGTTGACTTGTCATAGTATATTTGGGAATAACTACTGAGGCTATCAAGTTACTAGAGAGGTAATGTTCAGTGGTGGGATGTAATCCTTCCTGGAGAATATAAATTTTAGGAGTGCCTATTGACAGCAATAATGGGAATGTTGAGGGGATTTTGCACCATGCTGTTGACAATTTGGTTGGAGAGAGGAAGGAAGTGAGGAAGGAGGATTCAAGATACTAAAACCTTTGTTCTAATCTTAACAATTCATCCAATCCTAACAACAATCATAAAAATAGTATTTATTTAAGTATAAATATAATCCAATTACCTCCATTTATTAAACACTTATTATAATATACTAGATATTGAAACAGTGGGCACAGTGGATAGGAGCCTGACTATAAAACCAGGAAATTCTGGGTTCAAATACTACCTCTGACACATGTTGGCTCTAGGAGCTGAGGTAAGTCACTTTGCTTAATCCTCTCTCTAACCAGCTCTCTAAGATTATAAATTGTAGGAAGGGGTAAGGATTAATTTTTTTTTATGTTGTAGTACTAGCAAATTGCTAATAATTTATGTTAATATTTAATATTAATTTTCATTACTTTAATAGTAATAATAAGTAATATTTCCTTCTCTGTCAAAAAGACATCTTTGACAATGCAAACCTTCCTGTCCTCACTCCTAGATAGTTCTAGGAATGTCTTATATACCTAGTCTTAAGGCTCTTGAAAAACAACAAAACCCCTCCTTGCCTTCTGCCTTAGAACCAGTATCAAGAGCTGAAAAGGCTAGGCAATTGAGGTTGAGTGACTTGCCCATGATCTACACAGCTTTGAAGTGTCTGAGGCCAGATTTGAAGAATCCAGGTACTGACACATAATTTATTATACTATCTAGCTGCCCCCATGCTAGCAAAGCAGGGATATTGTTCAATCATTTCCATCATGTCAGACTCTTCATGACCCCACTGTGGGTTCCTTGGCAGAAATACTGGAGTGGTGCACCATTTTCTTCTCCATCTCATTTTACAGATAAAGAAGTGAGGCAAATAGGGTTGTGACCTGCTTAGGGTCACACAGTTAGGAAATGTCTGATACCAGATTTGAACTCATGTCCTTCTGATTTCAGGCCCAAGTTTCCTATTCACTTATCCTCTACACCTGGGGTCCCCAAACTTTTTACACAGGGGGCCAGTTCACTGTCCCTCAGACCATTGGAGGGCCGGACTATAAAAAAAAAAAAAACAACCTATGAACAAATCCCTATGCACACTGCACACATCTTATTTTAAAGTAAAAAAAAAAAACAAAATAAAATGGGAACAAATACAATATTTAAAATAAAGAACAAGTAAATTTAAATCAACAAACTGATCAGTATTTCAATGGGAACTATGGGCCTGCTTTTGGCTAATGAGATGGTCAATATCCAGTTCCATATTTGTCACTGCTAGCTGTAATAAGTGATGCAAGAGTGCATCAGTTAGTCTAGATCTGGTTGGACATTGCAGATGTTTCATTCTGTAAAAAGTCTGTTCACAGACATAAGTACTGCCAAAGATGGTTGCCATTTTGAGTGCATGGTTCCTGAGATTAGGATATGTCTCACAGGGGAGAGATGCATAGAAATTAATCCAATTGCTTGACTTAAATGCGTCTTTCAGAGTCACAATTCTGCAGTTCAGCCAGTTCCATTTGGTAAATTGTATCCACATTTTCAATGTTAGTAAAAAGTGGGTTATGGAAAAGCTATATGGAAAAGCTCTTTAAATCAGAATTGGAACTCCTTTTGCAACTTTTCCAGTGAATCCACACATGTTTCTTTTGGGAATGCAATCAAGGGTTTTTCTGCTAACAGATTTTGAGTTAAGGGGAGATGGCAGAAATTTTCCTCCTTCATTTGTTTGATAAGGAGGCCTAATTTTACTTCAAATGCTTTCACATGTGATTGCATATCACAGATGAGCTTCCCTTTTCCTTGAAGTTGCACATTGAAATTGTTGAGTAGCTCTGTTACATCTGTCAGAAAGGCGAGGTGCCATGTCCCTTCTGCATCATGGAACTCTGGTACTTCTTTGTTTTTTGAAAATATAAAATCCATAATCTGTGAGACATAGAAATGTCTCAAAACTCTTCCTTGACTCAGCCAATGGACTTCTGTGTGGTACAGAACATTTTCATAGGCAACATTTAGCTCAGACAGAAATTCCTGAAATTGTCTGTGGTTTAGTGCATTAGCTCTAATGAAGTTAACACAAGATACCACAATTTTCATAACAGAGTCCCACTTCAGTGACTTACTACATAGCAGAGCTTGTTGGTGGATGAGGCAGTGTATGGCTATTGGATGAAAATGGTTACATTTTCCCATCTCTTGGTTAATGTGAGCAATTACTCCTTTCTTAGACCCCATCATACTGGGAGCACTATCAGTTGTCACATTGGCTAGTTTAACCCAGTCCAGCTCCAAATCCTTCACAGTTTGGGAAACCTTTTCATAGATATCCTCTCCTGTAGTTGTTCCTTTGATGCTTTGCAGTGCAGCAAGCTCTTCTGTGACTTTGAAATTGTCAATCATCTCACAAATAAAAATTAGAAGTTGTGCAGAATCATGAACATCATTGCTCTCGTCGAGTACCAGGGAAAAATAGGAAAGCTTTCTTGTGGAGTTTTGCAAATGCTGATGCAAATTGTCTCCCATTTCTTCAATCCTTCATGTAATTGTAGATCCTAAAAGTCTAACTGTACTAAATAAGTCTACCTTTTCTGGACACATCTCTTTGGCAACAGAAA
The DNA here is from genome assembly GCF_027887165.1 of Monodelphis domestica. Taxonomy (NCBI): domain Eukaryota; kingdom Metazoa; phylum Chordata; class Mammalia; order Didelphimorphia; family Didelphidae; genus Monodelphis; species Monodelphis domestica. The sequence goes on from NC_077227.1 coordinate 483,700,966, forward strand.
GAAGGCACTCTTTAATAAATTCTCCCTCCATGAATGATCTGCCAGTGCATGCTATTAGTTTGGCAACTTGGAAACTTGCTTGCAGTGATGAAATATTTGGTTGCTTCTGCTTCACAAAAGTATTTTGCTGAGTTGTCAATGTGTTTTTCAGTTTTAATATTTTATCTTTTCTTACATCTCCGACTAAACAATCATATTTATCTTCATGTTGAGTTTGATAGTGTCAATGCAAATTGTATTCTTTGAACACAGACACTATATACTGGCATATTAAACACACAGGTCTTTCCTTGTACTGCATGAAAAAGTAATCATTTAAGTCCACTGTTATTTGAATATCCTATACTTCAAGTCAATTTTTCTCTTTCTTGACATCATTGTTTCCTAGGGATTCCAAATTGCTATTAGTAAAATACCAATATATATACAACCCTACAAAAGCAATGTACCAACAATAATTTTGCCCACACAGAGGCATACAGACTGCACTGCCCATCAATGCAGTCTGATCTGTGTCCATCCATGCAGCCTTCCCAATCCACATCATTTCAGCCTCACCAATGGCCATATTGGTGGACTTCCACTTTTACCTCAGGTTCTGGTGCAGTGAGGGAACTGGCATGATTATAGAGTTGGTTCCTCCACCTTTCCAGTTCACACTACCCTGTGTGAACAGCACTGAGATCTGTGAACTCACACAGGAATCTGATCGCATGGGTCTTACCCAATATAAGACCTGTACGATCAGATTCCATGGCAGGAAAAAAAGAAGGCATGACACTAATGTGTGTCCTCTTGTGGTCTGTATTTATGGATCTGTAATTATAGACCATAATATGAAAAACACATGCCTCACTTCCCCCTCAGTACAATGACCCCCATACTCCCCTAGATGCACAACATAATGGCCCCTATTATAGGGGCTCTATTATAGGGTGACATGGTGACCTTATTGATACAGTAAGAGGAAACAAAAATATATAAACTACTTTACTGTGAAACCTTGTGCATGGATTATATAACCTTGCAGATTTTCATCCTTAACAAAATACTCTTTCCCCCCTGTGGGCACTAGAGATAGGAGTATGAAAATTTAGACTGCAAGGAAGAAAACCACCGATGTCACAGGCCAGATCACTGCTATCTGACGTCTGTACACAGTACTGGAAGTGGTGCTGAGCCTGTGACACTGTATACCGCTGTCTGGAATAGCGGAGGCTGCAGTGCTGGCTGGGATGGGCCTGTCATACCTTGCACAGGCCCATCACCACCATCACTATACCAGGCAGCAGTATACGCAGTGCAGAATCCTCTCCTCCAGATCACTGCTCACCATGCTGATGTCTTTCATTGTGCAGCCACATAATCCTTTGGGTGGTGCCTCCTTCTCATTCAGTTACTCTTAGAACAAGGCACCACACAAAGGATGATGTCACCGGAAGTAGTACTGTATGTAAGCGACACTGCGCTTTTAGTACTCCAGTAGCATAGGATGTGGATGTGGATCACCAATGAAAGAGGTACCCCTTCTGGAAGTGGTGGGGGATGGATAAATGGCCTTAGGGGGCTTGGGGACCCCTGCTCTACACCACCTAGATGCTCAGGGATGATCTTTAACAAATCACCATTTACTTATAATACTGTGATAGCTTTTATGAACATTTTTCTCACAAGAGTTCTGTGAAGTAGTAGGATGTTATTAGTAGCATTTCTATAGTTCAGAGGAGGAAACCGAGCCTTAAGTAACTTGCCCAACATCCTACAGAGTAAAATGTTAGAGCCAGGACTCAGACTCAGGGTTTCTGGCCCTAACACTTATGCTTTTCCCAATTACATTATGCTGCTATCTATAAGGATTTCATCTGTACCTGGTCTAGTCAGGGAGACTAGGGGAGTGGAAGATTTCTAGGTCTAGAGGCTGCCATATTCCCCTTTCTTGACCACATTCCAATTTAGAACCATAAAACTCAGCCTAGGACAAATATATTTCCAATTTTGACTTAAAAGACAAATGTTCAAAATCCTCCAAAGAACATATTGAAATGAGTGATTCTCAAGAAGTGATTTAAAACAATGATTGGGAATTTTTGCCTTTAACATCCCTCCCTCCTCTGGAATCCAGGTCTGGGTTTCTAGACTTCAAGTATATAATTAGAAACAATAATAATTGAAAAGAACACAAAACATGTTTCTATACTAGTGTTATCAGGACAAGGAAGGTGGCATTTATATTTCCCTACTACATCAGGCTATTGGAATCCAAGTGCATTTTATTCTAGCTTATTAAATGGAAATACAACTTGCTTGACAAGGAAAATGTGAATTCATGAGAATAGGATAGAGTGAAATGTAAATATTTAGTAGCATTGCAGTGCTTCACTCAGTTGGCATAACAGATGGTGCCCAACAGAGGGCAATCTTGACCCTGCCATTTGTAAAGTTTGTTCTTATAAGCCACAAGCTATTTATTGGGTACATATTGGATCCTTCCCAAACTGAGAGGAATGTGGTAGAAGTTACTGGGAGACCAATTTTAGCACTAAAGAAGGAGGAAGACACGGGCAAATGGAAGTGAGGCAAGTATAGATTATATTTTAAATACAGATTTAACCTTCTTATATCTATTGGTTCCTTAATGAAGTAATGAGTTCCTCATTATTAAAAGTGCTCAAAGCAGACTGAATGTCTGTCTTTCAGGAATACTGTAGAAGAAATCCTGGCAAGGTGTGAGAGCTTGGACTACATGACCAGTAAATTCTAATTCTAAAATTTCATTTGTAAGAACCTGTGGCATGTATTTTTTTTTTTTTTAGTCCTGCCCAGGGAGGTGGGAGGCTAGGTACTTGTCAGGTCCCCCTGACAGGGTCAGTTTTGGGATATATGAGCGAGAGTGCATAATTTGCTGACAGTAGGAGTGAAGGAGATGGGACATAGGATTTATGAAAAAAGAAATCACAGGACAAAATGTAAGCCATACATTAAAATCATCAGAAATCAAGTGTCTTTAGAAACCAGAGAGAATCTCATTCATTTGAACCAAAAATCAGATCATTGCTGTTGTTTTGTAGTTTCAGTTTTCTTGGCAAAGATATTGGAGTAGTTTGCTATTTCCTTCTCTAGCTCATTTTCCAGATGAGGAAACCGAGGTAAACAGGCTGAAGTGACTTGTCCAGGGTCACACAGCTACTAAATATCTGAGGCCAGAGTTGAACTCAGATCTTCCTGACTCCAGGCCTGGTACTCTATCCACTGTGTCACCTAGCTGCCGCAATTCAGGTCACTGCAACAATTTAATACAGATGAGGGCTCAAGGTCTATATATTGGTTCCAAGTCATAAGGCAACATCAAGAAGCAAGCTCCAATCAATTAACAAATAATTTATTTAGTACTTGCAATGTTGGAGGCATTGTGCTAGGTGCTGGGCTTACAAAAGCACAGAAATGAAATAAAATCTGTTCTCAAAGAGTTTATGTTCTATTGAGGGAGATGGCATATGAGTATGTCAGCATTCACAAAATAAATATGAGGTGCTTGAGGGGAAGGGCACTAGCAATTGTGAGCATCAAGAAAGACCTCATGCAGAAAAAAGTACTCGATCTGAGTCTTGAAGGAAATCAGGGATTCTAGAAGATAAAAAGGGAGTGCATTCTAGGAAAGGGATAGTTTTAATGAGGAAGCATGAAAAGATCAGTTTAAGTGCATTGCAGGGAACATGTGAAGGCAACTAGGTGGTACAGTGGATAGATTGCCAGGACTCAAGTCAGGAAGACTCATCTTCCTGAGTTAAAATCTGGCCTCAGACATTTTTAGCTGTGTGACCTTGGGCAAGTCACTTAACTCTATTTGCTTTAGCTTCCTCATTTGTAAATTGAGCTAGGGAAGAAAATGACAAACTACTCTAGAATATGTGCCATGAAAACTCCAAATGGGATCATAAAGAGTCAAAGAGAACTGAAACAATTGAACAACAGGAAACATGAAGGGGAATGATTGGATTAAAACTGGAAAGGTAGGTTTTTTTTTATTTGAAAATATTATTTTATTAATCATTAAATTTATTATTCATCATTATATTATTTAATAATGTGATTATTATTAAATGACTAATAGATCTAGAAAACTCACAGACTCAAGTGACAATCCTGGAGGATAGGTCAAGATATAGGGAACTCAATTATTAACAACCCAAAAATTTAGGAGAGAAAAAAAGAACTCTATTATAGGAAATCATTCAAGAAAACTTTCTAAAATTATCCCAAACCAGTGTTAATATGGTCACACACAAAAAAATTGGCAGGACCTTTGACAAAGAAACAAAACCAAGATTTAATTCTCCTAAACTGAGGATAATTAAATTTCAATATTGTAATATGGTAACAGTTCTGTAAATCTGCAAGAGGACAGACAGAAAATATCACACTAAAGTATTCCAGTTGAAATTACAATAGAATTCTCAAGGATGACAAGGAGATAAAAAGAGAAATTGGACTATGACACATACACAAATTAGCATGGGCCATGAACCCAAAATTATCTACTCTGCAAAACTGAGAAAACGCTTCCTATGAAAAAGCAAGAGATAGAAGATCGAGAAATATGTAAGCTTTAAAGAGACATGTATGATTCAATGAAATCTTTGAACAACAATCAATCCTACAAGATAAAAAGAAAAGTATTTAAAACAATCCATACTTCCTTAGCAGATCCATATAAACCAGTCGCTAACAAAATGTGAGACACTTTAGACTATTAAACTGGCTAAACTAACTAAATATTGTAGAAGTTAATCCAGATAGACAAAGGGAAATATGAAGCAGTGAAACAATCAGCATGGTATAGTGAAAGGAGCTGTAGAGTCAGAGAGCATGGGATCAGATCCCATCTTTGACGTTTATTCATACTCATGTGAAATTGGGCAAGTTACTTAATGTCTCAACCTCAGTTTCCTCATTTCTTTTTTTTAACATTATTTTATTTGGTCATTTACAAACATTATTCATTGGACACAAAGATTATTTTCTTTTCCTCCCCCCAACCCCCACCTCTCCCATAGCTGACGCACGATTCCACTGGGTATCACATGTGTACTTGATTCGAACCCATTTCCATGTTGTTGGTATTTGCACTAGAGTGTTCATTTAGAGTCTCTCCTCAGTCATTTCCTCTCAGCCCCTATAGTCAAGCAATTGCTTTTCATCAGTGTTTTTACTCTCACAGTTTATCCTCTGCTTGTGGATAGTGTTTTTTAGATCCCTGCAGATTGTTCAGGGACATTGCATTTCCATTACCTTCGATTGTACCACAGTGTATCAGTCTCTGTGTTCAATGTTTTCCTGGTTCTGCTCCTTTCGCTCTGCATCACTTCCTGGAGGTTGTTCCAGTCTCCATGGAATTCCTCCATGGAAAGGTAGGTTTTAACAAAATTGTGAAGGATTTTATTTACTTATTTATTTAAAAAAATTAATTTGTTTGTTGGTTACATTAAAATTCCTAGGTATGTTATCCCTATTTCCCCTCCCCATACCATAGAAGTCACCACTGGATAAAAAAATTCTTTCTTTCTTTCTCTCTTTCTCTCTCTCTCCCTCCCCTTCTGAATACATATATATGTATATGTATACATCTGTAATTTATGTTTTTTTGCATTTCTATTGATTAGTTCTTTTTCTGGAGGTAGACATTCACAATTTATTCTTCAAATATTTATTCTTTATATATAATATTCTCTTGGTTCTACTAATTTCACTATTCATTATTTCATATGGGTCTTTCCAAGTTTTGAAAAATTAACCTGCTTGTCATTTCATATGGTTTAGTAGATTTCATCACTATCATACACCACAACTTGTTTAGCCCTTTCCCAGTTGGACATTCCCTTGATTTCCACTTCTTTGCTACCACAAAGAGAACTGCTATAAATATTTTATAATATATAGTACTTTTCCTTTTTTTCCCCTGATCTTCTTGGGAAAAAGACCCAATAATGGTATTGCTAGATCTAAGGGTTTACACAATTTTGTAACTTTCTGGGCATAATTCTAAATTGTTCTCCAAAATGGTTGTATCAGTTCACAGTTCCACCAATAGTATATTAATGTCTCCATATTTTTCACATCCTTTATAACATTTATCATTTTGCCCTTCTATCATTTTAGCCAACATGACAGGTATCAGATGATACCTTAGAATTGTTTTGATTTGAATTTCTCTAATTAGAAGTGATTTAGAACATTTTTTATATGCTTCTACATGACTTTGATTTCTTTGTCCAAAAACTGTTCATTCATGTTTTTTGCCCATTTATCTATTGGAGGATGGTGCTTATTCTAATGAACATGACAAAGTTCACTATATATTTTAGATATGAGACTTCTATCTGAGAAATTGTCTATAAAAATTTCCCCCGGTTTTCTGCTTTCCTTCTAATCTTGTCTGTAATAGTTATTTTTGTACAACCCCTTTTTGATGTAGTGTAATCAAAATGATTCATTTTATATCTCACAATGCTCTCCATCTCTTGTTTATTCACAAATTCTTCTCCTATCTATAACTCTGATGGGTAATATGTTTCCTTTTCTAATTTGCTTCTGATATCTCCCATTATATCTACGTCATGTATCCATTTTGATCTTATCTTAGTGAATGGTGTAAAATGTTGGTCTATACATAGTTTTTACCAAATCACTTTGTCCCAACAATATTTACCAAATAGTGAGTTCTTATCCCCCAAATTTGGATCTATACTTTTGTCAAAAACAGTTACTATAATCTTTTACTACTGTTTGTTGTATGTCTGTATTGTTTCACTGATTTCTCTTTCTATTTCTGTAGCAGTCCACACCTAGCTATGGGCAAGGGAAACAGTTAGAAGGTACAGAGTGGCTTAGAAGAGAGCATGCTCAGTCTTGCACATGGCTAGGAAAGCCTCTGACCCTTGATCCCAGCTTCCCCTAGGTGAGGCGGGAAATCAGGTTTCTTTGTGTTCACCTGGCTAAGATAAACCACACCTATACCTTGTCGTTAGCCAATGATAATCATCCCTATGTATTGTGTATATTTGCATATCAAAGACATTAAAAGCAGAGCCACAGCAATCTCCGCCCTCTCTTGGATCTTAGCTCTCACTGATGTCTGTCCTTGCTGGAGCTTGGTCACCAAGCTCCATCTTTAATTCCTTTCCTCCTCTATCTCTCTCACTTGGGACCTGGCCTTCAGCCAGGCACTTTCTTTTCTCTATCATGTCTCCAACCTGTGTGGTATTAAATTTGGATCTTTGGACGGAATTAGCCTTCTGAGAAGTCCACTGATTGGGGTTCTGCTGTGGCTCCATTATAATCAATATGGCCTGGTTTCTGACTCATTTCTGCCATCTCATATCTGTAACTTGGCTCCGCCACGCCCCTCACGGTATCCAAAACTTCTATCCTTCCTTTATCTTTCTACCTTGTGGCTTCTCTCGCCAGAGAGGCCGCAATTTTTTAGCCAGTGTCATATAGTTTTGATAATTACTTTTATAATACAGTTTAAAATCTCATAATACAAGTCCTCTTCCCTTGACATTTTTTGTCATTAGTTCCTTAGATATTCTTGATCTTTTGTTCTTCCAAGAGAACTTTATTATTTTTTCTAACTCAGTGAAATAATATTTTGGCAATTTGATTCAGATAATATTGAATAATAGATTAGGTAGGATTGTCATTTTAATTATATTGGCTCTGCCCACCCATAAATAATGAACATTTCTCCAATTATTTAAATCAGACTTTATTTATGTATGAAGTGTTTAATTATTATGTTCTTGCAGTTCCTGAGTTTGTTTTGGCAGGCATACTCCCAGGTATTTTATGCTGTCTCTGGTTATTTTAAATGGGATTGTCTCTTTCTGTCTTTTCTTGTAGGTCTTTGTTAGTGATATATAGAAATGTTGGTGATTTTTGTGGGTTTACTTTATATCCTGTTACTTTGTTAAAATTGACATTTTCAATAATTTTTAGTTGAATCTCTAGGATTTTCCACATATGTCATCATATCATATGCAGAGATGGTTTTATCACCTCTTTTCTCATTCTGATTCCTTTAATTTCTTTTTATTCTCTTATTGCTATTGTTAGCATTTAAAATTTTTTAATTTTTATCATGCAAAAGACATTTTCATATTGGTCATCATTGTAAGAGCACATTCATACAAAACCAAAACCCCCAAATAAAACCATAAATACATTGATGTGAAAGAGAGTATGCTTTGATCTGCATTCATCTGACTCCAACAGTTTTTCCTCTGGAAGTGGATAGCATTCCCAATCATAAATATTTCAGGATTCTCTGAGATCATTGCATTGCTGAGAGTTATTGCTAGCATTTTAAAAACAATATTAAATAACATTGGTGATAATAATCATTCTTGTTTCACTCCTTATCTTACTGGGATGTCTTCTATTTTCTCTCCATTATAAATAATATATGCTGATGGTTCTTAGGTAGATTCTTTGGATCATGAAAAAAAAATTACCTTATTGTCTGTCTTAGAACTGATACTAAATATTGGTTCCAAGGCAGAAGAGTGGTAAGAGCTAGGCAGTGGGGGGTAAGTGACTTGCCCAGGGTTACACAGCTAGGAAGTGTCTGAGGCCAGATTTGAACCCAGGTCTTCCCATCTCTGGATCTGGCTCTCAACCCATTGAGCCACCTAGCTGCCCCCCCCCTTAACTAAAATCTTAAATGAGCTCTAAGGCTACTTCTTTTTTTAGAATATGTAATTCCATAACTAATAATGTTATGATTAGTAGTAATATATGACAATGTATACCACATATCAAATGCTTTTTGGTTAAGCTTTTGCTTATCATTATCAACTCCATTTCTGTCAAAGTCACATTAAGGAGAGTAGTCAGAGAAGACTTTTTATTTATTAAATTTATCTTTGTTTTATTGATGAGCTTTCTCCCCTCCTCCTCCTTTAAATGTTACTGTCATTTTTCAGTGTCTTCTCTCACTTAACAGATCTTTTTCTTTGTTACAAATAAATCTAGTAGTGAAGGAAAATAAATCAACAACTATACCTGAAAACATATGTCTCATTCTATACCTTTAATCCGTCACCCTCTCTGTCAAGAAGCACAGGGGTTTTTCACCATTAGTCTTTTGAAGTGATGACTGTAATCTCATTGATCAGAATTTTAAAGTGTTTCGGTACTATTTTCCTTTATGTTATTGTGGTCATTACATAAATTATTCTGTTTTTACTCACTTTCCTTTGCTTTAGTTTGTACTGGTTTTCTCATGTTTTTCTGAGTTCTTCATATGGTTATTGTTATGATGTAATAATAGTCCATTATAGTCCACTGTGATAATTTGTTCATACATTCACAAATTGTTGGGTGCCTATTTTCATTTTAGTTTTTCACTATTTCAAAAAATGCTTAGATAAATATTTTTGTACATATGAGACCTTTCTTTCTCTTTTTACTTCCTTAGAGTATATGTCTAGTTCTCAGTATTTCTAGGTGAAAGGTGTAGTGTAATGCCTGCTTTAATAGATATAGTTTCAGGAAAAGCTTCATATAAAAGAGGTGGAACCTGAGTCCTTGTAAGATAGGTAATATTTATATAAGGAGAGAGAAAAGGGAAGGCATTCCAGGCATATAAACAAAAGCTTGAAGGAGGGATGAAGTATGGCATGTTTGGACATCACAGTATGTAAGGGAGGGTTTCAGTGAGCAAGCAGAAAAGAGAAGGTTGGAATCAGGGCCTCAAAATGACATGGTCAAGGTAAAGAATGGTCCCATCCCTTTTTTTTTTTTTTGCTGGGACCAAACCTTTACTCCTGTCTTTTTCTTCCTCCCCATCCCATCAGTTACACCAAACCTAGTGTCATCACAACTGTTAAAATTTCCAGAAAAGTGACCAGTTTCAGGCAGGAGTAGGTGTATCACTAAACAGGAAAGCTAATACTATACATTGTACCTTAATTATGAAAATAATTGCCTGTCTCTAGGCGTAATGGGCAATTAGTGTCAATCACTTTTATATTCTAGTTGGTAGATACTGCTTTTTAATCTAAACTTATGATTCCTTCTCTGCTATGGAGCCAGATTGCCGGGAAGAAAGAGCTTGGCTATTAAGGATAATTTCGTTGTAGAGAGGTGATTAATAACAATCAACAAAGAACAAATGGTTGGTTTCAAAGCTGACCTCCCCACCTAGCCAGGGCCATGTCTGTTCAGTCATGATGCTTGAAAAGAGCACAGAGCTTTAGAGAAACCAGAGGGAAGACAATATCTCCAAAGGTGACTTCTCAAGGTTACAGAATACTTTCCACATATTTAGCCTCTAAGGAGCCCTCTGAGGTAGGGGTAGAGTAAAAATGATTATCCCCATTTGGCAGATGAGTAGAGATAAAATGGATAGAAAGGACACTGGAGTTGGAGTGAGAAGACCTGGGTTCTGCCATCTTCCTGCCTTGGGTGAATCAGTTGACCTGGGTCTCAGTTTCCTCATGAGCTGTATCTTCATTGTAGCTCTCAATCTATAATTCTTCTATTGGTCCCTGCATGCAACTGGTAAGCTGGGGAGTTGGGACTTGATCTTTTGGCTTCTTCTGAGACCTGTTTTTTTCTGTTATGCCCGAGTCCTGTTACTAAAAAAAGAAAGGAGGTTTTTTTTTTTGCAGTTGGAAGGAGAAGTAAGTTGGTATGCTAACAATAATTCACATTTGTGTGGTGCTCTATGGTTTATAAGGAACTTGTATTACCACAGTCCTGAGAAGCAGGTAGTAAAAGCCATGTTAGTTCTATTTTATGTATGAAGAGATGGAAGATGAGCAAGGCTTTAACTTGCCCATAGTTACACATCTAGTAAATAGCATAAAACTTGAACTGGAATCATCAACTACAGGCTTGGAGTTCTCATTATGCTACAATGCTTCTTATGTTGTAGTGACAGCATTATTAAAGCCAATTGGGGAAAATCTCCAAAGGAAGCCCCTGGAAACTTTACGAAGGAGTCAAGGATGGTGTTGGGGCCCCCCCAGTCTCCTTGACCTGTGCCTTTTGTGATGCCTCAGTCCTCTTGTTCCAAGGTCCAGTGTTCTTACTCTTCTGTCCTTTCCCTCTTTCCCTATCAAACATTTCTCAAGAAAGGATCTGTTAGCAGTCATTTACCACTTAGTGTCAGTTGGACTTACTATATTCTTCTTCTCTAGGTCATTTGCATTCTCAACCTTCTTTTCCATTAGGGAAATTTAAGCCATGAGTGAGTAGGAAGGAAATTGTATTTTACACAGGCCTTGTGTGCCCATTACATTATATTACATCTACTTTGCTTAAAAATAAAGCCTTGGTATTGGTCTCTGTCACCCTCTGGAAAAGTATAAATAGTGTAGAGTCTGTCTCAGAGTCATCAGAATTTGTGTCACTGAATGGAGTTTTCCTGGTGCGGATTATAGAATTCCTTGGAAGGAATCCTGGAGATCAACCAATGCTACAGAGGAAAGAACACTGGCTCTTTAGTCAGAGATGTTGGATTTAAATCCTTCCTATGATGTTAACTATATATCCTTAAGCAAGTCATTTGCTCTCAGGGTTGGTCCAGGCCCGGGGTTGATCTTCCCTTTCCTTCCCTTCTGAGGTCTCTTCTTGCTCTAAATTTATGATACTGATGGAAACTGGCAGTGAAGGGGCAGTAATAGGAACAGGACCGTCATACTCTGAAATCTTGTATTTCTCACCAGTTAGCACTAGTTAAACATCAGCTGCAAGATCTTTGGTTTCAGCTTTAGCTAAATGACAAGTCCATAAAGACATTCTGGGGCCATTGAGGCAAAAACAGTTAGAAAAGACACATTTGCAGATCTGCCTCAGACCCTGGCAAGGACCAGTCTGACCCTGCATGTCTACAAATCACCGTCTGTCTGAAGAACACCTGGCTTTCTTAATTGGCTCAGGACATCCTGACCAGCTAACTTACTATCACAGACCTTGAGCTCTATCTGGACAAATGGCCTTCATGCACATCAACCATACCCTGGTACTTTTGTACTTCTAAAGAAATCCTTATGCCAGCGATAACAGACCAAAGAAGACTTTGAAGATCACTATCGATGAAGTGTATGCACTCCTCAACGCAGGTGACACCTGTGTACTCTAATTGGCACTGAAGGATGTATGTTTTGGACATGTTACCGTATTCTTGATATATAATTTTCCTTTGATCACAAAGTGTAGGAAGTGTATAAATATTGGACCTATATGCTCAATAAAATGGAATCTGTGATCCCACTCATGGCCCCCTTGACCCTGTCAACGTCTCATCCACGTGGGGTTTCTCTTTCTTCTTCCCTGCTGTAGTTCTCCCCAAAGGACCAGCTGGTATCAGTTAAACTTGAATTGCAAAATCAGTATTATTGATAAGTTACCCATTCTATACCACCAATCACATACTGAGGGGTAATTAGGTGTCTCAGTGGATTGAGAGCTTGGCCTACAGATGGTTCAAATCTGGCCTCAGACACTTATTAGCTATGTGACCCAGGGCAAGTCACTTAACCCCCATTGCCTAGCCCTTACCTCTCTTCTGCCTCAGAAACAACACACAGTATTAATTCTAAGATAGAAGGTAAAGGTATAGAAGAAAATCACCTACCTGTACTGGATCTGAATTGTTCAGTACTGAGCATCAGTTTTGCCCTGTTCTGTTTTATTAATTATTCCTATTGTTCTATTTTTACTTTAGTTCTGAATTGTAAGATATAATGAATTATCTATAGTAATCCTCCTATGTACTGCATCCCCCTCCCCACTCCCATTATTAAAGAAAGGATAGGGAGATCACTCCCACACTGGCAAATGATGACAAGATAAACAGTGGGGTGGAGGGGGATATGGGGCACTCTTACTAAGTACTCTGGCATTCCAGAAGGACCTTCCAAACCTGTGCAGGCTCCTTATGCCCTATGACATATGTGCCAAACCTCCAAACCACACCTTTGTCTGGATTGGCCATGCCCATTTTCCAGGGTTTTCGGGAGAGGTGAAAATTTCTCTGGAATGGGAGATGACTATCCCCAAGATCCTAATAAATATGCAAACTCTGATCCACAGGGAAAGGAAGCTGCCACTCTACAGTTGGAGCTGCTACTCCACCCCTGAAGAACTACCATTACATTAGCTGCTGAGAGACTACTCTACTAGCCTCTACTAGCCCCATCAGCCCTAGGGCTACCTGATTAGCCCCCCCAGATTATTCCACCAGCTATTAGGCTATTCCACCACCATACACCTTTTATACTTCAAATAAAATTCTTTTCTTACTTCTGGATTGAATGAAGTTTGAGTCTCCAATTCTTGGTGCAAGAGCCTGCTACAAATTTGGATATATTTCTCCCACAAGAATACTAGTCCAAATCCCTCATTTTACAATGAAGGAAACTAAGATTCAGTGAAAGGAATTGACCTAGTCAGGGTCCTACAGGTAGCAAAGAGAAAAGAGACTATTCTTTGATTTCAGTTCTAACACTCTTAGCTACAGCACATGTTGGATCCAAGAAAAGGTGGCTTTCCTATTGACAAGGAGAGTCCATTATTATTTCCATTGCTCTCAAAGAGCAGTTCTGGGGAAGGGCAGAGAAAGGAAGAGAAGGGAAGAGAAAGGGAAAGAGGGAGCAGGAGAGAGGAAAAGAGGGAGAGAGAAAGAGCAGAGAGGAGAGATATTCCTTAATCTCTGGGGGTCCACAGGCTAAGATATGACTATACTGCTATACTTCCCATTGACTGGGCAAGGATTGTACAATGCAGAGTTCTGGCCATCATGAGAAGACGTTAGGAGAAGGGTTTTATAACATCATAAGAACTACAGATAAATGGCAGCTAGGTAATTCAGTGCATAAAAAGCCAGACCTGGAGACAGGAGGGCCTGGGTTCATATGCGATCTCAGACACTTTCTGGGCAAATCATTTAATCTCCACTGCCTGGCCTTTACCATTTTTCTTCCTTGGAACCCATATTTAGTATCCCTTCTAAGACAAAAGGTAAGGGCTTAAAAAAACAAAACAAAATTATAGCTAAGAACACTGATGCTCTCAAAGCTGAAATGATCCCTTCAAGAATGGACAGTCAGTGAGTGAAAGCAAAGAGCCAAACTCAAGTCTTCCTGATGCCAAGTCCAGCTCTTTAAAACACATTCATCTTTTTGGCATTTTTCCTAGCACAGCACCCTCTTGCAAAGCTGCTCTCTATTAATCAATGTTCATTGACAATGATTTACTGGCATACCCAAGAGAAGAGATAACAAAGTGTCTTTTTCTTACAGTCTGCAACTCCAGGCTGTTTATACAATTTGGTTAATCGGATGTTTCCATTATATTCGAGCAGCCACTTAGGTCTGTGTCTCAGATGGAGGGGGGAAAATGGCTCTCCAAGAATTTGTCAATTAATTTAGCAAAGGAGCAGATTTAGAGGGCAAATGAGGCTCAGGATATTATGAGAATTCGATCTTCTTATTCGCAGGGCATCCATTCCTCCCGTCCTGTGACTTTAATGAATGCTATTAAAGATGATTTTTATAATGAAGATTTTATGACTTAATTTCAGGGGCTTCTGATGGCATTTAGTGGGTAGGGAAGCTGTAGTCTTTCATTTCATTAAGTTTCTGAGGGAAAATGCTTGCTAACTAAAAGGAAGCCCCACAGGCTGATGGGGGTAGGCTTAATAGGGATTAGGGAAGTCTGGGAAAGAGCAGTCGGAAAGACTGGGGCAGAAGGGCAGTTGTACTCACTGAGCATCAGGACCCAAAGGGATCTGATGGTTTTAGGCAAATAATAGCTGTTAGTCTTTGGCCTTTGAATTAGTTTTAGAATCTCAGAGTTGCAGTGTTCTCCTGAGTTCCTCTAAGCCACCTCATACTTGAATAAGAGGTTCATAGCTGAACCCTCTAAAATATTCCCAACTAGTGGTTATCTGTTTCTGTTTAAAGAAGTAAGAGGGATCTCAGTGTCCTGAGGTACTGCATTCTACTTTTGAATAATTTGAAGTTTTAGCAGGTTTTCTCTGAATTTGGTCTCTGAAACATTTACCCTTTGCTCTTGCCTCTGCTGTCTATGCCTGCATACAAGATGAATCCTGCTTCCTCTCAGATGTATTCCAAGTATCTGTAGATACTTGGAAACAAAAATCCTTTCCCTCTTGAATCCACTTCCTTCTATCACCGTTTCTTTCAAAAGATCCTCATGCTACACTTTTGAATTTTCTTGATTGTCTTATTCTGGACTCATTCCCATCTGTCAATGTCTTTCTTAAAATGTAATGACCAGAAAAGAACATTTTCTCAGTCCTTAACCTTGATTAATCTGTAGAGTATGACACTGCCACTTTGACTTCTCATTTCCTCCTCTTCTCCTTGGGTTTTTGTGACATTTTTTTCTGTAGTGTTTCTTCTTCAGTCTCCTTGAGAGCAGGGACTGTCTTTTGCCTTTACTGATATTCCCAGTTCTTAACTCAGTTTCTGGCACATAGTAGGAGCTTAATAAATATCAATCGACTTAACCTCTCCTTCTTAGCCTTCTTTGCAGGATTATTGTTCATACCCCATCACTTCTGCTTATATATATATATTTCATGTTTTTTGTCCTGGTCTTTACTCTTCTCTCTGTATACTCTTTTGTTGTTATTAGCTTACAGGGGTTCAGTTACCATCTTTATACAGATGGTTCTAAATCCACATATTCCAGCTCATCTAGCTCTCCTGAACACTGACCCTTTATCACAACTGCATATTATACCTTTCCAAATGATACCTCTTAAGCATCTCAAATTCAACAGTCAGAAAATGAAATTAATCACCTTTCCTTTTAAATTTATTAATTGTATTAGCTTCCCTATGTTTATAGAGGTCTGGCTTTTTCTAATAACCCAGGCTAACAACATAGGAATACATGACTCTTTACTCTCACTCCTTATATCCAAGATGTCAAGCTGTTTTGGTTCTACCACACCCACCTCTCTTGCATCATCCCTTTTTCTTTGCTGTCAGGGCTACTACTCTTGTTCAGGCTCTTGCATCCAATATCTCCTGGAATGCTGAAATAGACTTCTCATTGACTGTATTCTATCTAACATCTCCTCTCTCTAATCCATCTTCCATATAACAGATAGTCCTTTTTTTAAAAAATAATTTTATTTTATATTTTAGTTTTATCTTGATTTTATTTTAATAACAAATTTATGCATGTTTTCCAAAGTTATATGATTCATGTTATTGCTCTCCCTTCTTCCCTCCCCCCCTCCAGAGTCAACAAGCAATTCAATCTGGGTTATGAGCGTATTATCTCTCAAAACTTATTTCTATGTTATTCACTTTTAAGTGAATAATCTTAGAAGCCATAACACCAAATCATATACCCAAATAAACAAGCAATAAATCATGTTTTCTTTTGCATTTCTACTCCCACAGTTCTTTCTCTAGATGTGGATAGCATTCTTTCTCATAAATCCCTCAGATTACTGTATTGCTCTTAGTAGCAAAGTCTATCGCATTTGATTGTCCCACAATGTTTCAGTTACTGTGCTTGGTTCTGCTTATTTCACTCTGTACCAGTTCATGGAGGTCTTTCCAGCTCTTTCTGAAATAATTCTGATCATCATTCCTTATAGCACAATAGTATTCCATCAACAGCATATACCACCATTTGTTCAGCCATTCCCCAATGGAGGGACATCCCTTTCCAAACTGATATTCCTAAAGCACACATTTGTCTGTTCCACTACTTGGTTCAAGAAACTTCAGAGGTTCTCTTTAGTCTCTAAGATAAAATATGAACTCTTCTTTGGCATTTCAAACCCTTCACAATCTGATCCAGCCTGTATTAGCTGGCCAATCTATGTTACTAGCTTACTTGGTGTTCTTTGTACACAATAATCCATTGGCTTCCTCCTAGCCTTTGCAGTCTTTTGCAGTCTGGGTTCCCTTCCTTGAAAATGTTCCATCCTTAGTTATATCTCTTAGGACATTTTTTTCAAAGCTCAGCTCAAGTGCTTCCTTCTTCAAGGGGCCTGTACTACTTCCTTCAGGAGCTAGTGCTCTCACCATTCAAATATTTATTTATTTGTATTTATTTATGTGTTGTTTTTATTATGTGTTATTGTGAGGATCAAATAAGATAGTTGGTACAGTGCTTTTCAAATCTTAAAGCACTATATAAATATCAGCTATCATCACTATCGTCATCACAATTATCATCATTGTCATTGTCATAGCTTATATCCCATGTTTTCTTGCCTGTGAACATGTTCTATTCTCCTGCCCCACCTCCTCACCTTAGTAGAATATAAAGTACTTGATGGCTGGGACTATTTTACTATTTGTGTTTACCTCAGTGCCTAACATAGAGTCTGGCACAAAGTAGGTACTTAGCAAATGCTTGTGGATTGATTACCAATAAAACTCATTTTATTAGATTCATTTTCTCTTTCTAACCTGTCCATATTGTTTTTATTCCTAATTCCATTATTTAAGTCTACCTATTTTTCCTATCTCTATGTCATCTGCAAATTTGGAAATTATTCTATTTAAACCTTTTTCAAATGATTGATAAAAATGTTGAACAGAAAAGAGATAATACTAGATTCTAAGAGCATTTTTCTAGAAACTTTTCTGCAGTATAACATTGATGCTTTCTTTGGGTATGGTCATTCAACCAACTCTTAAGAAAAAAAAAACAACTTGTTGGGGAGGAGACGAGAAATATAGGTGTATGAGCTTTGTCTTTCCTGTGGAAAGAACACTGGGTTTGTAGTAAGGAAAGAAAAAGAAAAGAAAAGACCCCAGTTCAAGTTCTGACTCTTATTAGCCATGTGGTCCTAAGCAAGATCATATAATCTATTTTAACATCTATTTATTCATGCATGAAGCTCTGTGTGATAAAGAACTCAAATTTATATAGCCCAGGAGTGTAAACCTTAAAGGACTATATAAATCTGAGTTGTTTATCATATCTGTCTATGGGGTCTGTCTCTCTTATCTCCTCTGGAAGCCTCATATTTGCCATTATGATCCTAGGTTCACATGTCTAGAAGCAAGCCTCCCATCCCCTCAAGTTTCCATGCACTTACTTGTAAGTGCTGGCTAAGTGTGCAGAGGGATAGGGAGAGCAAACAGAGTTATACTTTTCTACTGTGAAAGATTTATAATAGCATCTTTCTGGGTACTTTCTCCTGCAATTGAAGCAGATCAAAAATTTTCCATGCCTTTTCATCCTGTGGTTTTTGCTCATTTTCCCCCATATAAATCTTCCACAGAAAATCAGTTCAATGTCCTAGGGACCTTCAGGTCAGAAGATGGGAACACTGCTGGGCTGGGAGATGGGAAAAGTCTTTAATGATTCCATTTGCTGAGACTCCACAGTTCTTACAAAATGCTTCATGTGGCATTCAGAGCCCTTCATAACTTAGCCCTCTCCCACCTTTCCAGTCTTCTGTCACCTTATTCCCCTATATGTACTCTGATTCAGTGACACTGGTTTCTTGGTTGTTTCATGGACAAAATATATATCTCCCTCAGCCCTGGGGATTTTCTCTGTCCCCCATATTTAGAAGATTCTCCCACCTCAGCTCTCCTGACTTCCTTGGCTTTCTTTAAGCTTCAACTAAAATCTCACCTTCTACAGGAAGCCTTCCCTTACTAACTTATTAATTTCATTGCTTTCCCTCTTTTAATGATTTCCTATTTATATTGTATATAGCTTGCTTTGTATATATTTATTTGCATGTTGTCTCCTCCATTCAATTGTAGGCTTCTTGAGGGCAAGGATTTGACTTTTGCTTCTTTTTGTATTCCTTGTGCTTAGCACAGTGTCTGGTACAGGGCAGGTGCTTAATAAATGCTTATTGGTTGATTAATTGATTGGGGCCCTGCAGGCACCTGTGGAGAGGGACAATTAATTTTCTGTTCTTCAGAACATATTTGCTCTTTTCAAGAAACAGTTGCATTACTGGCATATGTGGTAAAAGGTGATGGATGTGAAGCTGGTGTGGGAGTAAGAACTGTTGAGCCCTGGACGAGAGGTTGGAGTGAGCTGTGTGTTTCAGGGTAAGAACAAAGAACGAGCGCGTGGGGCGCAGTGGGTAGAGACGGTGGTCCTTGCCTTGGAATCCTTTCCCTCCAGTGGGGTTTGCAGCATTCAGGAAGTGTGTTCTCTGATATTTGTTGTGGTCTACTGCTATACTGACAGAGTGAACACCACCACCAACTCATTTATGAAATACTTGAAGATTTCCAGAATGATTTTTCCTCATGACAGCCCTTTGGGTAGGTAACATTAGTTTTCTCCTCCAGGTTTTACAGACACTAAACTGCAGAGAGAAGGGAGGATCCAGGAGAAAAGGGGAATTAACAGTATCAAATTCAGTATAATGATAGTAAAGTCTTGAAGCAAGTCAATCAGAAAGTCCCCACTTTGTAATAATAATCTCAACATCCAAGGTTTGCTATGCTCTTTTATATATATGCTCTTAATAAGAACTAGCATTTGTTTTCCTCATTTTATAGATGAGGAAACGGAAGCAGACAGAGCTGTGGTATTGCCTAGAGTCACACAGCTGGTTAAGAGTCTGAGGGTCAATTGGAACTTGGTTCTTCCTGACTGTAGACCCAGTGTGCTTTCTGCTGCACTGTGTAAGCTGCCTCCCAAGAAAGGGGAGCTAGAATTCCTCATCTAGAAGAGAACCTCAGAGATGATTGTTGCCATGATATTCTTTGAGGAGAGCCAAGATTATGTATCTTTGGTGAATTTCTTTCCACGCAAACTTCCTGAAAATTTTTATATTCAAGATTTCACATCCTGATTCTTATGCTAATGATAATAATTAAAAGGGTCTTAATAGCTGATGGTTCAAATTGTTCTAGTTTGATTTTTAGCTCTTCTGCAGACCAAAGTCATAGAAGGCTGGATTGTTTCCTTTCTTATACACAGCAGGGTTGCCTGAGAGAACTAAAAAAAAAAAGACTGAGACAATTACATGGCTCATTAATTAGTGAATTAATTCCCCCTGATCTTCTAATTCATGATGCGGTGCAAAGAAACATACCTTGTTTTGGTGAAGTGAAACTCAGAGGGGGTCCCATTTTAAATTGTTTGTGTCTTAAAGGAATTGTTCTATATTTGTAGTTTTCCAGTGTGAAAGAAGGAAGAAGAAAAACCAGTGTACATGTTTATTCTTACTTATAACTTTAAAGTACTCAGTTGAAGACTTAGACTTGGAAGCTGTGTAACTACTGAGTCCCAGATGTTTCTTCAACATTCCACCCTCCAGCCAGTGGTGAGGACTCCATTGTGAATACTCAGGGACCACTGGACTGTCATATATTAGCAGGTTAAATGGGGATGTATAAAAAGAACAGAGCTGAGAACTTTGTTTTCTTCTTTTTTTTAAAACCCTTCCTTCTGTCTCAGTAACAATTCTAAGACAAAAGGGTAAGGGCTGGGCAAATGGGGTTAAGTTGAATGTTGAGAAGCTTCAGCACTGCAAGTAGGTCAAGGAATACACTAGATAATGTGGCGAAAGAAGAGCTCTCCAGAGGGAGCTTAAGGCTTCTTTCTTGAATGCTAATTCTTGTAGAATTGCTGTGTATAGTAATATTTTGACTTGACTCTTAGAGTGTGGCCAGCTTCATTGGCCACTCAGGGCTCTTAGAGGAATTCCTTAGGATTTGGGGGGCAATTCTTTAGTGCTATAGGTTCAGCTCCCATTCTGATGCGTTTCTCTCACTGTAAACCATTAGGGACTTACTTTCAAGTTTTATGTAACCAATTTAACAACAGTTTTTACATAGGGATGTTTATTTTAAAGCTATGGCTAGGAGAGGGGCAGTTGGGTGGTCCAGTGGATTGAGAGCCAGGCCTAGAGATGGGAGGTCCTGGGTTCAAATGTGACCTCAGATACATCCTCGCTATATGACCCTGGGCAAGGCACTTAACCCCCATTGCCTAGCCTTTACGTCTCTTCTGCCTTGGAACAGCATTGATTCTAAGACAGAAGGTAAGGGTTTAAAAAAAAGCTATAGCTGGGACAGTAGTCTAAATATTTTCTTTAACACCTTTGTGGCATTATCTTTTTTTATACCCCTTCAATCTCCTGAGAGGGAGATAATACTTAATGCAGTTTCTGCATAGCATTGACTCCACCAAATATGTGTTCCAATGTGGCGCACATAGCTATTGAATGAGTCAATTACTATTATATCTCAGCTACTGCTGGACTGAATTCTGAAGGTCATTCCTTGGATCCTTGATGCTAGCCTGGATGATCTTAACAACTGCCATGGATTCTGCTCGCAGACCTCCTGGTGGCTTGCTTTCTCATAGTTTATAATTTCCCCAATTTCTTTTATCTTAAAGCAATAAAGGAGAGACTCAACAGTTAGAATGAATGCACTTTTGACTTTAAAGTGACTCTGGGTGAGAAAAATTTCGAGGTACCATTCCCAATCCTTCACTCAGAGGCCTTAATAAGCTCACTCTCATTGTCTAATAGCTGCCAGTCTGACAAGAACTTGTGCCAAGATCATAGTCTGGGCTTATTAGTGCCTCTTTGAATGTGTTCTAGTTTTACATCCAATAGCTGGTCAAAGAGACTTTTCTTACCATGTGGTTAGGAGATATGAACCAGTTAAAGAACATAAACAGTTGTAAAAGATTATAGTAGCCTTGTGTTTAACAAAAATAGAGATCTGAGTTTTTGGAATGAGAATTCACTTTTGGTAAAAATTGTTGGGAAAACTGAAAAGCAGCCTGGCAGAAATTAGGTATAGACTAAAGTCCTGAACCATTTACCATGATAAGATCAAAATGAATACATGACCTAGGTATAAAGGGAGATATTATAAGTAAATTAGAAGAACAGGGAACATATTGCCTACCAGATTTATGGATAGGAGAAGAATTTATGAATAAACAAGAGATAGAAAGCATTATAAGATAGAAAATGGATGATTTTTAAAAATTATGTTTATTTATATAATTAATTAATTTAGAATATTTTTCAATAGTTACATGATTCATGTTCTTTCCCTCCCCTCTTCCTAACCCCTTCCCGTAGCCAATGAGCAATTCCACTGGCTTTTACATGTGTTATTGATCAAGACCTATTTCCATATTATTAATATTTGCAACAGAGTGTTTGTGTAGGAAAATGGATAATTTTGAATACATTAAATTGAAGTGTTTTTTTTTTGTTTTTACAAATAAAACAAATATAGTTAAGATGAAAAGGAAAGCATTAAGTTGGGAAAAATTTTTATATATAGTTTCTTGGATAGAGGTCTCATATATAAAATGTATAGTGAGAAGATTAAATTGAACTCTCCCCTGATTGTGAAGACTAAATTGTAACCCCTGCCTATTTCTAGATTTAATTACCAAAAGTATAAACACCCTATTTAAAAGTTAAGTGTTGTAAAATTGAGATTTGAACTCTGGACTTCAATCCCCACAAGTCCTTGCTCCACTTCCCCAAAATGCTTTGTAATCTCATGGAATTCTGAAGTGGGCGAGATCGAGAAGGTACTTAAGCTGATTGCAAAGGCTTTTGAGCTCTCTCTTTTGGACTTCCATTTTGGGGCAGATGTGGCTCTTTCCATAATGTAGGTGAGGTCTTGTCTAGGCCTCTGACCTAGGCATTTGTTTTTTCTTACTTGTATATTCTTAAATTCTCAACCTTTAATAAACCTCATAAAATATAATACTCCTTGCAGAGAGAAACTAATTTCTACCTGCCTCAGTCTCCCCTAAATTTTAATCTTTACAGTATGGAGATCTGCCCATTTTTAGACCTAATCACCCAAAATGTAAATATTCCACTTAATCATTAAGTGGGAAGTCTGTGACCCATATGTGCAATGAATCAGAATTAAACTAACTGCCCCTGGGCAGTCTTAAAGCAAAGTTTCAACTGTGATTGGTAGACATAAAATTAGAAGGAGACACAGGAAGTAACACATAAGAAGTGTCTTTAAAAGGAGCTGTCACTTCCTGTGAGGGACAGTTCTTCATTCTTTGAAAGTGGAGACTGGAGACAATTCTTTATTCTTTGGAGTGGAGGAGTGGAGTGGATCCGAGACCCTATTCCTGGTGAGGCTGTTCTAAAATCTCTTCCTTTGAACTGACACATAGTGAATGAAAAACTGACTCTTAACTGCTGGATTTTCTAAAAAAAAAAAAAAAAAACTAGCCTCAGGAGAGACTTCCCCAGGTCCTCAGCTTTGCTGAGGCCTAAGGACTTTCCCTGCCCAGGTTGAACCAGGGGATGGGAGTAAATGACTTAGTGCTTAGGATAGATATTTTACCTTATCCTTTCTCTGATTTTCTTACTTAACTCTTTTTATATTTTGTAAATAAATTGTAAATAAATCTCTTTAGAATAAATTAAATTCCTGGCAACCACACTCTTAAATAATTCAGTCCAACCCTTTAAAAAATAACCCCCTTTCCCCTTACAATAGAGAACTTTTATCAAATTTATAAGAATGAATGTGAGCCATTCCTCAGTTGATAAATGGTCAGAAGATATGAACAGAGTTTTTGGATGAAGAAATCAAAGCTATATATAACTATATGAAAAATGCTCAAAAGTATTATTGATTAGAGAAATGTAAATCAAAACAACTTTGAAATATCATCTTATTTCTATCAGGTTGGCTAAAATGATAAAAGCCAAAATGACATGTTGGTATAATAAATAAAAATTGTTTTTTTTTCTCATCATGAGATTTACAAGCATTTATTAGTAGAGTAAGAAAGTGATAGAGGTAGAGAGATTTCAGTTTTACTAGAACTCACTTCATTTTGCTGGATGACTGTAACCACCTGGGTTTACCTGAGAGGGCTTGATATATAAGTGTTGTAAGGTATTTTAGCAGGAGATCCTGAAGGCCAACATTCTGGAGCTCTCAGGAGCTGAGGAACTGATCACACAGACAGTTTCTGGGAGCAGATGGTTTTCTTCTCTGGAGGCGAGAGGAAGACTTGAAGCTGCCAGGAGACTTGACCTTCCTACAATCAAAATCAGCTTAAGGAAGTGGTAGAGATAATGGATAACATTACACTGGTGGATGGTGTATGTCAATCCATCACTCCCCTTCTGATCTTGATTCCTGCAGTGCTACTCTTCATACTGGGATTTCTGCTTGACCCCAAGTGGGCTCCAGTTGTGTGAGATTAACTTTGGCCCTTATTCATGCTCTAAAACGTTGTTAGGGTTTTAGTTTCCTATTTGGGTGTAAAGTTAGATATTCCCTGATCCCCTTTCCCTTCTCCCTTTAGTTAAATAAATCTATTCTTTTGTTATATATATGTTTAGTTTGAACCCTTATTTAACCTACCTATTTCATAAGGAAGCAGCTCCTAGGGAGAAATGCCAGCCCAGTGACAGATATGGAAGCCAAAAAAGTGACTGGGCTTCCTGTCTAGGTTAAAACCCTGTCAGCTCCATTTCCAAGGATGCCTTGCACTGGCTCTCCCTTGTTGATACTCTCACTGATGCCAGTGGACTCCAGGAGACACTAGCAGCAGGCTGTTATATCTCAATAATTGATGTGCTGAGAATTTATGGTATTTTACTTCACACATTGGAGAAGATGAGGAAAAATGGGGACACAGAGACACTGTTGGTGGATCTCAAAGTTATAAAACTGTAGATACCTCTTTTTTTAAAAAAACTTTTACCTTATATTTTAGAAATAATGCTGAGTATTGTTCTAAGGTAGAAGAGCAGGAAGGGCTAGGCAATGGGGGTTAAATAACTTGCCTAAGATCACACAGCTAAGAAGTATTTGAGGTCAGATTTGAACCCAAGATCTCCCTTTCTAGAACTGGCTATCAATCCATGGGACCATCTAACTGCCTCCTATACCTTTTGACCCAGAAATTAAATTTATTTCCTAAAGTGATGGAGAAAAAAGGAAAAGAACCCTCATGTTTTAAAACATCCACAGTGGTAAAGAACTGGAAATTGAAAAGATATCCATCAGTTGGGGAATGGCTAAACAGGTTGTGGCATATGATTGTGATGGAATACTATTGTACCATAAGAAATGACAAGTTAATTTTGAAAAACAGGGAAAGACCTACATTAAATTATGAAGAGTGAAAAGAGCAAAACTATGAGAATGTTATATACAGCAACAGAAATATTATTTGAAGAATGACTTCTGTGTTTCCACTACCAGAGAAATAAGTAAGACATATTTTTATTTCTCTCTCTCTCTCTCTCTCTCTCTCTCACTCTCTCTTCATATATCTTTTTGTCAATGATGCCTTCTCTAATGGGGGGGGGAGTTACTTGGGTATTTTAATGTAACAAACAAAAATAAATAAAAAAAAGAATATATGCACATGTTCTAAAATGGGGAGCAAGGCACTTCCATTATATATGTCTTTTTAGAAGCAGGTTCCCTAGCCTCTTCCTCATGGAGAATTATAAAAGCTGAGTGCTCTGTACAGGCTCTTAAGTCCACCGGTATTGACATCTTGGATTCTAACTATGGATCCTTGTAGATGTCGTCAATTTCTAATCGGTGGGGATTTAAGAACAGGCTTATCAATGCTTACAGGAGATATATGGCTGAATGGTCTCACCAAGCTATTGTGGAGCTAAGAAGGCTTCCTTTCAGGAAAAAGTATACCAACTATAGCTTCCCACAGTAATGCATTGTTGCCCTTCACATTGTTGCATCTTATTTTGGGAATATGCAGACTCCTTCTTGCAGGCCTTCCCTAGCTTTCTCTGAACTCAGCAAGGGTTTGTAGGGGCCAGAGATGTCAATGGTCTGATCAGGAATTGGCATGAAGGAAGGATTTAGGAAGAGAAAAATGAAAGAAGAAAGGTTAGAGGAGAATGTATATATGAATATTTGGCAAGGGGTCATAGTGACTGCTGCAGAAATATTTGTTTAATGAATAGGAGGAAATATGGGTCTTTCTGTCATTAAAAGGAAATCCCTGAAATAGATTTTAATGTCCAAGTGGGGAGGGGAGTTAGAAGCTAGAGGATTAAGTTCAAACTCCTCAACCACACTCTGTAATACATGTAAAGAATATCACTGTACATCCTAGAGACTTCCTTCTTTTGGGAAGAGATTTTTGGAATTATGTCCTGTATGAGCTGCTAATGTGAAGTTATCCTAAGGGTCCATTTAAATCTTTTTAAAGCAAAAAGATCTTTTAAAAGCAATTTTGGGGAAAGATATCACTGGTAACTTGGACCAGGAAAGCAGATCTCCAGGAGAAGATGCTGTGAGGACCATTGTGATTCCAGATGGACTAAAAAAGAGGACAGCAATAGAGGATGTCCCCAGAAATCAAATACTACATCATGAAATTCTGAGTGAGCCTTTGGATAGAATTACATTAACTGTGTGGGTTTAGGCCCTTCATCTACTTTTGTTCTTCCCATGCACTGTTTTATTTTGATTGTAAAACTGTTGAGTCAAAAAGGAAGAATGTTCCCTAATGGCTCCTTGTCAATGATAATATCAATCATTTTTTGATATGTTAAGAAACATGCAAATGTAGTTAGACTCTCCATAAAACATATAACATTTGGGGCCTTTATGCACCCTCATGAGACAGCACTGAAATGTGTACATATTATACATGGGATGATTCCTTTGACCTTTTATCCATTAGACATTTTTCTATTTCTTATCTAATCCTTATCTAAGAAATTTGATACAAAGATTTTTTTCTCCTATTTGACTGCTTTCCTTCTTATCCTAGATGAATTTCGTTTGTTGAAAAGATTTTCAGCTTTCTGTAATCAAAATGATCTAGTATTTTTTATTGCCTCTATTCCCTGTTTGCCTATGTATTCGTCTTTTGCCCATAACTGTGAAAGGTATATGATCTGTGTCTCTTCTAATTTTTTTTCTTTGGCACAATCTCTAATATTCAAGTTACATATCCATTTTTTTGCATATCCATTTTGAACTTATGGTGAACTAATTTCTACCAAACTGATTTCCAGGTTTTCCAGCAGTTATTAAATAGGAGTTAAGTAATCTATGTTTGGGGGTTTATTGAACACTCAGTTATTGAGTTCCATTATTTCTAATTCTCCCTTTGGTCTATTCTATTGATTTACTTTTCTATTTTTTAGCCAGTACAAAACGATTTTTATGATTGCTGCTTTATAATATAGTTTGAGGTCTGGAAGCACTATTTACTTTTCAATCTTAACATTTTTCATTATTTTTTTGGTGATATATTAAGTTTGTTTTTCTTTTCCTACTGAGGGATAGATTTAGACTCATAGATTGCCTTCTGTGTTGTAGGGATCTCCTGGGGAAATTTTAGATATCCTATGTTTCAAAGGGACCTGTTGAAAATGTTTAGTCCAGACTTAGAATATTCAATGTGTTGGAGGAATTTCCAGGAAAAATTTTGGGGATGCTTTTTGTTGGCAGACTCCCAATGAATATTTTATACTGCTCTAAAAATCTGATTTGTACATGTGGATCCAGGACTGACAAATCCTTTAGGTGAAGAGAGAAGATGAACAACCCAGCTTTCTCTGAGTCCAGCAGGCTCTATTGTTATAAAGCTACCAAGATAAAATGGTTTTATTTCTTACATGTTGGGTGAGGAGATGACTTCTAATAGAACCTAGGTCCATAATACTAGGAGCCCTATTGGGACCAGGCTTTCCCTCTGAAGAGGAAAACAATTTTCTTTTTTTCCTTTTCATTATTTTCTTAGAATTGGGAAAGGTCTTCTCATACACCAAGATAAGTGTTAACCCATGAGAGTTTTGAAAAATGGTACCTTCTTATTAAAAATTTGAAAATATGAATTCAGAAATGAATATAATCTCCATGGCCACCAGCTATGTTAGGCCTTTGTCCTTGTGGAGGAATGTTACTTTTTGGATTGTTGAATTGGGTCACAGGAATTTAATTTCCCCCAAATGCGTCTCTCTTCCTAAGGTGATTTGCTGGGGACATCAAAAGTTTCATTGGAGAGAGAGTGTTAAGGAAAAAAAAATGGTTCCCCTCCCAGATGAATATTCAGAGGATATAATCACAGATTATTGGGGGGGGGGTAATGTTTTAGCAAGGTAGTAATATCTTCTTATCCCTTTACAAGGTACGAGTACCTTTCTGATTAAATCAGTAGGGAGCAATATCATGAATGAATGACATTTAGCTCTATTCTTGGCTGACCTTTAATCGAGGGATGAAGTTTAGAGGTAGAGGTTGTTAATTTGAGACATTACAGGCTTAGAGCATTTGTGGAATATAATTCTTTTTGCTTAAACCAGAGAACATCAAGGGTATGTGGAGGAGAATTCTTCTTCCACTGATCTCTTCCTGACCTCCAATCTGCCATGGTTTCTTCTTGCCTGTGTGTGCCCCCTCTTTCCATAGACACTGTGTATGAGTGCACCCCAGGTTTATTGGAAGGGGAGAATGTTTTCAGCTACAGTATTTTTATATAGCATCTTAGCAAATTTCTTTGCTAACAGCTAATTGTGCCTACTGACTGAATTAATGAGAAAACACAGCACTGGGAGATAGTGAGCTAGAGGAGCAGGAAGCCAGACCCACAGATTAGGCTTAAGAACTTGTAAGTATAACAATCACCATCCCTACCACCATGTGTACCTAGTCATTTAGTGCTCCTTGGGAAGTATCTCAGAGGGGTGATACCTATGTTAAGCACTTCTTAAACCTTAAATCCAATACAAATGCCAGCAATTATTATTATTTTTTAAAGGTATCTAAGATGTACTGAATTTGGCTTCCTAGAGTAGAGAATTATGTTATCTAATTTCTGAGAGAGGTGATTGACTTAAGATGTAGTATTTTATGTATAGAACATGACTGACGTACATATGGATTTGATTTTTTACTACTTATGGGCTTTCCTTTTTTCCCATTTTATTTTCTCTCGATTCTGAACTTAAATGACAAATAAAATGAACATTTCCATATATAATGTGAAACAGAAGGAGAAGATTATACATGGAACTGTGAATCTCTATTTTGAAAAATTTGCTTTTCTTTAAAAAATATAATAAATTCAACATGCAACTTTAAAAGCTGTCCTGCTTATCTTATGGTTCCTTCTGGCCTTCCTTCTGCTCTTTTTTATTTTGTTTTTTGTTTTGAGGTGAGGGAGAAATCTTATTTGTAATGCTCCTCTGCCTCTCATTTCCCTTTCCCATCAAAAAAAGTAAAGTAAAATCCTCGTAAAAAATATGCAGCAAATAAATGTCTGTGTTGGCCATGTTCAAAAATATATATCTTGAGTCTATTACCTTCATCAGGAAGTGGATAATATGTCTCAGCATTGGTTCTATGGAACTATGGTTCATAATTGCATTTGTAATGCCCTGTCATAATAATGACCATATTTTAAGCAATGAAGGACAATATAATGGCTCCCAATATTTATACTGCTCCTCTTTTTGGATTTTAGAAAGTTTATTTTAAGCAAGAAGTTATGAATTTAGCAATCCTTGCTATGAGCCCCCAGTTACAAAATTTCTTAACATTTAGACAAAGGTTGGGTTCTTTACTTAATTTTTCATTTATATATCTCCAACTCCTGGCCTTTCTGTGATTAAGGCTAAATTCTATTTACTGGGACTATTTAGATGATGAAACAGCAAAATATATCATAGTATCTATAGACAGACAGGCCCTAAGAAGGGAAGTGGGGGGAAACTGACCTTTTCCTGTTTTTTCCCTTACATTCCATTTTAGAATCAATACTGTGCATTTGTTCCAAGGCAGAAGAGTGGTGAGGGCTAGGCAATGGAGTTAAGTGACTTACTTGCTTAGCTTCACATAGCTAAGAAGTGCCTGAGGTCAAATTTGAAACCAGGACCTCCCATCTTGAGGTCTAGATCTCAGTTCATGGAGCCACCTTGCTGCCCCCAAATTGTTCTTTTCTTAGGAATTTCCTCAGGTCAGGTATTCTGCTTTAGATGACCTATAGCCAATGACCTTCTTAGGCATCTCCTGCTTTTTTCCCACCAGAGTTTGCTGGAAACCTATGCTTTCTTTAATTTCTGAAATCCAATCTTTTTCTTTCTCACTTAACAATTTATTGATAATCCCTGGCACTGGCCAAATTTCTCAGTTGATCTGAATATTCTTATATGTCAATTCAATTTGTAGGTGTTTTAGCACTTAGTCTAAGGTCTGTGAGTGATTGATTGAGACAAGTTCCTATCTAGTTAAGGTATGGAATAGGGGTGTTTCAGGTTTTTTTTGTCCCCACTCTTATACATCGATCATTTCTTAAGTGTTTCACTCCTGCTAGTTCCTCCTGTAACCTCAGATGCAGTTTGTCTGGACCTGGTGATTCAGAACTCGTGTGGCTATAGGTGTTCTTATTACTTTCCCTATTTAATTTTTGAATCAACTCCATGAGACTGTTTTTTGGGGTCTTTTCCAGTTCTCTTTGGCATAGAAAACAGAAACAAAATTAGAGCTGAAAAATCTCAGTTTTCTCATCATCATCTACTACATCCCACCTGAATGGTCCTTTGATCATTCTTCCCTCCATCAATATAGTTTAAAAACATGATCTTTTGTGGTCTTTTCCTTTCTTCACTAACCTTAGCTCATTCTAAGCTTAAGTACTCCTAACACCAATTTCTTTCCCTCAAATCCAACACATACTTTATAAATGAATTTTATTTTTATTGAAATCTTTTGTATTTGCATCACCCTTATTTCCCAAAGGGTCTTCTCCAGAGAACCAACCCTTGTAATAAAGAACAAAAAAGAGATTTAAGAAAGCCAATTTAGAAAGAATGAAACATTAACTGAGTCTAAAAGTATATGCAATATTCTACTCCCATGGTCTGGAACTTCTGCAAAGAAGAGAGGAAAATGCATTTTCTCCTTCAGGGTAAAAAGATTGGACATTATAATTACAGTTTGGGTTTTTTCCTTCATATAATAATAATTTGTTCAGTTGTTTTAGTTTCGTCTGACTCTTTGTGAACCCTGTGGGAATTTTCTTGGCAAATATACTAGAATCATTTGCCATTTCCTTCTCCAGCTCATTTTACAGATGAGGAAACTGAGGTCAACAGGGTTAAATGGCTTGCCCAGAGCCAAACAGCAAGGAAGCATCTAAGGCTAGATTTGAATTCAGGAAGATGAATTCCTGACTCCAGATTTTGTACTTTATCTACTATGCCTCCAACTGTAAATAATAATAATAATAATAATAATAATAATATAAATACCATCCAACATTTATATAGCATTTACTATGTGCCAGTCACTCTGCTAAGAGCTTTACAAATATTATCTCATTTGATCCTCACAAGAACCCTGGGAGGTAGATGCTATCATTATCCAGCTTTTATAGATGAGAAAATGGAGGCAAACAGAAATTAAGTGATT
Source organism: Monodelphis domestica (assembly GCF_027887165.1). NCBI lineage: Eukaryota > Metazoa > Chordata > Mammalia > Didelphimorphia > Didelphidae > Monodelphis > Monodelphis domestica. The sequence goes on from NC_077227.1 coordinate 483,732,375, forward strand.
TGCCCAGGATCACATAGCTTATAAATGTCTGAAGCCAGATTTGAACTTAGGTGTTCAGGCCCGGTGCTCTATGCAATGTGTCATCCCATTGCTTTCTACATCATGAAAGTGGTTGCTGATACCAGTCACATATGATCACACTTACTTTTATTCTTTATCTGCCCTTTCTCTTTGGTACATTTCTTTACAAAATCTTAGTTGGATGATGAATTGCTGAATTAGTAGAAGAGAGTCAATGAGTTCATTGTGCATCCACATTGTTTTTTTTTAAACAACTTTCCCTCTTCTCAACTCATTGGAATGGTTTCTATGTTCTTAGAATTTTAGAAAGGAAAACATGGGGAAATGGGGGAGATGGGGACCTAGGAGAAGAGTACTCTAAGCATTGCCTTCACTTTGCATGGTGGAGAAAGACATTTGGAAGAAGACTGGAGAATCCTAGAGATTTGTTATTATCTTGCCTAAGAAACTACAGGAACTATGGAACCAGGGAAAGTTTCAAAGAGTTAGGAATCTGAAGAGAGGGAAAATAAGGAACCACATCCCCAGCTTTAACCAGTAAGGTATTAAAGTTGAAGTCAGGGGATGTGGGAGTGAGGGCTCCTCTCATATTTGAGACTGGTAAGTGACTAGAAATGTACATTTATCTTTGGACTTCATGACAATTCAATGAAGGGATTTCTTGGTTTTTCTCTTTCTTTTGGTAAAATTTTCTTATCCATTACTATGTACTAAATATTTGAAAAATTTCCCAGATTTTCTATGTATGGGCTACAAGCCAAAATGAGAGACAAAAATCTCCTAAAATGTATCTTGGTTCTTTATTCATGAGTATCTTTGACATAAGGGTCACATGCATCTTTTTGGAAGGAGTTTTATGGTGTGGTTCTGATTCCGCAACTGAAAACCAAAGATAATGGAGTCCATTAACTGCTAAGAAGTCATGCAGAGGCAGTGATACATTTTAAATATAGGAATGTTTGTGGACACACACAGGCACATAAATTATTGATATTAATTTAAAAATGAAAGAATAAAATCCTAAACAGAGATGGCTATAAGCTGGGAAGCCTTAATATTTCCAAGTTTTATGTCAGAGTCAGTATTTAAGTAAGCTATGTTGACTGGATGCTCACTATGCCTGAATGCAGGTGATTTCCAATATTTGTGACTTTCAAGACTAATATCTATCTCTGTTCAAAGCAATGACTTTTCCCCAATCAGTGAGACCAAGGCACAAAAGCACATTTTCACAGATCACAAGTTTTCTTTGATAAACATTTTCTCTAAGCAATGGAATTACTCACAGACAGAAGGGTTTTCTCTTCAGTTCATTCAGTTTAATCCTTGAGACACAAGAAAATGAAACTTTCCAAGCCCTTTGTCTTTGTTAGTGTCTTTAAAAAGCCAATAAAAGTGATTAAAACATACTATGATAATCAAGAAACATAGTTGAGTTTTGGGATATGAAGTCAGTTGGCTGCTGCTATTTATCCTAATTAGGTCACCAACTTTCCTTTTGTTCTGAGGACACTTTCAGGGAGTAGATAAAAGAGAAAAGGATATTCCTAAATTAGTTATTATATTTTGGCTGGGAACTTTATGGATAGAAAGTAGAGAGGGAGAGTAGTAGGAGCCAAGCTGAAACTTCATCGTCAATTCATCATAGCTCTATGGCATCTGGCTACCTATATGTTTTTCTACTCATACATGTTATTAGTTTCTACCATTCTGGCTAGTGACATCCCTGGCTTCCTTAAAGTACCAACTATAGTAAACCTTCCCTAACTGCTCTTTTTTCACATTATTTAATTTATTATTTTTTAGAATATTTTTTCCATAGTTACACAACTCATGTTCTTTCCCTCCTCTCTTCCCTCCCCTCTCCCAGAGTCTAACTGCTCTTAATTCTAGAATTTTCTTTCTTTGAATCATTTCCTAGCTATTTTGTATTTAGCTTGCTTTGCATATATTTGTTCGCATGTTATCTCCCTTGTTGAATTGTATTCCACTTGAGGTTAGGGACTGACTTAACTTTTGTGTAATAAATAGCATATTTATTATATAATTATTATATATAATATGATAATTATATAGTTATATGTAAATAAATAAAATAAACAAAACTGATAGATGTTTTTCTGTATTATTTTTATAAATTGTCTTGAGTTCTTGGGCATTGCATGTACAAAACTTTGAGTAATGATGAGGTTTTGCTAAAGCGATAACTATGTTCTTAATTGCAGCAGCATGCTATAGTGAAAAGAACTCTAAATATGGAATCAAAGGGCTTTGGTTCAATTCTGCTTCTGCTGCATACTGCCTGCATGATATTGGTCAAGTCACTTAACCTCTTTTTGGGCTAAGTTTCTCCTCTATAAGATGAGGAGCTGGACTAGATGATGTCTAAATTTATTCCCAATTTTAAAATCTATGATTCCATGACCTTTTGAGTCCATACCCATTCTTTAAGGCATACCTATGTCCCATGACTTGCCATAACGAGAGATTTCAAACAGTTAATAATGCTTTTTTTTTTTTTTGAGACAAGGAGCCCCTATACACAATTTGAGATGTTGCCAAAACCAATTCTGATAATTTCCTGGTCATCTTTCCCAGTGAAAGCATGTAGTCCTTGTAGAGGAAAGGCAGACAAAGTGTTATGGATGGAGATATAAACACATGGATGAAATTATTCACATTGCAGTTATAGGCAGAAGAATAAGGACTTGGCAGATATTTTCCACAACTGGTGACTGGACTACAATTTAATAATGAGCAGCAGAACCAAAAGGTGGCAGTAGTACAACTGATTTAGTTACATCTGGAACATAGATCTAGAAACCAAAGGTGTTTCTTGGATAGGAATTGGAGGTGAGCAAAGTCCCACTTTGCATCCAATTTCTTCATTCATAAAAATGCCACCGAAGCTTTAGAAATAATTTATTTTAAAACTTGGTTATTTATAGTTATTACTTTCTTCCAAATAGTAATTTATTTGTGGCTAGGAAGAGCTCTGGATGAGGACTTAGGGAATCTAGGTCCTCATTTTCCAAATCTGTAAAATGGGGGTGTTGAACTAAATAAGGGGTCTTAACCTTTTTATTTCATAGACTCCTTTGGTAGTCTGGTACAGTCTTTGAACCTCTTTTAAGAATTGTATTTTTAAATAATTGAAGGAAATGATAACTTTCAATTAGAAGTTGGTAAAAATAAAAAATGTGATTCTCTCCCTGCCTCCCATCCAAGTTCAGGGACTCATGAATTTTTATCTATAGACTACTTGGTAGTTCATAGATCCTGGTTAAGAACTCTTATACTAGATGGTCTCCAAGGTCTTTAGCTCTAAAACAGTTTGAAAACTTCTGTTTTAAGTGAAAGGGAGTAAATTAAAACAAATTTTTAGGTAATTCAACTCCCAAGTCCTGTTTTGGGGAAAAAGGAGCAGTTTCTCCCTTCTCATCTATATTCTTTAGTTGAAGAAGCATGATTTGGCAGATGGAAAGATCATGAAGCCAGGAGGAACTGGGTTTAAATCCTCCCTCTGACATATACTATGTGTATGGTCCTAGCGCAGTTATCTAAGACCATACATTGCAAAGAAGATGCTACTGACCTGTAATGGAAAAGGGAATTTCCTTATCTGAGAATTCCTTATATCAAGTTGCTACTCCAAAGACTCACATTTATCAACAGTTATAAAATTAACTGGATACTATATTAACCCCTTGTTTTACTTTTCCTAGATGAGCTATCCATGTTGTCTCTGTCCTCCACAGATATTCAAGTTTTTCTTTAAGAACTCTATTTCTCTAATTAAAAATTATCATAATGGGTTGGGGACCTGGATGCATATATTCATGTTCCGCAGGGCTTTATTCTCAGATTTCTCTAATAAATAATGAAAAAGACAGTAGCCCTTCCCATTCTAGGGATGTGCATAAATGAGGAATTTTAAAGGGCATACAAGTTAAACACCAAGTTGTATGTGGTACACTGAAGATGTCACCTAAGCTATAAGAGAGACTTAGGATCTCAAAAAATGTTTGTGAATTCCAAATATAGAATTAGTTTCATATGCAAAAAAAAAAAGCAAAGAAGGAAGGATGTGGCATGTGGGGTGAAGCTGAGATTATTCTTGTAAGTCATTGGTAAATTGTTAAACAAGGTCTAATTCCCCATTTTCCTTTTGATTGATACTGGCCTTTCTAAAATATTTCCCTGACTTGTCATCCTTTTCTTCTTCCACCATCTACTGATGACTGTTCCTCCCACCCTCTGTCATTTAGAAGACAAAGCTAAACAAAGAGCTTTGCATCATAAAAATGGAACTTAAGTGTTAGAGTCTCATCCAACACTGATGCTGAGGGTCAGAGTTTTTCTAAATCTATTTCATCACTAGTCTCTGCATTCTTGTGTTGTTTTCTCTATTTTCACCAAACAATTTATTACCCTTAACTTTTAATTATCCATGTTCATGGTGAGAATAGTGGTTCAGTAAATCAAGATGACTGATAATGTCCATATCCCATCTAGCTAGGTTTGGAATGTGACTTATTTGCTTTTGAGCATGGTTGTATCTGGGTCTCTGGGCCTCTGTGGTTTAACATTTTGATTAATGACTTGGTTAAAGACATAGATGTCATGCTAATCAAATTTACAGATCCCACAAAGTTGGGAGGGATAGCTAATTAGCTGGATGATAGAGTGACTATCCAAAAAGTTCTCAGTAGGCTTGAACATTGGGTCATAATGAATAAGATAGAATTCAATAAGGATAAATCTAAAGCCTTGTTCTTGGATTGAAAAAAAAATAAAAAATAGCTTTAGTGAACTGCAAGCTCAGTATGAATTAGGGGCTTGACATGACAGCCAAGAAAAATGCACTCTTTTGAAAACCCTTATCTTCTGTCTTAGAATTGATGTTAAGTATCATTTCCAAGGCAGAAGAGCAGTAAGGTTTAGGCAACTGGGGTGAAGTGACTTGCCCAGGGTTACACAATTATGAAGTGTCAAAATCTAGATTTGATCCCAGGACCTCCTGTCTCTTGGCCTGGCTCTCTATCCACTGAGCCAAGTGAATGCACTCTTAGTCTCTACTAAGAGAGGCATACACCCAGGATGAAGTAGGTGATGCTAGTCCCACTGTGTTCTGCCTTGGACAGAGCACATCTTGAATACTGTGTTCAAAAGTGTCTCATTTCAGGAAGGATAATAATAAGCTGTGAATTGTCACCAGAATGGTGAAGGGTCTCCAGTTCATTCCACATGAGGGTAAGTTGTAGGAAGTAGGGGATATTTACCATGGAGGAAAAAAGACCTGGAGAGAGGCACGATAACTATCTTTAAGCATTTTAAGGATTGTCAGGTAGCAGGGAGGTTAGGATCTGCTCTAGCTTCTAGTAGAAACTAGGTATAGGGCAGCAAATAAAATGCAGACAATGCCTGAGCATTGTCTCCTGAAGCTAATTTTAAACTCTGGAATGTGTTTACTGAAGGAGGGACATTCTTGTTCCTGAATCTCATTTCTCTCTCTCTTATCCACACCTTAAAGACATTTGTCTGAAATTGCTTCATTTTTGATTCAGAACATCTGAGTTCAATTCTTTCTTCTGATGATTACTACCTGGGTGATTTTAGGCAAGTCACCTAATCTCCCTGGGCCTCAGCTACTTCACCTGTTATATATGGAGATTCTACTAGATATGATCTCTGAGTTTCCTTCCAGGACTGGATCTATGATCCCATTTGGGCATCATCAGAATTGGCTGACCTTGATTAAGAGACAAGCATAACAATTTTGAAGAACTCATGATGAAAAATTCCATTCACCTCCAGAGAAAGAATTGATGGAGTTCGAATACTGATTAAAGCAAACTTTTTGAAACTTTATTTTCCTTGTCTTTTTGTCTCTTTTTTTTTGGCAACATGGCTAATAAGGAAATGTGTTTTGCAAAACTTCACATGTATAATCAATATCAAATTGCTTCCCTTCTCAAGGAGAGGGAAGAAGGGGAAGGAGGGGGAGAATTGGGAATTTTAAATTTAGAATTAAAATTTAAATGGGGAATTTTAAATTTGGAATTAAAAAAAGAATGTTTAAAATTTTTCATGCAATTGAGAAATATTTAATGAAATAAAAATATATTGGGGACAAAAGAGGCAGTCATAAAGTCATGAGGATAAAGGTTTGTTGCATAAGAACATTCCAAAATGATGAGAGTCTGAAAAAACAAGAGATGAGAGGAGATAGGATAAAAATCTATAAAAGTCATGAATGGGAAGAAAAGAACTTGGTCACTGCTAGCTGATACTCTGGCAGGACAGGACCAGTTAGGCATGGCAATTATTTTTTTTATGATTTTGAAGACCTTTCTAATTTTATTTTACTTATTTATTTTTCAATTAAAATTTATTTAGTTAACTTAGAACATTATTCCTTGGTTACAAGAATCATATTCTATTCCTCCCTCCCCTCCCCTCCCCGTTCCCATAGCCCATACACAATTCCACTGGTTATTACATGTGTCCTTGATCAGAACCTATTTCCGTGTTGTTGATGTTTGCACTAGGATGTCCATTTAATCAATATCCCCAATCATATCCCCCTAGACCCATGTAATCAAGCAGTTGTTTTTCTTCTGTGTTTCTACCCCCACAGTTTTTCCTCTGATTGTGGATAGTGTTCTTTTTCATAGATCCTAACCAGTTATTCAGGATCACTGCATTGCAAATAATGGAGAAGTCCATTACATTTGATTGTACCACAGTGTGTCAGTCTCTGGGTATAATCTCCTGGTTCTGCTCCTTTCACTCTGCATCAATTCCTGGAGGTCGTTCCAGTTAACATGGAATTTCTCCAGTTTATTATTTCTTTGAACACAATAGTATTCCATCACCAACATATACCACAATTTGTTCAGCCATTCTCCAATTGAAGGGTATCCTTTCATTTTCCAATTTTTTGGCACCACAAAGAGCACAGTTATGAATATTCTTGTGCATGTGTTTTTCCCTATTATATCTTTGGGGTATAAACCCAGCAGTGCTATGGCTGGGTCAAAGGGCAGACAGTCTTTTAGTGCCCTTTGGGTATAGTTCCAAATTGCCCTCCAGAATGGTTGGATCAATTCACAGTTCAACTAGCAATGCATTAATGTCCCAACTTTGCCACATACCCTCCAGCATTCATCACTTTCCATTGCTGTCATGTGTGACAAGGAAATCACTTTAAAAGACTGATATATATTAATTTAAGGTCGCCAAGGAATTCAGCTTTGTAATTCCTAAATGAAAACTTAAGTCAGCAGTCAACTTTTTATGGAGTTTAATTACAAACAGGATGAAGAAAGATATTAGAGATAGAGAGAGAGAGGGAGAGAGAAAGGGGAGAGAAGGGAATAGGGCTTAAATACCCCTTCTGTTTAGGCTGGGCCAAAAGGCCCAAGCCCTTAGATAGCTGGGGCAAAGAAAGGAGATCAGTCTCTATTACTCACGTGACCAAAATGGAGAAACAGTCTCAGGGGCCTCCACCTCCAGCTTCCTTCAGAGCTAGCTTCTCAGAGCACCTCTCCAACCACTCAGAGCCAAAACTCTCCAACCAACCCCCTCAGTCCTCAGACCCCTCTCTCTTTAGGCAAACCATCCAAGTTCCCTCCCCTCAGTTCTCACATCTACCAATCACTGTCCATGTCTTCCCTGTGCCAATGGTGGCTCTAGCTTAACCCAGGACTGCCCAGATGTCTGTGGCTTTGCACATGTCTGTTGAAGGTCATATTCTCAAATAATTAAATCTTGATCCTTTGCTACAGCCCTTCCTAAATCCTGTTACCCTGAGTAGGGTAGAGATTGGAATAATTAAATTTTGATCTATGCTGCAGCCCTTCCTAAATCCTGTTAGGACTGAGTAGGGTGGAGATTGTAATTTCCAAGACCTGGTTCTGTCATTCCAAGTATCTCTATTGTATCAATTCTAAAATCAATCATGACTCAAAGAAATTCCTGTTCTATGCTTAAGCATAGGTCAAAGCCCTTTCCATTGTTCAGCAAAAGGTTTCTGTCCTAAAGTAATCTTAAGAAGGGAGGAGGAGGAACCTCCCTTGCCAATGGGGTTCATATTCCAATGGTGAAAATTCCAACATTCACAAGTCTAAGAAATTTTAAGGTTTACACATGTTAGCTAATCTGCTAGGTGTGAGGTGATACCTCAGAGTTGTTTTGATTTGCATCTCTCTGATTTTAAGAGATTTAGAGCACTTTTCATGTGCTTATTAATAGTTATGATTTAACTGAAAATTGCCTATTCATGTCTCTTGTCCATTTATCAGTAGGAGAATGACTTGATTTTTTGTACAATTAGCTCTTTATAAATTTGAGTAATTAGACTTTTGTCATAGGTATTTGTTATGAAAATTGTTCCCAAATTTGTTATTTCCCTTCTAATTTTGGTTGCATTGGTTTTGTTTGAACAAACCCTTTTTAATTTGATTTAATCAAAATTATTTTATTTTAGATTTTGTGATTTTTTTCTAACTCTTGCTTGGTTTTGAAATCTTTCTTTTCCCAAAGATATGACAAGCATACTATTCTGTGTTCACCTAATTTAGTTATAGTTTCCTTCTTTATATTCAAGTCATTCACCCATTTTGAGTTTATCTTGGTGTAGGGTGTGAGATGTTGATCCAATCCCAATCTCTCCCATACTGTCTTCCAAATTTCCCAGCAGTTTTTATCAAATAGTGGGTTTTGGTCCCAAAAGCTGGGTTCTTTGGACTTGTCATAGACTGTCTTGCTGAGGTCACTTACCCCAAGGCTGTTCCACTGATCCTCCTTTCTGTCTCTTAGCCACTACCATATTGTTTTGATGACCACTACTTTATAGTATAGTTTGAGATCTGGTACTGCAAGGCCACCTTCCTTTGCATTTTTTTCTCCATTATTTCACTGCATATCCTTGACCTTTTGTTCTTCCAAATGAACTTTGTTGTGTTTTTTTCTAATTCAGTAAAAAAGTTTTTTGGTAGTTCGATGGGTATGGCACTAAATAAGTAAATAAGTTTGGGTAGGATGGTCATTTTTATTATGTTAGCTCATCCTACCCATGAGCAGTTAATGTTTCTCCAATTGTTTAGATCTAGTTTTAATTGTGTGGAAAGTGTTTTGTAGTTGTGTTCATATAGTTCCTGTATTTGTCTCAGCAGATAGATTCTTAAGTATTTTATATTTTCTAGGGTGATTTTATTTGGAATTTCTCTTTCTAATTCTTTTTAAAAAATTTTTTATAATATTTTTTGATCATTTCCAAGCATTATTCATTAAAGACAAAGATCATTTTCTTTTCCTCCCCCACCACCCCCCTTAGCCAACGTGTGATTCCACTGGATATCACATGTGTTCTTGATTCAAACCCATTGCCATGTTGTTAGTATTTGCATTAGAGTGTTCGTTTAGAGTCTCTCCTCTGTCATGTCCCCTCAACCGCTGTAGTCAGGCAGTTGCTTTTCCTTGGTGTTTCTACTCCCACAGTTTGTCCTCTGCTTATGAATAGTGTTTTTTCTCCTAGATCCCTGCAGATTGTTCAGGGACATTACACCACTACTAATGGAGAAGTCCATTACGTTCGATTATACCACAGTGTATTAATCTCTGTGTACAATGTTCTCCTGGTTCTGCTTTTCTCGCTCTGCATCACTTCCTGAAGGTTGTTCCAGTCTCCATGGAATTCCTCTACTTTATTATTCCTTTTCGCACAATAGTATTCCATCACCAACATATACCACAATTTGTTCAGCCATTCCCCAATTGATGGGCATCCCCTCGTTTTCCAGTTTTTGGCCACCACAAAGAGCACAGCTATGAATATTCTTGTACAAGTCCTCTTCTCCATTATCAATTTGGGGTACAGACCCAGCAGTGCTATGGTTGGATCAAAGGGTAGACATTCTTTTATCTCCCTTGGGCATAGTTCCAAATTGCCCTCCAGAATGATTGGATCAGTTCACAACTCCACCAGCAATGAATTAATGTCCCTACTTTGCCACATCCCTTCCAGCATTCATTACTTTCCTTTGCTATCATGTTAGCCAATCTGCTAGGTGTGAGGTGATACCTCAGAGTTGTTTTGATTTGCATCTCTCTGATTATAAGAGATTTAGAACACTTCTTCATGTGCTTATTAATAGTTTTGATTTCTTTATCTGAAAACTGCCTATCAATGTCCCTTGCCCATTTATCAATTGGAGAATGGCTTGGATTTTTGTACAATTGATTTAGCTCTTTATAAATTTGAGTAATTAAACCTTTGTCAGAGGTTTCTATGAAGATTTTTTCCCAATTTGTTGTTTCCCTTTTGATTTTAGTTACATTGGTTTTGTTTGTACAAAAGCTTTTTAATTTGATGTAGTAGAAATTATTTATTTTACATTTTGTGACTTTCTATGTCTTGCTTGGTTTTAAAGTCTTTCCCCTCCCAAAGGTCTGACATGTATACTATTCTGTGTTTATCCAATTTACATATGGTTTCCTTCTTTATGTTTAAGTCATTCACCCATTTTGAATTTATCTTGGTGTAGGGTGTGAGGTGTTGATCAATTCCTAATCTCTCCCACACTGTCTTCCAATTTTCCCAGCAGTTTTTATCGAATAGTTGATTTTTGTCCCAAAAGCTGGGATCTTTGGGTTTATCCTATACTGTCTTGCTGAGGTCGCTTGCCCCCAGTCTGTTCCACTGATCCTCCTTTCTGTCTCTTAGCCAGTACCAAATTGTTTTGATGACTGCTGCTTTGTAATATAGTTTAAGGGCTGGGACTGCAAGGCCCCCATCATTTGTGTGTTTTTTTTTTCATTATTTCCCTGGATATGCTTGATCTTTTATTATTCCAAATGAACTTTGTTATGTTTTTTTCTAAATCAGTAAAGAAATTTTTTGGGAGTTCAATGGGTATGGCACTAAATAGATAAATAAGTTTGGGTAGAATGGTCATTTTTATTATATTGGCTCGTCCTATCCATGAGCAGTTAATGTTTTTCCAATTGCTCAAGTCCAGTTTTAGTTGTGTGGAGAGTGTTTTGTATTTCTGTTCATATAGTTCCTGTGTTTGTCTCGGGAGATAGATTCCTAGGTATTTTATTTTGTCTAAGGTGATTTTGAATGGGGTTTCTCTTTCTAGTTTTTGCTGCTGAGCTGTGTTGGAGATATATAGAAATGCTGATGACTTATTTGGGTTTATTTTGTATCCTGTAACTTTGCTAAAGTTGTTGATTATTTCAATTAGCTTTTTGGTTGAATCTCTAGGATTCTTTAAGTAGACCATCATGTCATCTGAAAGAGTGATAACTTGGTCTCCTCCTTGCCTATTTTGATGCCTTCAATTTCTTTTTCTTCTCCAATTGCTACTGCTAGTGTTTCTAGTACAATGTTAAATAATAGAAGTGATAATGGGCATCCTTGTTTCATTCCTGATCTTATTGGGAATACATCTAGTTTATCCCCATTGCAGATGATATTAGCTGATGGTTTTAGATATATTCTGTTTATTATTTTTAGGAACGACCCTTCTATTCCTATGCTTTCTAGTGTTTTTAATAGGAATGGGTGGTGTATTTTATCAAAGGCTTTTTCTGCATCTATTGAGATAATCATGTGGTTCTTGTTGGGTTGCTTGTTGAGGTGGTCAATTATGTGGATGGTTTTCCTAATATTGAACCAGCCTTGCATCCCTGGTATAAATCCTACTTGATCATGGTGGATGACCCTTCTGATCACTTGCTGGAGTCTCTTTGCTGGTATCCTATTTAAGATTTTTGCATCTATATTCATTAGGGAGATTGGTCTATAATTTTCTTTCTCTGTTTTTGACCTGCCTGGTTTTGGAATCAGTACCATGTTTGTGTCATAAAAGGAGTTTGGTAGAACTCCCTCTTTGCTTATTATGTCAAATAGTTTGTATAGTATTGGGATTAACTGTTCTCTGAATGTTTGATAGAATTCACTGGTGAATCCATCAGGCCCTGGGGATTTTTTCTTAGGAAGTTCTTTGATGGCTTATTGGATTTCATTTTCTCTTATGGGATTATTTAATAATTCTATTTCTTCTTCTGTTAGTCTAGGCAGTTTGTATTTTTGTATATATTCATCTATATCACCTAAATTGGTGTATTTATTGCCATATAATTGGGCAAAGTAATTTTTAATGATTACCTTAATTGTCTCTTCATCAGAGGTGATGTCCCCCTTTTCATCTTTGATGCTGTTAATTTGCTTTTCTTCTTTCCTTTTTTTAAAATTAGATTGACCAGTACTTTGTCTATTTTGTTTGTTTTTTCAAAGTAACAGCTTCTGTTCTTATTTATTAAATCAATAGTTCTATCACTTTCGATTTTATTAATTTCTCCCTTAATTTTTAGGATTTCTAGTTTGGTTTTCTGCTGGGGGTTTTTAATTTGATCACTTTTGACTTTTGACTTTTGCATTTCCAATTGATTGATCTCTGCTCTCCCTAGTTTGTTAATATATGCACTCAGGGATATGAATTTACCTCTGATTACCACTTTGGCTGCATCCCAAAAGGTTTGAAAGGATGTCTCGCCATTGTCATTTTCCTCAATAAAATTATTAATTGTTTCTATGATTTCTTCTCTAACCATACGATCTTGGAGTATCATATTGTTTAATTTCCAATTAGTTTTTGATTTGGCTTTCCATGTACCATTACTGATCATTATTTTTATTGCCTTGTGATCTGAAAAGGCTGCATTTATTATTTCTGGTTTTCTGCATTTGTGTGCCATGTTTCTGTGACCTAATGTATGGTCAATCTTTGTGAATGTGCCATGTGGTGCTGAGAAGAAGGTGTATTCCTTTTTATCCCTATTTATTTTTCTCCATATGTCTATTAATTCTAATTTTTCTAAGATTTCATTCACTTCTTTTACCTCTTTCTTATTTATTCTCTTTCTAATTCTTGCTGCTGAAATGTGTTAGAGATATATAGAAACACTAATGACTTATGTGGGTTTTTTTTGGTATCCTGCAACTTTGCTAAAGTTGTTGATTATTTCCACTAGCTTTTTAGGTGACACTCTAGGATTCCTTAAGTAGACCATCATATCATCTGCAAAGAGTGATAGCTTGGTCTCCTCATTGACAATTTTAATACCTTCAATTTCTTTTTCTTTTCTAATTGTTAATGCTAGTGTTTCTAGTACAATATTAAATAATAGAGCTAATAATGAGCATCCTTGTTTCACTCCTGATTTTATTGGGAATGCATCCATCTAGTTTATTCCCATTGCAGATGATGTTTACTGATGGTTTTAGATAAATACTGTTTATTATTTTTAGGAAAGGACCTTCTATTCCTATACTTTCTACTGTTTTTAATAGGAATGGGTGTTGTATTTTATCAAAGGCTTTTCCTGCATCTATTGAGATAATCATGTGATTTTTGTTGGTTTGCTTGTTGATATGATCAATGATGTGGATGGTTTTCCTAATATTGAACTATCCTTGCATTTCTGGTATAAATCCCGCCTGATCATAACAAATAACCTTTGTAATGTCTTGCTGGATCAGCACCATATTTGTGTCATAAAAGCAATTTGGTCAAACTCCCTCTTTGCTTATTATGTCAAATAGTTTGTATAATATTGGGATTAGTTGTTCTTTAAATGTTTGATAGAATTCACTTGTGAATCCATCAGGCCCTGGTGATGTTTTCTTAGGGAATTCTTTGATGGCTTGTTCAATTTCTTTTTCTCATATGGGATTATTTAAGAATTCTATTTCTTTTGTTAATCTAGGCAATTTATATTTTTGCAAATATTCATCCATATCACCTAAATTGTCATATTTCTTGCCATATAATTGGGCAAAATAGTTTTTAATGATTGCCTTAATTTCCTCTCCATTGGAGGTGAAGTCTCCCTTTTCATTTATGATACTGTTAATTTGGTTTTCTTCTTTCCTTTTTTTATTAGATTGACCAGTTCTTTGTCTATTTTGTTTGTTTTTTTCCAAAATGCCAGCTTCTAGTCTTATTTATTAGTTCAATATTTCTTTCACTTTTGATTTTATTAATTTCTCCCTTAATTTTTAGAATCTCTAATTTAGTTTTCATCTGATGATTTGTGATTTGTTAGCTTTCAAGTTTTTTGATTTACATGTCCAATTCACTGACCTCTGCCTTCTTTAGTTTGCTAATATATGGACTCAAGGATATAAATTTCACTCTGACTACTGCTTTGGCTGCATCTCATAGATTTTGAAAGAATGTCTCATCATTGTCATTTTCTTCAATGAAATTATTAATTGTTTCTATGTTTTGTTCTCTAACCAATTTTGGAGAATCATATTATTTAATTTCCAATTAATTTTTGATTTGCCTCTCCATGTACAGCCTTACTGATTATTATTTTTATTGCATTATGATCTGAGAAGGTTGCATTTATTATTTCTGCTTTTTTGCATTTGTTTGCTATGTTTTTATGCCCTAGTACAAAGTCAATCTTTGTGAATGTACCATGTGCTGCAGAAAATAAAGTTTATTTTTTTTTGCCCCTATTTATTTTTCTCCCTATATCTATTAACTATTTTTCTAATATTTCATTCACATCTCTTATGTCTTTCTTATTTATTTTTAAATTTTATTTATCTAAATTTGATAGTGACAAGTTCAGGTCTCTCAATAGTATAGTTTTACTATCTATTTCCTCCTTCAACTCCACTAGTTTCTCCTTTAGAAGTTTGGATGCTATACCATTTGGTGCATACATGTTGATTAGTGATATTTCCTCATTGTCTATACTGCCTTTTGTCAGGATGTAGTTACCTCACCTATCCATTTTAATCAGATCTATTTTTACTTTAGCTTTGTCAGATATCATGATGGCAACTCCTGCCTTCTTTCTATCAGTTGAACCTGAATAGGTTTTGCTCCAACCTTTAATTCTAACCTTGTGAGTGTTTACCTGCCTCAAGTGTGTTTCTTGCAGAGAACATATGGTAGGATTTTGATTTCTAATCCACTCTCATATTTGTTTTCATTTTATGGTTGAGTTCATCCCATTCATGTTCAAAGTTATGATTGCCACTTTTGTATTCTCGAGCATTTTGATATCCTCTCCTAGTTCTGTCCTTTCTTCTTTTGCTATATCCTTTTAAACCAGTGGTTTGCTTTTATTCAGTCCCCCTAATCCCAGCCCTTAAAAAGCTTCTCTTTCTGCCCCCTCCCTTTTTGTTCCCTTCTTATTTTTTTAGGGTCTGTTAAGTTCCCTCCCCCTCTCTTTCCCTCTTTTTTTGTACTTTCTGTCCCCCTACCCCCTTTAGTTTTCCCTTCTTACTTTCCCTGTAGGGTAAGATAGAATTCAGTACCCCAATGGATCTAGATGCATTTCCCTCTCAGAATTGATTTCACTGAGAGTAAGGTTTAAGTATTACCTATTAGCACTCTCTTCCTCTCCTTCTTATAAGAATATTCTTCCCTTCCCCTTCCCATGTGTATCTTTGTGTGATAAAGATTATTCTATTTATTTTATTTCTTCAAGTATCTCTTGGTGCCATCTTTGATTTCCCCCCTCCCTTTTTCTTTTTCTTTTGCATATTGTCTTATAGCACTTAATACCCCAATCTCTTCCTGTGAATGATTGCTCTAATGACTATAATAGTGAATATAATTTTTGAGAGTTACAAATAACATTTCCCCATATAGTAATATAAAAATTTGATCTTATTGAAACCCTTATTAAAGAATGTTTGAATAAAGAAACATTTCCCCCCCTTTCCCTCTCTTTCTTATTTATCTTTTCATGTTTCTCTTGATCTTTGTGTTTGGATATCAAACTTTTCACTTAGTTCTGGTCTTTTCTTTACAAATACTTGGAAATCTTCTATTTTGTTGAATGCCCATACTTTCCCCTGGAAGTATATAGTTAATTTTGATGGATAGGTGATCCTTGGTTGAAGACTCAATTCTCTTGCCTTTCTGAATATCATATTCCAAGCCTTGCGGTCCTTTAGTGTGGAAACTGCCAGATCTTGTGTAATCCTGATTGGTGCTTCTTGATATCTGAGTTGTCTCTTTTTGGCTTCTTGTAAATTTTCTCCTTAGCTTGGAAGCTCTTGAATTTGGCAATTACATTCCTGGGCATTGTCTTTTGAGGATTTAGTGTAGAAGGTGTTCTATGAACTCTTTCAATGTCTATTTTGCCCTTTTGTTCAAGAACATCAGGGCAGTTTTCTTGGATAATTTCTTGTAGTATGATTTCAATATTTCTATTTATTTCTGGGTTTTCAGGTAGACCAATAATTCTCAAATTGTCTCTTTGTGCTCTGTTTTCCTGATCCATCATCTTTTCAGTGAGATATTTTGTGTTTTATGGCAATTATTTTTAAAGGAATGGCAATCTGGAAAAGATGGCTGCAATCAGCACAGGACTTGGTGAGCATTCAAGTCAGCATTCAGCTCCTTAGAGGAAACCTGTTATAATGAAAAGAATATTGGGTTCACTTCCAAGTTCTACTGTGTATTACCTGTGAGATTTGGGACAAACACTGTACTTCACTGGGGCTCAGATTCTTCATTTGTTAAAAAGAGGGAGTGAGAGCCTTAATGATTTCTAAGATCATTTTTAGCCCCAAGTGTTTGGCCACTAAATTTTTATGTTTCCTAGACCTTTATTTGATTGATTATGTCTTAATGGCTCTTTGCTTAGTACTTCTTTTTGAAACCATTACCTTCTCTCTTGGAATCAATACTATGTATTGATTCTAAGACAGAAGAGTGGTAAGTGTGAGGAAATGGGGGTTAGATGACTTGCTCAGGGTCACACAGGTAGGAAGTGTCTGAGGACAGATTTGAATGAATTACCCCCCCCCCCCCAGTCTCTAGGTTTGACTCTCAATCCTTAGAGCCACCTCGCTGTTCCCTGCATGCCATTCTTTTTTCTTGCTCTCTCTCTGAGAGGGTCAGAGACACCACTGCCTGGCTCCCCTCTTGGGCAGGTCCCCACCACTGAAGCTCCAAGATCTTGGAGGAGGAGAGTAAAAGGGTGGAGAAAAACCTTGGCTTTTTTGTGTGTGATGATGTGGGTCCCTACCTGTGGGGGCAATATCTGGCTGTAGTTTCCTCTATTTCCCCAAACCAGGCAGATTCCAGTGGTATAAAGCTCACAAATGGTAGGCTCTGCCCATGAATAACAGTGGCCACACTGGACCAGCTATGACAAACATGACCTTGTATGAACCTGAATCTTCCCTTCCTGTCCTCCCTCATGGAACTGGGAATAAATTGGAGGATAAATCAAAGGGCTTCCTATTTCACACATCAGGAAATAAACTTTAAAAATTCATTATCCTGAGAGGTGATGCCATCTATGAATTTAAATGGCTTCAAGATGGTTTTAGATAAAGTTTACAGCTGAGAGAGCCAAAAGAGGATGTTAATGCAAGATGAGAGTACTTGGCAGTATATCCCTTCCCTATCAAAGCCAGATCATGGAAGAAAACTACCACATTCTCCTGCAAATCATCCTATTGTATTGCCAGAAACAATAGGATCAGAGTGCAGATGGCTAATAATAATCATCCCCATTATGAGAGAAATCATTTCAGACCACATATACTGTGGAAAAGGGGTAAGGATCAATATGATTTTTATTTGGGAGGAACCCTATAACCATATCCATACCTACTAGCTGGGGGGGGGGGCATCTGGGTGGTTTAGTGGATTGAGAACCAGGCCTAGAGATGGGAGGTCCTGGATGCAAATCTGACCTCAGACACTTCCTAGCTGTATGACCCTGGGCATTTAACCCCCTTAACCCTTACCACTTTTCTGCCTTGGCACCAATACACAATACTGATTTTTAAGACTGAAGGAGAGGGTATTAAAAAACATAAGTGGCTGTAGTCATGTCAGAGATTCTACTTTCAAAATTTTTGTTGATTATATTTGTTAGATACTTGGAATTTTGATGTTTTTCTAAATCAGCTATCCTTTGAGCCTTGGCACTTCAAAATACTTTAGTTTTTGACCTGGACAAAGTATTAACATTGAGCATATGCCATTAAGCCTGAGCCTCTTAGCTACTATAACAATTTTGGGAATAATCTCTGATATCACTTCTTTCCCATCAATGTGACATTCAGAATATTAATCTCACACTACAGTTGGCTTTGATAAGGCAATAAACAATTTAAATGTTCATCAAATATGATTAGAGTCATCATTTCCCATTTTTCCTTCTGATGAAACTCCCACACTGTGGAGCAAATGATCTGAGCAAAAATTTTATCTTCACTTATATGTCTCAGAATTTTGCTTCTGAAGCAGTTGGTAAAATTTTGGTGCTTGTGTTTATTTGGGCACAAGTGTGTGTTTAGAAGGCGTAGTAATTCTGGTAGGTTTGACCAGACATATCCAGACTTTAACACATTTTGGCAGCATTGCTTCAGTGGACACACTATGTATTATACATCTGTAATCTATACAGGAAATCTTCTTTTTCCTAAGGCAGCTCTACATTAGAAACCCCTGTGGAGGAGAGGTGATGGTGAGTGAAAATTCACATTAGGAGATCAACCTCAATTCAGTGTTAGGGGAATGAAAAGATGTAAGTTCTAGTCAGTTTTGTCACTGATTGGGAATATGGTCTAAGGACAGGCTTGGCTTCTCCATCTGTGAACCGAAAAAGAAATTTGAATTACAATTTGCTAACAGATTATAACTTTTCCTTGAAATGTATCATATCTCTATGATAAGGGTAAGGGGTGGATAGAGAGGCAACTGATATACATTGCTAATGATGTTTGTTTGGGTGTATATAAGAGGGAATGTTATATAGTGAAAAGAAAATAGGACCTGAAGTCAGGAGACCCCAAATCCCATTTCTGACACTTATAAGCTATCTGATCTTGGACAAGGCATAAATTCTTTGAACTTCAGTTTTCTCACCTCTAAAATGAGACTAATAATACTTACAGTACTCCCCTCAACTGGGAAGAAAAACATCCTCTTAACTTTGAAGTACTAGAAAAATGTAAGGAGTTTCCTTTGTATATACTTTGTTGTTGTTGAGTTGCTTTCAATTGTGACCCACTCTTCAAGACCCCATCTGGAGTTTTCTTGGCAAAGACAGTGGAGGGATTTGTAATCTCCTTCTCCAGTTCATTTTACAGATGAGGTAGTGAGACAAACATGGTTAAGTGACTGGGCCATGGTCACAAAGCTAGTAAATGTCTGAGGCTAGATTTGAACTCAGGAAGATGGGTCTTCCTGATGCCAAGCCCAATCCTCTAATCACTTCATCACCTAGCCAACAGTGTATGTGATACTACTACCTGGATCACTTTGCCCTTTCTACCCACCAACCAATCTTTCTCTCAACATTTAGATAACAATTAGATCCCTACCTTCATAAAATCTTCCTGGATTAATCTGGGAATAGCTCATGGCTTCGCTCTGGTTCACCCAAATCATGCATATGGGACCCCCACTGCTACTCATAAAACCTCTACCCCAACTACCTGTGAATTTCTTCTTGTCTCATAAGGCTGAAAATATATTTACTCTTGTCCTACAGGTGAAACAAAGGAATCGTTTACCATTTCTGGAGGAATCAGAGAATCACAGATTCTTGGCATTGAAAAGAGCTTTCCTTAGTGGATTGTTGTCTGGTCCAATCAGTACATGAACAGCCCTCATCCAGCTGTTGCCTAGAGTCCTCCTGCCTCTGGAAGCAGACCATCCCATTTTTATAGAGCTCTAAGGTTCAGAATGTTTTTCCTTATATCAAGCCTAAATATCTGCTCTCTCTCTCTGTCTGTCTGTCTGTCTGTCTGTCTGTCTGTCTGTCTGTCTGTCTGTCTGTCTGTCTCTGTCTCTCTGTCTATATCTCGGTCTGTCTCTGTCTCTGTCTCTCTGTCTCTGTCTCTGTCTCTGTCTCTCTGACTCTATCTCTGTCTGTCTCTGTCTCTGTCTATCTCTGTCTCTGTCTCTCTGTCTCTCTTTCTCTTTCTCTGTCTCTCTCTCTCTCTCCCTCTCCCTCCCTCTCTCTCTTCCCTAGTTCTGCCTTCTTTTTTTCCTTCCTACTTCTGCTTTCTGAGCTTGTGCCTTTAATATTCTAATGAATAGAAAAATAATCACAGAGGTGGTGTGAAAGAAGATTCCTAACTTTTTGAAGTAATAAATTATTGAAAAACTTCATAGATTTTTGATATTAGGAATAAAGTCAATTACACATAAAACAAGGGGATAGAGATATGGGGAAGGATGATTCATCAAAGATTAGGGCTAGGTGAGTACCATGGAGGCTGAAGCATAAGCTGTGAATGAGTTTCTCTCAGAAATGTGTGTTTTGGCAAAATTTTTCCTCTCTCTCCTCCTTTCTGTATCCTGGTTCCTGTGGACAGCCATATATATAACACTACTAATCTGGTACTTACCCATTGCCTCATTATTTGAGAATTCTTTTCAAGTACGTACCTTATCTCCTGAATTATACTATATGCATCTTCTAGGCAGACAGATTTCACAGTTCTTTATATTTCCCCTCAGTGTCTTGTACCTCATCAGTATTTCATAAATATTCATTGATTGAGTCAAACTTTTTTTATCATATGGTGCTCTAGGGGTTCAAAAAGGTTTAAGATAATACCACCAAGGATCCAACCCACTCTCAAGAGAAACTGAAGCAAGGGGAAGAACTAAATTTGGATGGGACAAACTTGCCAGGAAGTTAGACTCTGAGTAAGAGAACAGGGTTTCAGGTCACTATTCTTTTGACCTCTATTCAACAATCAGGGTGGATTCTTTCCATTTCAGGACCTTCAGGTCCAAGCTTTTATCTTCCCCAAATCCTACTTGATTTGTGAGAAAACTCACATTTTGAAAACTCCATCATTTGAATTGATATATGAAGACCTGGGGACCTGGTTTTTGGAGGTCTGAGTTGAATTGTGGTACACAGAGTAGTACAGCAAGGAGCCTGTACTGATTCTGGGTATCAGAAACAGCTTTGAACTATCAAAAGGAAAGAATGTGTCTAAGTAAAATAAGAGGAAGAGTACCACACAGGGCTGTGTCCCTGAATTCCTCAGCAACACTGGGGTTCTACCTGAGGATTTTTCCCCTTTGTACATTCATTAATGGTAATAATTTCATCATCAAATGCATTTCTGAAGCTTGAGCGAGCTTGGATCTATTAGTTCTCAAATAATATCCAAGATTGATGATGGCAGTAGGGAATAAAGAACTGTCAGAGATATTAAGAATATATGAAATACAAGTTATTCCATATAGAGTCTGATGTTACAATTGCTTCCAAAGAATACAGGTCAGGTCTAGAGATGGGTGTTCTTGAGTTCACATGGAAGCAGGAATGCAAGATGGACTTAATTTGTTTTTGGAATGCCTTTTCTCCCATATCTCCTTGTGATAGGGAAAAGAAATAGGAGCAGGTCTTTCCATTTCCAAGGCGGTCCTTTACACCTTATTAATGCTCCTGAATAATACTGCGTTATCACAAGTTGCAGGACTAGAGAAACTGAGCAGAAGGATAAAGGGAAATTGAATTTTCTTCCTGGCAGGGCAGGCTAAGAAATTAAGTTGGCGCCATCTGCTTCCTTGGAATAGACCACTTTTTCTCCCTTTAACTTTCCTGGACACAAACTTAATTTTCCTAAACCACAAGCTTCCCAGTTCAACTCTCCTAGCCCACTTAGTGTTTTCAGGTTTAAAAAAAGTTAAATATAGGACTTAGATGACTTGGGGTATTAAGTTGCTGTCTGTTGTAGGTTATAGTGAGATATAATGGGATTGTTTGACTTGGAGAGGAGAGTTAAGATGAGTACATGGTTGTTGTCTTTAAATATTTGAAAAGCTCACATTGAAGAGGGCCTAAATTCATTCCATCTAGATCCTGAACCACAAATGGGTAGAAGCTGCAAGGAGGCTGACTTTAGTTAAATAATGTAACCTCAGCCCCTCAGCCCATTGATTATGAGGCTTTCTCTTTGTTGGTGGAGATCAATGTCCTGCACCAGCAACAGAGATGGATAGGTGTTGTTCAGACAGAGTCAGAGAGAAAGAGATAAGAGGAAGGTTCTTCAGGCTTTTTGGGACCTTCTCTGAGTCATCCTGAGGCTGTTCAGATTTCAGGTACTTCTCCATTCTAGTGAGTACCAACCCTACTTCAGGTAGGAAGTGTACCTTCCTTCCAGGTAGGAAGTACCAACCTTCACTTCAGGTGAAGGAAAAGACTCTGGTAAGAAGCCAACATCAGAGGAGCTGGCAGTCTCTATGATGTCCTTATCCCCAGCTGGCTATACTGAAGGCTGAGGGGACCTTCCCCTTGGGTGGGATCTAGGACCCTTGGCTGAGTTGAGTTACCTCACTACCAGTGCAAAAGCTTCTTCACTTTGTATTGTTTGGCCTATATTCTTCTACATGCATATTTTTTTTTCTGAATTCTCTTTTGGTATTGGATTGAATAAATGGGTTTTCTTGGCTGTAACATTTATTTATTGTAGAACTGGTATTTGGTGGGAAAGAGGTAAAGCTTTGGATATAAAACTTGGTTTCTTGTTCCTACCAGTAATGAAATAGTGATCAGAAGCTAGTTCGAACCTGAAAATCATATCTCCTAGACAAATAATATCTAAGGGATATAATAGATATAATTCTAGCTTGCTATTCCCATTCCTGAGAGGCAGCAAGGTGGCTCAGTGGATAAAGCACTGGGCCTGGAGTTAGGAAGACCAGAATTAAAATAAGGTTTGCATATTTTTACTAGCTTGATCCTGGTCAAGTCACTTAACCTCTGTTGGCCTGAAGCCACTGGAGAAGGAAATAGCAAACCACTCCAGTATCTTTACCAAAAAAATCCAAGGGACAATTTTAGTATGAAATAGTCCATATGGTCACATAGAGTCAGACAGGAATGAACAATAATAATCTCTACTCTCAGAAGAGAGCAGAGTGGCAGCTTCTGGCCTAAGCTTCCTACTTCCCCTCTTGGCAGAAATTAAAATATTGCTTGGAGAAGGATGTGAGGGGAAGAGACTAGAAATATGCATTCTGCCTCTTTTTAAGCCATACAACACCATTTCCCCACCTCCATGATACACAAGGGGAACATCCTCCACAACATGAATTTGATAATAACAAAAACTCAGTAGTTAGAGTAGTCCAGAGCAGGAATGAGCTGCCTACTAGAAGGCCATGGGAATACTTTTTAGCTCTGGGATTCTATTATTTTCTGTTATTAATTCAGACTTTGCTAACATGGGACTTTGAGATCATTTTGGTCTGGCAGGTTTGCCTTTTCTCTGTGTGAAAGATGGATTTGCTAAATATGTGGACAGTATAAGCAAAGCTAAGATGGCATGTTTAAGTTGCTGAACCAAATAGCTTCAAATACACAGAATTACTCATTAAATCAAATATGTGATATATTAGTTCAGTTTAATAAAGATTTGTTAATTACACATTATTCCTATCTACTCACTAAAGAAATGTTCATAGCAGAAGCTCTTAAATTTTTTGTGATGTAGCCCACATTGGCAGTGTGAGGGAAAATTGTGGACCCCTCAGAATAATGTTTTAAATGCCTTAACACAAAATACATATAATTACAAAAGTCACACAATTATGGTGAAATATACTTATTATTAATGAGAAGTACATGGACTCGGTTAAGAACCTCTGTTCTAAGCAAAGAGACTACAGCAATATATCACAAGGATTATTTACTATTACCAGGTGGGATTTATACCAGAAATGAAAGGCTGGTTTAATATTAGGAAAACTGTCAGCATAATTGGCTACATCAATAACCAAATGAACAGAAATCACATGATTATCTCAATAGATGCAGAAATAGTCTTTGACAAAATACAACACCCATTCCTATTGAAAATACTAGAAAGCATAGGTATAAAAGGGCCTTTCCTTAAAATAATAAGTAGTGTCCATCTAAAACCATTAGAAGATATCATCTGCAATAGGGATAAGTTAGAATTGTTCCCAATGAGATAAGGAGTGAAGCAAGGGTGCCCATTATCACCAATTTTGTTTTTAATATTGGACTAGAAAAGTTAGCTTCAGCAATAAGTGACAAAACAGAAATTGAAGGAGTTAAAGTAGACAACGAGGAAACTAAACTATCACTCTTTTTGATGGTATGATGGTATATTTAGCAAATCCTAGAGAATCAATGACAAAGTTAGTTAAAATAATTAATACTGTTAGAAAAGTTGCAAGACACAAAATAAATCTACACAAATCATCAGCATTTATATATATTTCCAACAAAGTCTAGCAGCAAGAGTTAGAAAGAGAAATTCCATTTAAAATCACCCTAGCCAATACTTGGGAATTTATTTGCCAAGACAAAGGAATTATTTGAACACAAATACAAAACACTTTTCACACAAATAAAGTTAGATCTAAACAATTAGAAAAATGCTAATTACTTATGTATGGGTAGGCTGAGCTAATATAATAAAAATTACAATCCTACCTAAATTAATTTACATATTTAGTTTCATTCCAATCAATCTACCAAAAAACTATTTTATAGAAGTAGAAAAAATATAAAGAATTTCATCTGGAAGAACAAAAGGTCAAGAATATTAAATGAACTAATAAAAAAATGTTAAGGATGGTGGCCTAGCAATACCAGGTCTTAAACTGTACTATAAAGCAGTAATCATCAAAACAATCTGGTTCTGGCAAAGACATAAAAGGATCAATGAAATGGGTTAGAAGTAAATGATCTCAGCAATCTAGTATTTGATAAACCCAAAGATCCAAGCTTTGGTAATAATAACTCACTATTTGACAAAAACTGTTGGGAAAATTGGAAAGAAGTATGGCAAAAATTAGTCATAGATTAGTATCTCACACCACATATTGAGATAAGGTCAAAATGGGTTATCTGATTTAGATTTAAAGAGTGATATAAGTAAATTAGGGGAAAATAGAATAGTTTATCTGTTGGATCTCTGGTTAAGGGAAGAACTTAAGACTAAGCAAGAGACAGAAAACATTACAAGATGTAAAATTAATACTTTTGATTATATTAAATTAAAAAGGTTTTGTACAAACAAACCCAATGTAACCAGGATTAGAAGGGAGGCAACAAACTGGGCAAATTTTTTTTTTAATAGCAAATTTCTCTGATAAAGGTCTTATTTCTCAAACATATAGGGAACTACGTCAAATACAAGTCATTCCCAATTGACAAATGGTCAAAGGATATGAAGCAGTTTTCAGATGAAGAAATCAAAGCCATCAATAATCATATGAAAAAATGTTTTAAATCCCTCTTGATTAGAGAAATGCAAATTTAAACAACTTTGAGGTATCACCTCACATCTATCAGATTGGCCAATATGACAGTAAAGGAAAATGATAAATTAATGGAGGGATTGTGGTAAAAGTGGGAAATTAATATATTGCTTGTGGAGTTGTGGGGTGATCCATCAATTCAGGAGGGCAATTTGGAATTATGTCCACAGGGCTATAAAACAATGCATACTTTTTGATGCAATAATAACACTACTAGGTGTGTATCCCAAAGAGATGAAAAAATAATGAGAAAGGACCTACTTATACAAAAATATTTATAGCTGCTCTTTATGTGGTGGCAAAGAATTATAAATTAAAGGGATGTTCATCAGTTGGGAAATGGCTGCACAAGTTGTGGTATGTGGTGTTGAGGGAATACTATTGTTCTATAAGGAATGATGAACAGGATGATTTCAGAAAGAGCTGGAAAGACCTGCATGAACTGATGCAGAATAAAATAAACAGAACCAAGAGAACATTGTACCTAGTGACAACAATATTGTGGAATGATCAACTGTGATAGACTTAGCTGCTCTCAGTAATACAATGATCCAGGACAGTTCTGAGGGACTTATGCCAAAGAATGCTATCCACCTTCAGAGAAAACACTGTTGGAGTCAGAATGCAGATGAAAGCATATGATTTTTCTCTTGTTTATTTGGGTTTATGTTTTGTGGTTTTCTTTTATAAGATTATTCACTTATAAAAATGAATAATATGGAAATGTTTTGTGTGATAATACATGTATAACCCAGGTTGAATTGCTTGCCAGCTCCAGGAGGGAGGAGAAAAAGGAGGGAAGACAATTGGAATCATATAACTTAGGAAAACTTATGTGGGAATTTGTTTTTACATATAATTGGTTAAAGAAAAAAAAAGTCTTGACAAAGCTTTTATGTTGAATTACAGTATGACTTTAAAGTATTGAAATTTTCATTCTTTAAAATGCGTTCTCTTCGTAAGACTTGTTCATTCATAGGAGCATTGATTTAGAAATGGAAGAGACTTCAAGGTTTTCAATTCCTTGTTTTCCTTATGAGTAAGAAAACTGAGACCCTAAGAGAATGAGAGTCACCCAAAGTCGGAGAGATTATAAGCATCAGAGACTGACTCCTTCCTTCACCTTCCAAATCAGACTCTAGTCAGTTTGAACCAGCTATCAAGAGCCTTTTGTTAAATTTTCAGTATGAAAGATTACACCTCCAAAATAAATAAGTGCCACATAAATTAGAGTTTGACTTCTTATTTTGTTGATTGTTTAGACAAGGAAGTTATGGAGAAAATGTTAATAAAGCAGACTAAACAGAAAAATATGTCATGTCTATTCAAAGAGCTGGTTATTAAACATTTACCAGGACACCCTGCTTTGCATCAGAACTTTCTACTGTCTCATATTCTTTCTTGCTCCTTTGAATTAGTGAGATTTGACTATTAATGCTGAGGGTGGGGTATATGATGGAAAGGCTGTGAAGGCAGCAAGATATTTGATTTCTGAAGGGACTTTGTCTGCTATTAATGACAGATCAAGATCTATTATCAACAACTTAATACAATGCATTTTAAGTACCAGCTTTTATACCTGCCTGTTTTGAGTCACTACTGACAGATAATAATCTGTAGTTCTTTGGCAGTCTTCATAGATCAAAGTGTCCTATTTCCTTCCATCTGCAGCGTGGGCTTGAGGCTGTTTGCTAGGTGATTCGGGTGGCAGGCATTTGACAAAGAGTAGGAATGATTACTGCTATTTTCTTTGTCACATTTTATACTCTGTGGGATTTAATAATGATAATATCAGATAGCTCTAAAGTACTTCTCTAAGATTAGTTTATTAATCTTCCTAACACTCCTGTGAGCTTCATTTAAGGGTAAATATCATTATTGATAGGGAAACTGAGTAACAGAACAATTTAATGCTTTCCCCAGGCTCTCGTCAGATCCCAGGAGGAAAATTCCCAGGATTTCTTGCTCCTCCTATACCCAGAAACTACAGATGAATGATTTCTGATGTATTCATTCTCATTGCATCCCATGCCCTTTCACTGTCAAAGATTTTTAAAAAATGTGACATCTCAATTCTTTATCTGCTATGCCAAGGTAGAACTTGCTTTAATTTAACATTTCCACTTGTTTTGGACTATAGACATACTCTGCATAGGTACATAAGCTTGGAGATGGAATGGACCTTAGAGGTTATCAAAATCAACCTCCTTTAAAGTTGAAGAAACTGTGGCTGAGGGAGATTAAGTGACTTGCCCAAGGTCACACAGGTATTAAGTATCAGAGGTGGAATTTGAACTTGGGTCTCCCTGATTCTAAATAGAGTTTTCTATTTATTTCACCCTGCTGATTAATTGAGGAGAAAGACATTCTGAATGAGTGAAAAGTTTGATGGAGGAAGATTTCAAAAATAAATACAAGTACTTAAAGAACTGGAAGCAACCTTTCAAAATCTTGACTCCAATCCTTATTAGTTGTGTTACAATGATCAACTCACATATTCTCCCTAAATCTTACATTTATTCATCTCTAAAATAAGGATAATAATATGAACAGTAAGTGTCTCATGGGCAACTAGGTGGCACAGTAGATAGCAGGCCAGGCTTCAAGTTAGGAAGATTTATCTTCCTGATGACCTCAGACACTGATTAACTGTGTGACCCTGGGAAAGTCACTTAATTATATATATATTTGCCTCAGTTTCCTCACCTTATAAAATGAGCTGGAGGAAATGGTAAACCTCTTCAGTATTTCTACAAAGGAGACCCCAAATGGGGTCATGAAGAGATTGAACAACAAAAATATCTCCTAGGATTGTTGAAAGGAAACCACTTTATAAACATTAAGGACATGATATACCTACATTATCATCATTATGACCATTATGTGGTAACAGCATCTGAAATTTGGAAGGGATTTCATAAAGCATCTAGTCCAGCTTGAGCTTGACCACAAATTCCTCCAATGATTTTCTCAACAAGGAATCATTGAGTCACTACTTGAAAACTCATAATGTTGGAGGCAACTTACTATAATTACTTCTGTTTTCTTTGTCACTTTTTATACTGTTGGAGTATTCATTCTATCAGTTGCTAAGAAGGTTTAGCTTATACTGAACTGGAAGCTTTGCAACTTTGACTCATTGATTCTAGTTCTGTATGAAGAAATATAGTTCCACCTTCCATGCTGATCCCCTATATACTTAAGATAGCTCTGTGCCTGTCTCATTTCAAGCTTTTTTTAAGCCTTCTGTTCTTTAGGCAAAACATTTCTAATTCCTTCAACTGATCCTTAGGTGACATATTCTCCAGTTTTCCCAGCATCCTGGTTAACCCTCTTCTGGACCTACTTCACCTTGTCTGGCTTTTCCTAAAATGTGGTACTCAAGATTTCGCCTAGCCAGGATAGAACATAGAAGGCATCACCTTCCTCTTCCTGGATGTTATATTTCTTTAAATGCAGTCTGGGATTAATTATATCCATTTTGTTTTGTTTTGGGTTTTTTTTTTGGCTGCCCTATAACAGAGTTGACTCTTTTTGACCTTGATATTTTTCATAGGAATTGCTATCTAGCCATATCTTTTCCAACTTGTATTTGTGCAGCTTATTTTTTTTTTTTTGTAGCCCAAGTACAGTACTTTATATTTGTCTCTTTCATCTTGTTAGGTTGGACATAAAGATATTTTTGGATCTTGGCTCTGTGATATAATGTGTTAATTATCCATCTTTGCTTTTTTTTAAATTTTAGAATTTGGCAAGTATACTGAATATGACCTCATCCATAAAATTACTGAAAAACATAAGGCTAACGGCAGATTACTGAGGCCTTCCACTAAAGATTTATCTCTAATTTGACTGACTTTGGATCCAATTATTTAACCAGTTTTAAATCCATCTAAAATCTTAGCCCATTCTAAAAATTCTAAAATTGTAGTTCAATCTTATCCTTTAGGATAACACCAAAGACTTTGTCAAATCCCTTGCTAAATTAAGCAAATCATATCTTTAGCATTTTCCTGATCAAATGATCCTGTCATAAAAGGAAATTAGGTTAGTTTCACACAACCTGTTTTCAATAAAGCTGTGCTGGCTATTACTGACCACTGTTTCCTCTTCAAATTGCTCACAAATTATCCCAAAATAATGGATTCTAGAATTTTGTTAAGAATTGAAGTTGAACAGACTTATCTATAGATTGATGACTTCACTCTCCTCCCTTTTTTTTGAAGACTAAGGCAACATTTCCCCCTTTCTTGTCTTGCAGAACCTCTCCCTTTCTCCAAGTTCCTTCACAGATCAATGAGTTCTGTCAGTACCTTGGGATATAGTTCATCTCAACTGAAACTGTTCTTTCCAAAGTTATCCATGATCTCATAACTGCCAAATCTGACTCACTGTGCCCCAATCCAATTTGTTACCCTTTCTACCTTGATGATAACTTTCAGGTGCACCCCCTTCTCTCTACACTGAAAACTGCCACAAATATCCATCATCTTGTTTGACTATTTCAATAGTCTGATATTTGATCTTCCTGATTTAAGTCTTTCTCTGCTGTAGTCCATCCTTCACTCAGTTAAACTCATATTGGACTATGCCATCTTCATATTCAACAAAGCCTAGTGACTATCATCTTAACCCATGACCTCTTAGCAGCTTCTCCATGATATAGGGAACACTCTAAGACTATAAGTTGCTGGAAAAATTCCCACCTGCACTGATTAAAGAAGTTTCCTCATCCCAGCATTTCCCAAACTAATGAAATCAAAGAGCCAGTCTCCATCCCTATCTCTATCCCTGTATGTACCTATTCATCATAAGTCTATAAGCCATAGTTCTGGTCCCAACCAAGCTACCTTTCCAGTTTCCTTCCCCTCCACCCCCACTCCTCTTTCCATACTCTATGATATAGTGACACTCTATCTCCAAACATTAGGTGTCTTCACTGGTTGTCCAACATTTCTGGAACTCTCCCACCTCATCTCCAGCTCCTGGCTTGATTTCCTTCAGGACTCAGCTAAAGTCTCCCTTCTACAAGAAGACTTTCTTCCTCCTTCTTACTCTTGATGCCTTTCCTCTGAAATCATCTCTAATTTATCCTGTATATGCCTTGTTTGTACATTGTTGTTTCCATGTTATCTCCCTCACTATCACTAGACTTGTGACCTCCCTGAAGTAAGGGCCATGATTTTTGCCTATCTTTGTGTCTTTTTGCACTTATCATGATACATGGAACAGAGTAGTTGCTTAATGAATGGCATTGACTCACTACCTAGGTTGGGGCCAGAACTTGGGCTTATGTACTTATGATGTGTAAGGACACACAGGGACAGAAATAGACCTAGAGACGGGCTCTTTGATTTCATTAGTCTAGGGAATGCTTAAATGAGGAAACTTCTTCAATCAGTGCAAGTTCAAACTTTTCCTACAATAATAGTTTTAGAGTGTTCCCTATATCATTGAGAAGCTAAATGACTTGCTCAGGGCCAAACCACCTCTATGTATCAGAGGTAGGAGTTCAATTTAGGTGTTCTTGGTTCCAGGACTGGCCCTCTATCCATTATACTGCACTTCCTCTCATAATATAGTGATGGCAGCGAGCATCAAGGAACTCAAATTAGTTGAAGGAAACATGCATGGGCAAGCAAAGATGCTTTTAGAATATGCTGTAATGAATAAAGAAAAATGATTTGTAAGAACCTATAAACTATTTGTATGTAAACTGACCCTTCACTAAAACCTCACCTGATTTCTTTTCTTTTCTTTAAAATCTTACTTTCTGTCTTAGTAACAGTTCAAAGACAGTGGGCAAGGGTTAGACAACAGGGGGTTAAATGACTTCCCAGAGTCATATAGCTAGGAACTGTCTGAGGTGTTGAACCCAGGTCTTCCTGACACCAGGTCTGGTGTTCTATCTATCTTCCCCTTCATGGTATCTTTATATGCAATGAAGAAAATCTTGAATTCCAGAAATCAAGGGAAGGGGAACTCAAATTCTAATATTCTACCATGCTAAAAAGGTTTGAAATATTCCTCTGGTGATGGGCATTGTATGTCCACTTCCTGAGAATTTGTCCAGTTAAGGAGAAGGTCACCCCCAGGCCTGTCCCAAGGTGATGACCCTTTGGGGCTATAGCTTTTCTCCAAGACTATGTACTAAATCTTAGAGGGTTGCTGAAGGAAGTGCCCATATCCACAAAACCCCAGGTCCTTGAAGTAAGGAAAAAGTATTTGAAGTAAACAGGCAAGTTCTAGAAAAGAAGTTGTTCCCTTAAGTAACTAATTAACCTTTCCCATTTTCATTTT
Organism: Monodelphis domestica; assembly: GCF_027887165.1. NCBI lineage: Eukaryota > Metazoa > Chordata > Mammalia > Didelphimorphia > Didelphidae > Monodelphis > Monodelphis domestica. Next base: position 483,764,021 of record NC_077227.1, read on the forward strand.
GTTGACACAATTCATTTGCAGAGGGAATCTCTTTTTATTTTCTTCTTCTATAATCAAGACAATAGCAAATTCAGTTCAGCCCTTGATTATCACAGATTCTTAGGGAAGCACTTTGCAAACTGTAAAGTGCTATATAAATGTGAGTTACTATAACCAAAATAAGTGGGTCTGAATGAAGATTAATAGATTCTATTTTTATTTCTCTGATGTTCTGTCTACTCATTTTAGGACTCAGTAGTCTTTAACAATCAAAAGTGCCATCTTGTAATGATAGCTATGAAAATTAACATTTCTGTAGCTTTTTTAAAAACCCTCAAAAATTCTTACATTTATTCTTAGAATCAATATTGTATGTTGGTTCCAAGGCAGAAGAGTTTAAGGGCTATGCAACTGAGGTTAAATGACTTTTGTAGCTCTTAAAGTTTTACAAAAAGATTACCTAGGGGCAGCTGGGTGACACAATGGATAGAGCACTAGGCCTGGAGTAAGGAGGTCCTGGGTTCAAATGTAGCCTAAGACATTTCCTAGCTGTGTGATCCTGGGTAAGTCACTTAATCCCAAGCCCTTGCTCGTTTCCTTAGAGTTGTTACTAAGACAGAAAGTAAGGGTTTAAACCAAACCAAACCAAAATTGTTACCTTAGAAAAATATGATGTTGGTAGCACATGTTTTATTATCCTCACTTTATAGGAGAGGAATGGGAGGCTCAGAAAAACATTTTGCACCTTGCTTAGTCATAGAGTTTGGAAGTGTTAAAGCCAGGAATCAAACCAACATATACTTCCTCTAAATCTTTTGTTTGTACAGTATCCTGAGGTATTGTGACCCTTACCTTGGGCTTACTATGTTTACATTTCTGTATCCTTTATCTGGTTTTCTTCTAGGTTTGTACCAGATATCTCAGTCAGTCTTTGTTTCTTACTTCCTCCCCTACCCCCTAAATAAGGAGGATATATTGAGCACATGATTCTTGTCCTCATAGGACTGAACAAAAACAAATAGACAAATAAGAACAAGAATGGGTCATAAGGAAAATCTTTTTAGTTATTTGTAGGATAATGACATTGAAATAGATGATTTCCTGGAGTCAGGAAGACCTGGGTTCAAATGCGACCTCCTGTGTGACCCTGGGCAAGTCATTTAACCTCAGTTGCACAGCCTTTGCTGCTCTTTTGCTTTAGAATTGAAGATAAGAGTTTAAAGAAATGGATGATTTATCAAGTGTGGGTGTGGACTTTCTTACCTTTGGTGATATTCAGTCAAGTCAACTAGCATTTATTAAGTGCCTGCTATATATCAGGTACCATGCTGAGGTTATAAAGGGGATATAAGAGACCAAAAAAATCCCTCCTCCAAAACTAAAACCCAGTCCCTATTCTCAGGGAGCTCACATTCTAAGGGAAGAAGAGGTGAGAGACAGTAGGCAAACAATGTACAAACAAGTTATAAACTTGTACAGCAGTACTGTTAAACTCTAATAAAAATGGGGGTCACTAAACTATACCTAAAGGCAGCTAGATGACACAGTGGATAGAGTTGGATCTAGAGTCAGGAAGACTCATCTTTGTGAATTCAAATCCAGCCTCAGACATTTACTAGCTATGTGATCCTGGGCAAGTCACTGTTTTTTTTTTTAATTAATTTTTTTTTCCAAATTACATGTGGATACAATATTTAGTATTTGTTTTCTGACACTTGTGAATCTTAAAATTTCTCAGACTCTACCTTGGAACATTATCTTAAGGTTATGGTTAAGGTTATTCCCCATTTAAACAATGGAGGTACTTGATCAGGAATGTATTGGGAACTTTAAAATTACTCCACCCATACTTAGGCATACTTTAGGGGAAGATAAAGTTGTGAAACTCCTTAGTGAACAATGAAGGTACTTAACTCATACCAAAACCTTAAGCTAGGTCTATTTTTAGATCTAATACAAAAGGGTGCTAAGTACCTATGAAAGTCAAATTAATCACTAAAAGGTCAGGCAACTTGTAAGGGGCAAGCTTAACAAAGAGGTGTGAAGTACTCAGAAGATATAATCTACCCAGAGAAGGTGAGAACTAAAAACTAAGAATGGGCTGTCCTAGGAAAAGCATCTACTGTGATTGGTAGATGTGAACATTTAGGGGAAGTGACACAAGAGAAATTTCTCTTTAAAAGGAGCTGTCTGAACCAGTTCAAGGTAGTTCGATTTAGTTCAGCTTTGGTAGCTGAATTGGAGGTCAGGAGTCAGAGGAGGCTGCTGGGTCTCTGAACACTAGAGTTTTGCTTGGAAAGATCTTGTGGTGAGTGATTAAAGACTGACTTAGTTTCTCTCTTAAAGAGAGAGGCCTAGGCCATTGGCCTATAGGCCCTAGCCTTATCCTACTATTTCCTCTTACTCTGTCTCTTTCCCTTTCCTTAATTCCTTGATTTGTATTAATTAAAATCTCCATAAAACCCAGCTGACTTGGGTATTTCATATTTGGGAATTTTTCCCATGGCGACCACTTATTTTTGATTTAATTCAAGACACTAAAATTATCTTTACAGTTTTGGCAATTCACAGTCTTCACCCATATTTTCATGGTCACACACTTTGTAATCTATTATCTCTCCCTCCTTCCCAAGAAGGCAGGTAATATGACATAGGATGCACATATAACATATATTGCATCATATCATACATATTTCCATATTTGTCATGTTGTGACAAATATTGCTTATACTACAGAAAAATTCATAGAGAAATAAAGGGAAGAATGATTTGTTTCAATCTTCACTCTGACTCCCATTGGTTCCTCCTCTGTCAATAGATAGCCTGTTTTTATCATGAATCTCTTGGTGTTGTCTGGATCCTTGCCTTATTGATAATAGTTGTTATTCACAGTTGATCATTATATATTATTGTTGTTACTATGTGCAATGTTTTTCTGGTTTTTCTCATTTCACTTTTGCATCGCTTTATATAAGTCTTTCCAAGTTTTCTTGTGATCATTTTGTTTATCAATTTTTATGGTACAATATTATTACATTATAACCATTTGCCAGTAGTTATTCAGCCATTCCCCAATTGATGGGCATGCCTTTAGATTCCAGTTCTTTGCCACTGCAAAAAGCCCTGCAATAAATATTTTTGTCAGGCAGGTTCCTCTTCCCTATTTTAATCTCTTTGAGATACAGACCTATAGTGGTACTATTGGGTCAAAGGATAGGTACAGTTTTATAATCCTTTGAGCATAGTTCCAAATTGCTCACCAGAATGGTTGAATCAGTTCACAGTTCCACCAAGAGTGAATTAGTGTTCCAATTTTTCCACATTCCTCCAACATTTATCATTTTCCTTTTTCTTCATGTTAGCTAGTCTGGTGGGTATGAAGTGGTACCTCGAGTTATTTTAATTTGCATTTCTCTCATTTATTTGAAGCATGTTTTCATATGACTAAAGATAGATTTAATTTCTTCATCTGAAAAATTTCTTTTCATATCCTTTTTTTTACTTTAATTCCTTCATGAGTTTTTTTCTTTTTCTTTTTTTAAATTTTATAGTATTTTATTTGATCATTTCCATGCATTATTCATTAAAGACAAAGATCATTTTCTTTTCCTCCCTCCCACCCCCCCGTAGCCGACGCGTGATTCCACTGGGTATCACATGTGTTCTTGATTCGAACCCGTTGCCATGTTGTTAATATTTGCATTAGAGTGTTTGTTTAGAGTCTCTCCTTTGTCATGTCCCCTCTTTTCATATCCTTTTGATTGACCATTTGTCAATTGGGGAATGCTTGGTATTCTTATGAATTTGACTCAGTTCTCTGTACATTTGAGAAATGAAGCATTTATCAGAGAGACTTGCTATAAAGATTTCCCCCCAGTTTGCTGTTTTCCCTTTAATCTTGGTTGCATTGATTTTGTTTGTGCAGAAACTTTTAAATTTAATATAGTCAAAGTTATCTATTTTATATCTCCTAATGTTCTCTGAGTCTTATTTTAACTTAATTTCTTCCTTTATCTAAATGTCTAACAGTAAACTAATATGTGCTTTCCTGAATTGTTTATGATATTACCCTTTATTTCCACATCATGTATTGATTTTGACTTTATCTTGGTATATGGCATGAAGTGTTGGTCTATGCCTAATTTTTGCCATACTATTTTCCAGTTTTCCCAGAAGCTTTTGTCAAATAGTAGGCACTTCTTCCAAAAGCTTGGATCTTTGGATTTCTCATATACTAGGTTACTATAGTCATTACCATTGTTTGTTGAGTATCTAATCAATTCCATTGGTCTTCCACTATATCTTAGTGTTAAAGGGATTTTCTTAATCTCTAAATTTGTTCCCTGTACTCTTTCTAGATAGTTTGGGGGTGAATAAAACTCCCACCTTTGAAATATCAACAGATATACCCAAATCTCTCTGGGCTACATCTTCTGATGTAGGTCTATTTAAATCAGTTGTTCCAGTTCAAATTACAACAAAACATGGCCTATCTCCTTCCGTTCCTCAGTATCCATTATTAAAAGAGGCAATCAAGGTAATTAACCCAGTGATAAATTATTTAATTGAACAAACAATAATAATCCCTTGCAAATCAGAATATAACACACCTATTTTGCCTATTAAAAAAACAAAATTAGTTGAAAATGGAAGTATATACATGAGAGGATAAAAGATCTCAAAGGCAAAGGTTCAGTGGTGTTTCCCAAAAATGGAGTATTTAGGATTTGTTTTAACTGATGGTGCCTGCTTCATTTCCACTAAGTGTGTTGAAGATATCTGAAAACTTAGTACCTCATCCACTAAGAGACAGTTGAGAGAAATTTTGGGAACAGGATTTTGCAGGCAATGGATTTCTTGCTATGGGGAAATCACCAAATCCCACATAGCATTGACAAAAGATGTAGTCATTGAACCACTTAGGTTGGAGACCGAACACCTACCAGCGCTCACTAAATTAAAGTAGGCTATCTTGTCTGCCCTTGCTCTAGTCATCCCAGATTACAACAAACCATTCACTCTACATGTACAGGAATAGAGAGGAGTAGCTTCAGATGTTTTAACCCAAGCTTTAGGATCTGTTCAATGTCCAATTGCATATTATTTGGCTCAACTAGACCCAATAGCTTCAGGAGCACCACCATGTCTTAGAGGCATAGCTACAACAGCTTTGCTAGTAACAAAATCTGTGGATTTAGTATTGGGATGCCTACTAACAATAATGTATCCTCATGAAGTTGAAGCATTGTTGCTAAGGCATAGAACACAGTCATTCTCTGACCAAGGAATTACAAGATATGCAATAACTTTATTAGGCAATGAAAACATAGCCTCTAAGGTGTGTGCAGCTTGTCCTACCTGCCATACATATAACCAGCATGTCTTTTGTGGAAAAGCTTTTGGTGCATGTCCTTTGGCTTACACACCTTTTGAATATCTGCAAATAGATTTCATTACAATGCTCAAGGCTGGATATAAAAAATTTTGCTTAGTCATAGTAGACCAGCTAACCAGGTGACTAGAAGCATTTCCAACCACTAGAGCAACAGTGGTATTTGTTGCTAAAGTGCTTTTAAGAGAAATCATGCCTTGTTTTGAAAGCCTACCAGCATGAATTGATCCAAACAGGGGAACTCATTTTACTGATTTTGTTTTATCACAAATTTACTTATGGTTAGGGATTACTCCAAAGTTTCATGTACCATACCATCCTTAGATATCAGGGAAAGTTGAAAGAATGAACAGAGAATTTAAAACCATGATCAGAAAATTCTGCACTGATACTCATTTATTTTTTTCTTTCTAAAAATACATTTAAAATGTTATCAATTCAACAAATCTATCATGTTTTCTTTAAAGAAATAAGGGCCTGTGATTTTGTCCACCTGATCTCAATCCATCTAAAATATATAGCCTAAAAGCCTTTCCTGGAACTCAGAGAAGTACATGTCTTGACTTCAAGTCCAGGACTCTACTCACTGTGCCAAGCTGCTTCTATACATTTATCTCTTTTAACACTTTTAAACAACAGTGTGCAAGGTAATAGGATGGCATATGGAAAACATTCATTGCTTTTAGGGTGAAGAGATTTGATCTCTGTCTCAGTGATGCATATAATCTAAGTGAACATAGGCAGGTCTTTCAGGCTTTCTGAGTCTATTTGCACATCTGCAAAATGGCATAAATAAAATAGGTAATCTGTAGATTCCCTGTGTAAACCTTAAAATTTCACAGACTTATGAATGTTAAAAATTTTACTCCACATTGAGGAATCCTCCAATTCCCTACTTGAAATAATTCCCTACCAGATAGTGAGAACTCTACTTGAATGTGAAAACTCCTTGCTATGGGAGTATACCTACTCCACCTGTACTTAAGACTGCTTTAGGGCAGAAAACTCCTTGCTAAACAATGAAAGTACTTGAAAACCATACTTATAAAGGAAAGGAGTTCTTTGAGCCATGCCTGTTTTTGGAATTGATACAATGGGATGCTAGGTGCCTATAAAGGTGGGGCAACTTGTAAACTTACTTAAACCTAAAAGGTGAAAACTTACTCAGAGGTTTTTTCTTAATGAAATTAGTCGACACAGCAGCATTTTTTTCTGACCCACTAAAGAGATTAATCTACTCAGCTGTGAATTCAAAATGGGAAAACATCTACAGTGATTGGTAGATGGAAGAACTTAGGGGAGGTGACATAGGAGATTTTGCCCTTAAAAATAAGAGCTCGCCAGAAGAGTGGGAATTCATTCTGAAACATTCAGATTGAGGAGGTCATTCTGAAACATTCAGTTTGAGGAGGTCATTCTGAAACATTCAGATTGAGGAACGACTGATTCTGAAACATTCAGATGGAGGAGGGAGCTGGTGAAGTCAGCTGAGATGGAGCTGGCCTGGTGTCACTAGAATCCTTGCTTAGGCAGACCTTGTGGTGAGTGTTAAAAGACTGACTGACTGATCTCTCTCTCTTAAGACTCAGGTCTAGGCCATGTTGGCTTAAGGCCCTTCATACTTATTTCATTTTTTCTCTCGTTCTCTCTTTTCTTTAATTCCACATTTGTATTAATTAAAATCTCTATAAAACCCAGTTGACTTGGGTATTTGAATAAGTGGGAATATTTCCCTGGTGACCACCTTATATTTGATTAAAAAACCAAGACACTGTAGTGAAACATATTTTCAGCAGTCAAGTTTACTCACCCTCTCTTATATCTATCACAATTTATATCTTCCACTATTTTAATCACTACAGTTTAAGACCTCAACCATTTTAAATCTTACACCTGTCAGCCTTTTTGACTCTTGCACTAGATCTTTTTGGTTCTGAGACCAATTTGTATTTTCCTTTGAAGCTTCGCATGTAGCTGTTTTGTCAATGTTGTCCTCTTCTATGTATCTTGAACCTCCTGGTCACCATGGTAACTATCCAGAGTCAGACTCTTTTTTTTATCATTTTATTTTGTGTTTTTTAAAAAAACTAATGTTGAACTTCTTATGAACTGGAGAGAGTGTTGTCCCACATTTCATATACTGGGCATGGAGCTTTACTTCTGATTTCTACCATGCCCTTTACTCTAGCTGTTGTCTTGCATGGTAAGAAGCCTCATTGCTGCTTTGCAGTCATGGGAGTCCTCACTGTTTTTATTGAGGCAGAGACTCATTGATAGACAGCTCAGAGGTGGAACTTCACTGCTGGCCAGTCATGAGAGATGGAGCCTCAGTTTTGATTAGCCCAGGAGGGGGAAGCTCAGTTGCTGGCTGGCCCCAGAGAGTGATCTGTCTTTGCAGCTGCCTGCTCTCAACCTGAGGGAGACAGAGCTCTTGTGCTGGTCCTATGGCTGTGCTGGTCTGGTAAGTGGATTTTCTCCTCCAAAAATTTTCATGAGGCTTTTGTTTAGTGCCTTTTTGAAGGGAATTTGAGAGGGCTGAGGTTTCCTTCCTCCACCATCTTGGCACTAGAAGTCTGCTGTCAACTCTTTCAGTGTTTAGTTTCACAAAATTTAAGTAGTAGTCCACAAGATAAACTTAGGATAGGTCTATAGTAGTATCAAACCAGTCTGGAATTTTATGAACTGAGCCATAATGTTTTGACTTAGATATTATTAGTAATAAGTAAAGTTTAGGCACAGCATACTTTGCCTTTATCAGTTGTGATACTGACTTTTCCAACATTCCATAGAGAGTATTTTCAGAGGCCTGTTATTCTTCAAAGCACTATCTTCCAAGTATTATCTAGATAATTTTCTCTTTATGAATTTACTTCTTTAGTATTAAAAAGTTCCATGAAACATAATGTTCATATCTGGCTTTTTTGGTTTATTTTAGGGAGCAGATTCTGCTTGCCTTTTTAATTTCTCCAAAATCTCTTTTGGAGTTGTGGATGCTAAGATCTTAACCACTTTTTCAAAAGATTTACCACCCTTATCTAAGATTACATCACTCTTCCTAAGTTCCAGGCCCTTGGAAAGATATCAATATAGTTCTGTATTAGCATCCCCTTCTGATGGAGGTGTAGCAATAGCTACACTTACATTTTCAGTTGTCACATCTTCTTTGGCATCCTCATGCTAAAAGTGAGACTGGCCACCGCCTCGGCACTGAGATGGGCCCTCTTGGCACAGCAGAAGAGGAAGCTCTGAGATTCATTTAAAATGACCTGAAGCTCTCCCTCTAGAGATCTTCTACCTTCAAAGCAGGTCCAAGGGAGATCTACACATCTCACCATTTGAGATGCTGTTTGGTCACCCATCAATGCATGCTAAACTGTTTTAACCCTATGTATACATAATTGCTAGGAGAAGCTACTACTATTGCCTCATATATATATATATATATAAGATCTGCAAATCAAAATACAAGAACTTCAGGAATCTGGAGCTATGGTGCAAGCTGGATCTATAGACTTTTCTATACATGATTTAAATCCAGGAGACACAGTAAAGAACTTCCAGCACACAGGAACAACTCAGCCAGCCTGGGAAGGTCCATTCCAAGAACTGTTAAGCTTAACAGTGATAAAAATTGGAGAAAAGATATTGTGGATCCATTGCTCTCCTGTGAAAAGAATACCTTCCATCAGAAATGATTGACTGCATGCATCAAGGATAAGACTACAGAGAAATTGGACACTATTTTCAATGACATTGAACTCCTAAACTTATATTTTTTTAATAAAAGGTTTGATTTTGAAATAGAATGAATAATAGCCAATATGTAAGTGTATAATTTATATTATATTATAGAATTTCTGTTCAGAAATGATTATTATTAATATACTTTTATAGGATTATAGAAAAAGTTAAAATAACTGAATGATAGGTAAATGATAAAGTGTTACAAGGTGTTATAAGTGTTGATCAAAACCCACCTCAGGGGGGATATTGTATTTATATAATATTCTTGTATATTTTTTGTACATAATAATTTTAAGTTGAATTTGGATTAATATCTTTAGGTTCTTATTTCTGTAGAGTATAGTCAGGATTTTATTATTTGTAATTGTATTTATTTATATTTGTAATTGTAATTTGAGACTTATAAACCAAGATTTGTTTTACTTTTTTTCTTTCTCTATTTACTTCTCCCTGTTTCTCACCTTAGTATAATTTTCTATTCGAAAGAATAGTATAGGCAACTTTGACTAGGAAATAAGAGTATAAGTATTAGATATAAGTATTAGACTAGGAAATAAGAGTATAAGTATTAGATAGTTATGCTTGAAAGACCCATTGGGGAGACTAGTCTCCCAAAGGATCTCAGGGGGATATCTTAAAGCAATTGTTTTAATCTTTCCCTCTCTCTCCTTAAGAGGCTAGAAAGCAGGATTTCTAAGTAGATCAGAATTTACAGGAGCCAGTTAGCAAGAGCTGAAAATTCTATTACCAGGGAGATCAGAACTGAGGAAAGGAAGTAGCCTGCTATCTGACAGGATGTTAGGGGGAACAGTTGGCCAGTGAGGAGAAAAAAGGAAGCAGCTGATGACAGTTTGGGGTCTTTTGCCCCTGGGATCTCTGGAGAACAGGCAGTCTATCTCTGAGGCAAGGATTTGCTGGCAGTTGGCTGCTGACAGTGGGGCTGCTATAGAAAACTGATTGAAGGAGTGAGTGAGTGGTGGTTGTCTATTAGTTTAGGGAGTTAGATAGTGAGTAGAGTAGATTTGGCCTGGTGTGCCAGGCAGAAGACAGTTTGTCCTGAGAAGACAGAGATAATTTAGGAAATTTTAGGTAATTATTAGGAATTTTAGGTATATTTATAGGGTATAAGATTAATAATCTTTCTTTCTGCTTTTCTATCTTTCTATCTATACTTCTTTCTTAAATTAAACAAAGTTTCAGTTAAACTGTTCTCCTCACTTTGTCAAACTCCTTAATTTAACCCTTAAATTAGCCAATACCAGGTTATTTTGATGTTTGTGACTTTATAATATAGTTTGAGATCCAGTAGAGCTAAGCTGGGCAAGTCCTTAACCTTGTTTGCTTTAGTTTTCCCATCTCTAAAATGAACTGGTGAAGGAAATGGCAAACCATTTGAATATCTCTGCCAAGAGGACCTCAAAAGGGGATATGGAGAGTCCGAATGAAAGGAGAGTAATGACTGAGAAATGAATAAACAAATAAACAAAACAAAATATACCTAAGGATTTCTGAGGGCTGCATATTGACTTAGGAAACTATGTTTACATATTTATTTTTTAAATTAACACATTAACATAATAAAATCAGGTTTGGGCCACACTCAGGAATTAGAGATGTACTCCACACACCACTGTTGTACAGGATAAATTAGGGTAATAGTCTTAGAGGGAAATCACAGAGATTAAGAAGGACTAGGAATGGCTTTTTGTAGAAAGTTAGACTTTAACTGAGACTTAAAGGATGGCAGGTAAAATCGGAGGCAGATATAAGGAGAGAGAGCATCCCAGGTATAAGGGACAACTAGTAAAAATTCCCAGAATCAAGACGTAGAGAGTCACATGCGAGGAACAACAGGGATAGTGTCATTAAATCACAGAATATGTGAAGAGTAAAAGTTAGGAAGGGGTCAGGTTATTCCAGAAAGAACAGATCAACCTTTAGTCGTTGAAATTATTAATAATATTCTTGTTAAAATCATAAGCCTACATATAAAAATGACAACAAATCAAAATATTTATTTATGACAGAGCATAGTGAGAGAGAATGAACAGTAAACTTGAGAACCTGCTAAAGAAGCAAGGCCTGATTCTATGTTACAAGGCACTTCCTTTTATAAAGAGCCAGTTTGGGATTGTCAGCAGAGTCAGGAATCTGGCCTGTATATCCAGACCCATCTGGCTCAGATATCCTGGTGTAAAAATTAAATTATAATTTCAAATAATAAAAATATTATATTTTATGAGGTTTATTAAATGATCATTAGAAATCAAGGACTAAAAAGGATACAAAATAAAAACCACGTGCCCATGGCTGGTTAGTCATTTAAAAAATCCCCACTCACTACTATCACTGCTGATTGCTATATCATGCCCAAAAAGAAAGCAGGAGCCTCAACACCCACTCCTTTTATCCTCTGTCTACAGGATGTACATAATGACAAGAAGTCAGTGGGCTCTTGGGATATGTCGTTCTTTTTTTTGGGATAACAGATTTTTCAATTATACACAGATTGATTTTTGCATAATAGCACCAAATAGTTCAGGCTATAAAAATTTCAAAGGAGGCCAAATCTTCTAAGAGGAAGGTTTGGAGACTTCAGAGTTCAAAAAAGCTTTTTAGTTCTTTAATTAGAATATCTAGTCAGGGTGTCTTGGTTTGGCTTGGATTGGAACTGGTTCAACTTATCCTTTCAAAAGCTATAGGGTCTTCATTGTAAACCATTTTGTAAACCATGGGCCTTTGCTCCTGCAATTTAGCAAAAGTGTTATATATTCCTTGAGGTACAAATTCTATTTCATTACAATTAAATGTTAAGTTATGATTACAGTGATGTCTATTTTATATATCTTTAATTTCTAGAATCCTCAAATCTTATATTTTCCCACATAGTTATAGACTCACCAAAGAATCAGAGAACAACACTACCTGTGGCATATTGTTTGGATCACTTAACCTCTCTAGGCCTCAGGTTTCTCATCTTTAAAATGAGGGGATTAGATAACTGATAAAGTCCCTTCCATCTCCAAATCAGCAACCCTATGATTTCATACAATTTAAAGGTTAAAAGGGACCGAACTATCTCACATATTATTCTAACTTTAATATTCTGGCAATTTGAGTTCATGACATAGATTTTGAGTTGGAAGGGCCATTGAATCCATCCCCCTCATTATATAGGTGACAGAACCAAGGCCAGTGAAGGTGAATTAATTTGGTCAGTTGTATAGCTACTACATGGGAGCATCAGGATTCAAAACCCAGATCCTCTGTCTCTAAATCTGCCATAGTTTCCACTGGACAAAGTTGCTTTTCTCTTTTACTTACAATTAAGTTTAACTATAAATGCAAAACATTCCAAGAGCATTTGCTAAGCATCCACTGATTGCACAATCTGAGGATGCAAAGATAATCAAGAAAGTCTCTCCCTTCAAAGAACTTCTATTCTCCTGTGTCAAGATAATTTTAGGGTTGTGACTTAAAATCTAGATTTACTTGGTCACTGGGGAAAATCCCAAATAAATTACCTAAGTCAATCTGTAAATTTATGGTAATTTAATTAATATAGAGGGAAGGAATTTAAGGAGAAGGAGGGAAGAGGATAAAGGATTTCTCCTGCCTGGCCTATTAAAAACTCCAGGGGGAGTTTTAAAATCCCTGCTTCTAGGTCTCTGAAGAGTAGAGGCTTCTAAGAGGATAAAGTTGGAAAGTAAAGGAGGAAAACTTAGCCAGAAACTCACCACCAAACCGGACAATAGCTTGTAGCCATGCCAAGATGCTGAAAGGCCCAGCATGCTGCTATCAGCCAATTCTTCGCTGCAAAAGGTACTAGAGAGAGGAAGTGAGCCAATATATAGACCTTTCACTCTTGTGTCTCCTCCTCTAAATGCCCATATCTTTTAGAATTCTCATTTTCTTTGATTAGATTATATCTTTAGAGTTACTTAAACTTCTTTGTTAAGTTCACCTTTTGTGAGTTACTTAACCTTTTTGTGATTAATTTAACCTTTTTAATTAACACCTTTTTCTATTAAGATCTTAAAATAGACTTAACTTAAAGTTCTAGCTTCACTATAAGGTAAGAGTTAAATAATTTCATTGTTCAATCAGGAGATTACAACTTTATCTTCCCCTAAAGTACGGTCTAAGTAAGGTGGAGTAATTTAGAGTTCCCAAGACATTCTTGATTTTGTTAAACTAAGTATCTTCATTGTTACAATCAGGAAATAACTAAATCCAATCTTTACAACTGGGATGGGAAAACTTTGCTTTCAGAAAAAAAAACTTAATTATGTCTGCCTGGTCACCATATTGAAGGGGGTCAATTCACAGAGGAGACAAAAATAATGTGAAGGGCTGCTCTCTGAGTTTTGAAATCTTGTCTTTGCCTCTGACCCCACTTTGTCTCTTGATTCTTCTAAGGTTACAATAATTTTTCTTGATCCTCCTCAATTTCACTATTCTCTCCAATGCTAGTTATCCCCCCTGGTTCCCCCAAATTGAATTATCCCTTTTGTCCTCCCCAACCAGAGCAGTTTGGATGGCCTTCTGTTTCTTTCTTCAACCTTGGAGTAGGACAAATGAAGGGGGTGGATAAGGCAGTAGACTTTATGCTGGTCTGGAGGTGCAAGTTTGTTTGAAACATTTCTCTCCTGACTTGGGAGATGAATTTGTACTTTAAATGACAGGCACAATAGAGTTAGATGACTATACTGAAGAAGGAGGGGAGAGAAGAATGAATCTATTGACTAGTGTTTAACAACTTCCTATTTCAATTTAAAATAAAGAGAAAAGCATTGGCACTAATGATGGCAAATGTTCCTTTCACTTCTAATCTAGAAATTTGAATGAAGTATGGGGCTAAATTAGAAGAGGAATGCTTCTTCTCTCTTTTCAGAAGCCTTTGCAATTAGAGTAAGTTTTTATGAATTTAATTAAGGCAATGCCAGCAGCTTAATGTAGCAGCCCAGAAAAGCCAGCCAGGGCACTTTATTTTTTAACCCAACACTAAGAATGATTAGCATTCTACATTAAGTAAATGAATGTAATGTAAACATCTCAACTAGCTCCAGCTTACTGTCTCTGTTGGTCCTTGAGGGATACATGGAAATTTCATTTGGTATTTCTCTTTCTCCAGACAGTGGTGAGGTGATGTTAGCCAGCTCAGTGGGTATGAAATATCAGATTTTCATCTCAAATATATTGGGGAATGTTAAGCTAATCTCTCCTGAAGGGCACAGTAGGGCTAGAACACAGCAGCCCTAAGAGAATACAAAATGCTAATATTCCTCCATAGCTAAGAGTAGATGAAAACCAGAGAGATTTAGGTCAAACATAAAGAACTTTAAATATATATATATAAAAACGTCGAGTTTGTAATGGGAAACAAATGGAGGGTGAAATTTCCTACCATATTAGTTCTATGTTGAGTTCAGTTGTGTTTGATCCTTTGTGACCCTATTTGAGATTTTCTTGGCATAAATATTGGAGTGGTTTGCCATTTTCTTCTTCAGCTCATTTTTCAGATGAGGAAAGTGAGGCAAACAGGATTAAGTGACTTTCCTGGGATCACATAGCTAATAAGTATCTGAGGCTAAATTTGAACCTGAGTTTTCTTGACTCTAGGCCCCATGTTCTTCTCCACCTAGCTACCCCATCTATGTGGTTTTCTGAAGACAGAAATCTAAACCATCGTAATACAGGAGAATTCAGAGAAGAGCAAAAGAGCCACACAGGGATAACTATGAACAAAGCCTTATTCGTATTCACAAGGGAAAAAAGGTGAATAGTGGGCAACAGGGAACAGTCTCTGTGTGAGGCCCACATTACCCTCAGTGGAGGGAAATACGTAGTGGAATTGTTGTGGGAAAACTTTGGGGTGAAAAACCCCAGGTTTGGGATAGGTTACCCTTTGCAAGAATGCAAGACTTCAAAATTTAGCTTAAAATAAAAAGATAAATTTATTAAGTTGGAAGTCATGTTGATTAGCCGGGAGACAGTGCGCAAGGGTGGACACTGCCTCACCGAGGAGATGGCGTACGGGGATTTTACAGTATAAGAAAAGGGGGTTGGAGTAAATCAAGAATGAGTTAATTCTTTGAGGCTGGGGGTATGAGGAATGATCTGTGGAATTCAAAGGATGATTAGATTAGGTACCATCCAATGTTTATCAGAGTGGACCCGGGAGTTGTATATCTATATTAATTGAGGGTCTAGGGGAAAGTCCAAATCAGAGTGGGAAGGGGGTAAGGGGAAGGTGCATATTTATAATCACTGGAGATCTAGGGGGAAGTCCAAAAGTGGGGTAGATGTTCCTAGAAGGGAATTTTTCATGTCCATTTTGACCTAGAACACTTCTGGAGTTTTGGGTGTCTAAGGGAAGCTTGTACATCCATATAACAAAGGCTTCTGAATGTGGAACCATGAAACAGTTTTCACATTCTGGTCAAAGACCCAGAGCTTCTTGGGGGATCAAGTTTACTTAGAGTTTTTAGACAAAGATGAGGCTGGTTTAATAGGAGAATGCCATCAGGGGTAGTGTAAGAAAGTGGTATAGTCAAGTAACAATAAATTCTTAATTGTCTAATGATATTGTCTAATAATTTTCTAAATTGTCTAATAATTGTCAAACAATGAGAGGGAGAAACACATGGAACTTAATTCTAACTGTGTCATTCAGCAAGAAGCTGGGTGTAGGTATTAATGAAGGTAAAGCTATCTGAGGTTATTAGTTTTGGTGTCCATTCATCCCTGGAAGTTAGGGCTATACTAATTAAACTGGTTTTCACTACTTTACAATTACAGAAATGATTGACTCTTTTTTTAAGTTGTTCTGAGGTTTTATGTCCTTTCTAGATTGAATATGTTTGTATTATTTTAAATATATTATTACCCTTTGTCTTTGAATTGATATTAATTATCAGTTCAAATGTAGAAGAGTGATAAGGGCTAGGCAAGATGCTAAGTGACTTGCCCAGAATCACATAGCTAGGAAGTGTCTGAGGCTAGATTTGGATCCAGGATCTCCCATCTCTAGGCTTGTCCCTCTATTGAGTCTAACTAACTGGTTCATTTTACTAACTAAAACTAATGCTAGGTGGATTTTCTTGGCTACTTCTTTCTTTTTAAAAAAATTATGTTATAAAGGATAACTTGATGCTGTAAGTTAGAGAAAGAGAGAGGTGGGACTACACAAAACTTAGAACCTCCCTGCATCAGCATGTAACATGAGAAGGAACATAGAATGCTGGGCATTGGAGTTTTAGGGTTCAGAAATTAATTATACAATGAGGAAAGATTGAGAGAAAGAGAAGAGGAGAGAAGAGAGAAAGAGGGAGAGAGAGAAGGAAGGAGGAAGAGGTGAGAGAAAAAAGAGAGGGTGAGAAGAGGAGAGAGAAAAGGAGACGAGAGAGAGAAGGAGGGAGACAGAGAGAGAGAGAGAGAGAGAGAGAGAGAGAGAGAGAGAGAGAGAGAGAGAGAGAGAGAGAGAGAGAGAGAGAGAGAGAGGGATGTGACTATATTGCCAGCATATACAAATATATATGCAATTTATTAATTTTTAAGAATTTTGCTTTTGGATGTAGGTCGCAGGCTCCTTAGCATCAGGATTCTAAGCCTGAAAGAGCCTCAGTACAGACTAATGAAAGGGTGCTGACAACCTAGACTCTACAGTGATATAGGCAAACTTCAGACACCCAAGATACTCAGGGATAATATATATAATAGCCATTCTTTTAGGAGCTTTTCTATCTCAATGGAGTTCATAAACGGAAAAAGACACACACTCAGGGAATCCAAGAACACTGCAAGTGTGACACCTCATGTAGCCCTAAGACCTTTCTACCTACTTTTCTACTTTTTTGTACTTTGAGACAAACCTTCTTGCTAAAAATGTTAGTGGAAGTCAGAAATGACTTATGACTAAAGGTTGTTTAGAAAGGTGGGCTTAGCCTCAAATGTTACTGTTCAAAAGAACCTGTGATCCTATAACCTTGGCATGGTTATCACATTGAATGACTTAAATTAGAAAATAATGCTCTTGTCTGACTTCAAAGCCTTTTGGATCCATGTTTTCTTGAACTCCTGCCTGCCTTAACACTATATTTTCCTTTGGCTTATCCTTTGTATCCTGATACTATTTAATTATAGGTCATTGATGACCTATGTTTCTGTATCTTGGATGATTTCTTGCTTCTGGGTCCCGCCACCTCATTATCTTATGATAATTGACTCTTTTCCTACAAGGGATCCATCGTTCTATTCTGGTCTGCCATATTTGAAGTTCTGAAGATGGCCCTGTTAGAGACATTATGGTGTCATGGAAATCTCAAAGTTGGAGTCAGTCTCTTCTGTTGACTAAAAGTTTACTCTACTTCAGTTGAACACCCCCCCTCCCCCCACTTCCCCCAACAAAACCCAGGGCAGCCTTCCAGGGCAAGCTGGCCTTTTTCTGTCTCTGTGACAGTTTTGTCTTTCCTGTTGGGCTAACAATTGCAAAAGGTGGGAGAGGGGAGTCTGTACAACTGCTAAAAAAATACATTTTTATGAAGAAAGTGATTTTAGGAAACTTGTAAGGGAGAAACTAATTCCTTATGTAGGGGAAGAGACCTTTCAGTTTGGGAGAGGAGAAAAGTGACTTGAAACTCCATTTTCCACTGCTTAGCTTTTTCTCATCTAGACCCACCAAATATTATTTCAGAGAAGCTGCTGATTGGGAAAGGGAGAATTGTTTTGTTGTTGTTGTTTTTGTCATCAACAGGAGAATGCTGCTATGAATTACCATTCTTGATTTATGCAAGGCAAGACAGCCTTTGATCCTTTAAAAAGTTTTGATATGGAAAGATCTCTATGCTCTTGCAGGTCCAATCAGTTGCTTGCTCTCAAAGTTCAGAGCTGTCACAGGAGGGCATACTAGCTATGTACTTAAAGTGCATGCCTTTCAGTGAAATATGAAGTTTGTTGACATGTATCCCAGCAGTTGTCCTAAGCAGTACATTCTTGCTTCCTCATTAAGAAGATGACCTTCTTCTTTTCCTGTACTCATGACTTTTAGCTCAGACACTTTTTACTGCTGAGGTCAGCTGGGGTGTCAGAGAACTTATATGGCATGAAGATCTCAACCTGGATGAGTTTCTAACCACAAACAATGTGTTCAAAATGAGGAGTGAGAAATGGTCCCTCTGGGGAAGGAAGGGTAGATAAGAATTCAGCAGAGAGAAAATATTGTTACCCTCCCCTACAGCCAGTCAGGCTTGTTTCCAAAAGCCTAGACAACTGAGCCCAGGTATCCAAGTAGTCAAGCTACTGTTCCTGCTCTTCCAGGAAAGGAACAATAGGCAGTGGTCTTCCTGGCACTTAACCTTGGGGGGAGTAAACAAAAATAATAAATAAAAAATCCAGATATCCTTTCTTTTTTACAATATCTTCATTTCTAAATCTATTTCTTTCCTCCCTTCCTTCCCTCTACTCTTCCTCCTCCACTTCCTCTCTCCTTTCCTCTTTCCCTCTTCTCTCCCTCCTCTCTCACCAGTTTTCCTCAGCAAGTTATCACTTATAATAATATAATAAAAAAGAAAAAGAGAAAAGTAGCCAAGCAAAACTAACTAGTTCTGTTTTGTAGACATTGCATCTATTGTATGTTTGATTGGGCTTACTTTGGTCAGCTTCAGGTCATATGTCTTTCCTAGTTTCTCTGAATTCTTCATATTCATTGTCAAAGTCTAAAATATTCCCTTTGGAATGACAGAATCTAAATGACTCTGTAATCCACACTGTGGGTTTCCTCCAAAGTGCCCAGGATTTCTGTGTGATTTTATGTAACTATATACTTAAGTAATTGCTATACCATATGGGGGATGTACATTGACCAAGATTTTTTTCAAGTCTTTGATTGACTTATTGAACAAATATTTATAAAGCATCTATTATATGTATACGTATATATAGAAATATACTTTTATAGAATTATATTATATATAATATAACAATATATTATATAATAATATGTAATATAAACATATATATTAGGTCCTGGGGAAGGTGAAAGGTTTAGATGTGATATGGAAGGAAAGAAGGAAACAATAAGCATATTATATCATCATTGTCCCTGGACCTTGAGTGATATCCAGCCCCAGCTTCTTTCTGGAAGTGAATTTTGTTGCTTTCTTGCTTTGGGACCTACAACCACATGTGGATCATTAATTACTCTGTCCCATATTGTAGCATTCCAAGCATATTCACATCTAAGAAATATGAATGATGTATGGATATTGTGTCATTAGACACATGGTTAAACTCTGATATTTGTGAGCGGACTCTTGACCTAGCCATGCTGCCTTTGTTCAGGGCAAACTCATTAACATTTGGCTTGGAGTCAAATTCATTTACAAAAGTTTGGGTTGAAGTCAACATGCCCAGAAGGTGTCATCATTACCATTGCATCCAATGTGAATCAACTATGCTTTGTTACGGATTCATTGAGCACCTCCCAATCCACACTGGAATAAATATGGGAAGTGGTCCACAGATTTTACTCTTGGATTTTCCATTCTCACACCAGACAACTCTTTTCCTCTTTTTTATTTAGGAACTCTTGCTTCCACATGTTTTATTATTTCTCACATTTTCCTTTAATTATTTTTCTAAGGAAAATGTCATCAGGGATCAACGCCGCCCCATACTAAAATTAACTTGTCTGTGTCTCTTTATTTATCACCCATTTTCTCAGACTCCTTGCTCCTTCTCCAGCCCAAACCCACAAAGGAAAATTTTTTATATAACAGCCGCTGGATGTCTGTTATACATATCATTGAAAACAAAAATATCTCAGCTTTCCATTGTCACTGAGCACCATAGAAACTGGCAGTAGTAGTTGTACTATCTGTGTAGAGACAATACTGACTCTACTTAACCAAACTCTGAGAAAAGACAAAACCAAAACAATTTGTCAATGATTTTGTAATCATTGAACTTCCAGATGTTTCAGCCACCAAGCTCAAACAGAAAAAAAGTGCATCTGTGGAGTGTGTGTCATTCTCTGTCACTTTGAGGCATAGAAATAATTTCTGAGTATGGATTAAGTTCAGGCCTCTAGGGACTAGATAATTAGAAAGCTACCCATATAGACTCCTTTTCCTGATTCCTTCTCACAAGATGTTTGTAGAGAACAGTTTGACAATGTGCCTTATTATCATAGGACCTAGGAGGATGAGATCTCTAGGCAACCGTCTTTTTCCCCTAGCAAACTCGCACTTCTTCCTCCCTAGCCCTTATGATTCAGAGTCACCCACCGTATACTAAGATGAGAACTGCATCCTCCTTTTCCTACTCTTTTCTCTTTCTTCAACCTCTGCAACCTCATTCTCTGTCTTTTTTTGCCCTCTCTCTCCACTATGACCTCTTGAATCCCTATTCTACTAGTAACAAACTTCATTCTCAATTTCTTTCTCTCTCCATTTGCTTGAATTCATTTAAAGTTACCTCTCTCTCCAGTAATGGGTTATCTCTTTTTCATGCCTTTCACACTGGTTCAGAAAGCAGAATAGGCACATTTTTTTTTAAATTTCTCACAGACACTTTCACATTTCCCCACTTCTTCAATGACTTGACAATGTCTCCTTCTTTGAGGTTTACTTTGTCTAGATCACCCTCTCTAGATGTCTGGATCCTTGTTGCAATCATCTGCTGGTGTTTGGGTCACTTTCTTTTCCTTTCTCAAGTTTCTGGGTACTCAGGATGATCAATATACAAATGGATATCTCCTCAAATATCCTGTTTTCCCAATTCATCTATATCTTCAACTTCCATGACATATATCTATTTTCTACCTCAGTCATTCTTGGGAATGCCCATAACTTAGATCTCGTTACATTTCACAACTGTCTTATTGCTATGATCCTGAACTCTTGAAATTCCTTTCTGGAATTCCAGCCTCCTATTCTTCCAACCTTAGCTTGCCTTACTCCTCTTGTACTTAACTTTTATTGTCATTTTAACTTCCAGTCCCCCTATACCTTTCCTGTTTTCTTGGTCCATCACTTTTGCTCTAGCCTCTCTTTCCTTCTTTCACAGTTGTAATCCTCTGGTTGTTTAGTTAAAGAACATTCTGGCCTCTACCCTAGCCTTGGTTTAACTCCAGGAATGTGTGGAAGTCAACTTGTGCCACCTTGTACCAGTTCAGGAAAGCTAATTGTTAAAATTTCAATGTGAGCATGTATAACTTGAAAATCAACAAATGCCATAAAACAAGGCTTGGTTTATTGTTTTGTTGATTGTATAGCTTTAATAAAGTGATGGAAAAGATGTTAATAATGCAGATTAAATTAAAAAATATGTCCTGCATTTTCAGAGGGTTAGTTGTTAAACCAATACATCCCTGCTTAGCTCTATGATTCACTTTTTCTTCTGCTAGTATATTACTAAACACTGGTAGATTTTTCATTGACATTACCATGCTGCCTGGGTCCACTACAAATTCATATTATCTCATCTTAATTGCCTTCTTGCTGCTGCATTACAATGTTTTCATGTTTTTAGATTGATTCTCTATCATACTCTTCAAAGGAGCTGTTCCAAACTGTTTTTTCTCTCTTCAAAATTAATGACTAGTCCATGACCTTTTGTTTCAGCAGATGACAATCATTTTCAATTTTATTGAGAATGCTGAGGCTATTCACAATGTGCTCACTTTTCTTCCCTGAACCATTCCTCAAAATACTTCTACGCCATCCCTCATTCTTTCCTCTGTCCTTTTTAAAGAAGTGGTTTTTCTTGCCAAACCAACTTTTCTACTTTTGATCCTATCTTACTTTAGCTACTCCTAATGTAGTTATGTAGTTACTCCTTATCTTCTTTCTCCAGATCTCCTTTATCTTCAAAAAGCTGTCATTTGACCTTCTTACCCTGTAACTCATCAACCTATATTCCTCTTCCTTTTCATAGTCAAACTCCTAGAAAAGAATTTTCTTTTTGAGGTTTCTTCCATTTCATTGTCCTCTATGACTTTGCACTTACTTGAAATCTAGTTTCTGATCCCATAATTCTATTGAAACTGCTCCACCCCACCAAGACCACCAATGATTTCTTAAATGCTAAATTCAAAAGCATTTTCTCAGTTCTCAGTCCATTTGACATTTTGACAGTTTGTTGACACTGCTGATTACCCCTTCTCCTGAATCTTCTCTCTTCCCTTGGCTTCTGTGACAATGCTCTCTTCTGTTTTATTAATAGTTTTGATTTCTTTAACTGAAAATTGCCTATTCATGTCCCTTGCCCATTTATCACTTGGAGAATGGCTTGATTTTTTGTACAATTGATTTAGCTCTTTATAAATTTGAGTAATTAGACCTTTGTCAGAGGTGTTTGTTATGAAGGTTGTTTCCCAATTTGTTGCTTCCCTTCTAATTTTGGTTGCATTGGTTTTGTTTATACAAAAACTTTTTAATTTGATGTCATCAAAATTATTGATTTTACATTTTGTGATTTTTTCCTAACTCTTGCCTGGTTTTAAAACCTTTCCTTTCCCAATGATCTGACATGTATACCATTCTGTGTTCACCTAATTTACTTATAATTTACTTCTTTATATTCAAATCATTCACCTATTTTGAGTTTATCTTGGTGTAGGGTGTGAGATGTTGATCCAAACCTAATGTCTCCCATACTGTCTTCCAATTTTCCCAGAAGTTTTTATCAAATAGTGGATTTTGGTCCCCAAAGCTGGGATCCTATCATAGACTGTTTTGTTGAGGTCACTTACCCCAAGTCTATTCCATTGGTCCTTCCTTCTGTCTCGTAGTCAATGCCAAATTGTTTTGATGACCACTGCTTTATAGTATAGTTTGAGATCTGGGACTGCAAGTCCTCCTTCCTTTGCATTTTTTCCCCCATGATTTCCCTGGATATCCTTGATCTTTTGTTCTTCCAAATGAACTTTGTTATGTTTTTTTTTCTAATTTAGTAAAACTGTTTTTTTGGTAGTTCAATGGGTATGGCACTAAATAAATAAATTAATTTGGGTAGGATTGTCATTTTTATTATGTTAGCTTGTCCTAGAGCAATCAATATTTTTCCAATTGTTTAGATCTAGTTTTAATTGTGTGGAGACTGTTTTGTGATTGTGTTCATATAGTTTCTGTGTATGTCTTGGCAGATAGATTCCTAAGTATTTTATATTAGCTAGGGTGATTTTAAATGGAATTTCTCTTTCTAATTCTTTCTGCTGAGATGTGTTGGAAATATATAGAAATGCTGATGACTTATGTGGGTTTATTTTGTATCTTGCAACTTTGCTAAAGTTGTTGATTATTTTCACTAGTTTTTTTTTAGTTGATTCTCTAGGATTCTTTAAGTAGACCATCATATCATCTGCAAAGAATGATAGCTTGGTCTCCTCATTGCCTATTTTAATACCTTCAATTTCTTTTTCTTCTCTAATTGCTACTGTTAGTGTTTCTAGTACAATATTAAATAAGAGGTAATAATGGGCACCCTTGTTTCACTCCTGATCTTATTGGGAAGGCTTCTAGTTTATCCCCATTGCAGATGACGTTTGCTGATAGTTTTAGATATATACTGTTTATTATTTTTAGGAAAGGTCCTTCTATTCCTATGCTTTCTAGTGTTTTCAATAGGAATGAGTGTTGTATTTTGTCAAAGACTTTTTCTGCATCTATTGTGGTAATCATGTGATTTTTGTCAGTTTGCTTGTTAATATGGTCAATTATATGGATGGTTTTCCTAATATTGAACCATCCTTACATTCCTGGTATAAATCCTACCTAGTCATAATGAATAACCCTCGTGATGACTTGCTGGAGTCTTTTTGCTAGTATCCTATTTAAGATTTTTGCATCTATGTTCATTAAGGAGATTGTTCTATAGTTTTCTTTCTCTGTTTTTGACCTGCCTGGCTTTGGAATCAGTATCATATTTGTGTCATAAAAGGAATTTGGTAGAACTCCTTCTTTGCTTATTCTGTCAAATAGTTTGTATAATATTGGGATTAGTTGTTCTTTGAACGTTTGATAGAATTCATTTGTGAATTCATCTGGTCCTGATGATTTTCTCTTAGGGAGTTCTTTGATGGCTTGTTCAATTTCTTTTTCTGATATGGGGTTGTTTAGGTAATTTATTTCTTCCTCTTTTAGACTAGGCAATTTATATTTTTGTTAATATTCATCCATATCACCTAAATTGCCATGTTTATTGCCATAAAATTGGGCATAATAATTTTTAATGATTGCCTTAATTTTCTCTGCATTAGAGGTGAGGTCTCCCTTTTCATCTTGGATACTGTAAATTTGATTTTCTTCTTTCCTTTTTAAAATTAGATTGACTAGTACTTTGTCTATTTTATTTGTTTTTTTCAAAGTACCAGCTTTTAGTCTTATTTTTTAAATCAATAGTTCTTTGTCCTTCAATTTTATTAATTTCTCCTTTGATTTTTAGGATCGCTAATTTAGTCTTCATCTGAGGATTTTGAATTTGTTCACTTTCTAGTTTTTTAATTTGCATGCCCAATTCATTGACCTCAACATTTGTCCATTTTTAATCTCTCACCACATCTTTTACATATCTATCTTTCCTTCTACTTGTACAACCACTTTCATAAGGCATTTGGGGTTAAGTGACTTGCAAAGGGTCATACAGCAGGGAATTATCTGAGGCCAGTTTTGAAACTGTACTTCCCACTCCCAGTGCTCTATCTACTATGCAACCTCACTGCCTTTATTTGAATGATTATGTTAGTCTGAACTATGGTCTTCCTACTTATAATATTCCTCTTTCATTTACTCTTTATACAGCTTCTAAATCAATATTCCTAAATCACAGGTCTTACTGTGATACTTCCCTAATTAATTTTTTTCCAGTGGCTCCATATTACCCCCAGGATGGAATATAAATTTCTCAGACCAGTATTTAAACTTGACTACACTGGGGCAGCTCAGTGGCTTAGTGGATTAAGAGCCAGGCCCAGAGACAGGGGGTTCAGGGTTCAAATCTGACCTCAGATACTTCCTAGCTGTGTGATCCTGGGCAAGTCACTTAACCTCCATTGCCTAGCCCTTACTTCTCTTCTGACTTAAAATCAATACATCGTATTCTAAGACAGAAGGTAAGGATTTAAAAAAATAAATAAACTCCCACCAACCTTTCAAAATGATTTTGGATTGCTCTCTTTCACACACTCTGATGTCCAGTCATTCTGGCTAACTGGCCAGTCCTCTACAAGGTCCATCTCTCTATATCTTTGCATAAGCTGTCCCCCATGCCTAGAATCACTTCTTAGAATTCCTAGCTACTGTTAAAGCTCAGTTAAGGTGTTATCTCTTACAGATTCAAGTCAATAAATTCAACAAACATTTATTAAACACCTGCTATATTCCAGGCAGTGTGATAAGTATTGGAGATACAAATAAGCATGAGATAATCCCTCCCTTCAAGGAGCTTACAATCCAATGAGGGAACAACAAACAAAAGGAAGTTGAATAGGGGAAGCTGACACCAGTTGGTAGTTCAAATCCCACCCTCTTAAAGGAAAACTTTGGGGGGAGTTTAGTGTTCTACCCCTTTAGCCCTCCAATCAGAGGGGAGAGGACTCTGAGGGAGATGGGAAGACATTGAGTCTACAAGGCAGAATCATCCACATGGTAATGAAAATTGATGTGATTAGTTTAACCTGGGAGGGGCATCTTCTTCTGTGAAGATGAAACCAAGCCTTGATGAAGATGGAAATTGGAGGAATGGGAGAACTTCCTGGGCCCTATAAGTTGTTGGGGCTCTTTCTCCCCTTGAAGTGCCTAGGATTTACTCATATGTATACATATTTCACTTCTTACTCGAATTATTAACTCTTTGAAGGCAAGGATTAGTTCATTTTGGTCTCTGTGTCCTTGATGCCTGGAACAATGCTTTGCACATAGTAAATACTTAATAAGTATTTGTTGAAATGAATTAAAATGATCGAAAGTCTACTTTATGAGAAGAGAGAATTCCTCCTGACTAATGGGAAGCCTTTCCTTGTCCATGCACATAATTTCTCCTACTTTCATTTAACTTAAGCCCCTTTCTTGTAAAAATCACTATAAGCAAGGAGAATAATTACTGAGCACCCCTTTACTAAAAGTCTCTACACATTGTAGACAGGAATTGAACTATCTTCTGGCTTTTTTTCTTTCCAAGGTCATACAATCCTAAGTCTTCTTTTAGTTGATGGGGACACAGGAGAGGGTCCTTAGGAGAGAGATATTGTAAGTGCAGAATGTCTCTTATTCCTGTCTAGAATGAAGGGAATCCAGGTGGCTTCTTGGGGGACCAGGGAGATTTGACTACTTTGTGTCATCTTTGGTATTATTTATTAAAATTTTCTAAAATGTCAGCTCCTTCCTTTGCAAATATACTCTTTGTTTTCTAACTATTACATTCATAATGGAGCATTTGTAGGAGACTAAGCAATGGAGGTGGTGGTGAAAGAGAGGGGCAGGATTTGTGTAAAATACAGACTGTGTTCCAAATATCCAAATGAAACAAAGTCCTTGTATCTTTTATGTTGTGCTGAATCCATGTCATCACTTTTTCTCTAATTATAACTCTAAACATCCCCTTTCCTGTTGGGAGTAAAAGCTCTTCTGTTGGAGAGAGCTGAAGCAGAGATTCCCTCTAGCACACTGTTTGGCCTTATTTGATCAGAGATATCACTTACTGAGCCACCTGGGCCCTGGCCCTTTCCGCTGGCATTACTGCAAACATCTGGTGGTTTAGGATAAATTCATCATGATTCAAGCTTATGTATGATTTGGACAAAATGTCATTTACTTCTGGAACTGCTAAGTTTCCCTTCCTCTTCTTTCACTCTCCTTTTTTTTTCTTCTGGTTCTTCTTTTGAAATATTTAAGCATATGAAAATACTGAAATTTATAACTGGTTATTAATAAAAAGTTGAAAATGTGAATGCTCACAGTTAGGGATGAGGAGCAGAGAGGGGTCTGGAAATGCCTGTGATTATGTTGGTTTTTGGATGTGTGTGGTTATATGGGGAGACTCTTATCTGGGATTTTATTAGCATTGGACACTTAATGAGGAAAGTGCTTCCATGCAGATTGGCATTTCTCTGCAACTTAGAGTATTTTTTTTAAACCCTTACCTTCCGTCTTGGAATCAATACTGTGTATTGGCTCCAAGGCAGAAGAGTGGTAAGGGTTAGGCAATGGGGGTCAAGTGACTTGCCCAGGGTCACACAGCTAGGAAGTGTCTGAGGCCAGATTTGAACCTAGGACCTCCTGTCTCTAGGTCTGACTCTCAATCCACTGTGCTACCCAGCTGCCCCTGCAACTTAAAGTCTTAAAGAGTTGCCTGAGGGCACTGAGAGGTCAAGGTTAACTAGCCAGTTATGCATCAGAGGCAAAATTTGAACCCAGGTTTTCCTTATTGCAAAGTGAGCTTTATCTACACTGTACCATGCTATTTATATGTTTTTATATAATATAATATGAATTATATTATATGACAGAATTTTCAATCAGGGAACAAATGTATAAGATTTTTCAAAAGAATAAATTTGGCATTTTTTTTAATACTTAACCTTTACTAAAATTCTTCTCCAGTATTTCCTTATTCCTTGATGGCCCTAGGCCATTTTTTTTTCATCCTTACTTTCTGTCATAATATCATTCCTTAGGGCTAAGCAGTCAGGGTGAAGTGACTTGCCCAGTTTCACACAGCTAGGAAGTGTCTGAGGCCAGATTTGAAGCCAGATTCTCTTGATTCCAGATCTGGAACTCTATTCACTGTGCTACCTAGATGCCCGACCCTAGGTTTTTGGAAGTTATGCTGGGGACACATGAGCTCTGTTGGTCTCTTTTAAGAAGAGAAAGCATTGAATGCAGCCCAGAGAACTTAATTTTCCAAAGTCCAGTCTTGTTATATGTGTAAAATCTCATTATAGAAAGGCTGGCTACTGAGGAGTGAATGTTTTGGCCCTGGAGACACATGAATGATATTTATATAGTACTTTAAGACTAGCAAAGTACTTTATTTGCATTCTCCTACCATCTTTATGGTACAGGTGGGTGACCCAGTGGGTAGAGTATCAGGTATGGAGTCAGGAACATTCATCGTCCTGAGTTCAAGTCTGGCTGTAGACACTAGCTGAGTAACCCTGGTCAAGTGACTCAACCCTTTTTGCTTCAGTTTCCTCATCTGTAAAATGAGTTGGAGAAGGAGATGGCAAACTACTCCAGTGTCTTTGCCAAGAAAACCCCAAATGGGGTCATGCAGAGTTGGAAATAACTGAAAAACAATAATATCATCCTCATGACTCTGTGAGAAGTTGAGATCTATATCAATCAATTGATTAATTAGTTTTTATTAAGTATCTATTATGCACTTAGGTATCATCCTAGATTCTGGGGGTTCAAATGCCATAAATGAAACTCTACTTATTTTTGAGCACTATTAAAGACTGAAATGTTATTAATAAATACAATAGCTGAAAATGTGAATGCTCCCAGCTATGGATGAGGAGCAGAGAGGGGAATGGAAATGTCTGTGGTTGTATTGGTTTTTGCGTATGTGGTTATATTGTTATGGAAGATGGAGGCCTTATTTTTTAATGGAGCAAAAGCAAATACAATATATGAGAAAAAACAGACTAAACAGAGCAAGAATAAATACAAATACATTCAAAGTAGTTAAAAATAAGACTGTTTGGTAGGTGTGGTTGTGGCATGGAGAGAAAGGACTTGTAAGTCAAGATGCAAGAACCAGGGCTGGGGACCTGCCTGTCAATCAAGGAGAAGGTTCCAAATGGAATGTTCCCAGGAGTTGGCAGTTGAGCTGACCAGGGGGAGGGGACTTGACTTGGAGTCACTCTCCCTGGAGGTTGAACCTGGCTGAAAGACCCTTGTGGGGCTGACTTGGGGAAGTAGTCCAGTCACAAACTGTGACTCTAAGACAGTTAGGGAGATGGAGGACAACAGCTTTTAAAAATCTTCTTTCTTCTTTTTCTTCACAAAGTCAGCAAGGTCTCTCAGCTTAATTTCTGAAGCCCCCCAAGGGTCCTTCAGTTTGAGACAACTCCTCAAGAGAGAAAACAAAGTCCAAAATCTCTCTTTCAGCCTGGCTTTCCTCCACCTCTTGATCAGTCAAATTTCAGAGAGAACAAAGGTTTCCCCTTCATCAGGGAACCCCCAAACCAAGTCAGCCCCACAAGGGTCTTTCAGCCAGGTTCAACCTCCAGGGAAAGAGTGACTCCAAGTCCAGACCCTCCCCCTGGTCAGCTCAACTGCCTCTCCTGGGAACATTCCATTTGGAACCTTTTTCTTGATTGACAGGCAGGTCCCCAGCCCTGGTTCTTGCATCTTGGCTTACAAGTCCTCTCTCTCTCTCCATGCCTTTACCACATAGGAAAAGCATCAACAGTGAGGATAATAAAGACTGGCTTTATGTAGAAGGTGGTACCTGAGTTGTATTTTGAAAGGAGAGAATGGGGCTAGGTGGTAGAGTGGAGAGAACATCAGGCCTGGAGTAAGGAGGATCTGGGTTCAAATCTGGATTCAGTCACTTCCTGGCTATGTGACCCTGGACAAATCACTTAACCTCATTTGCCCAGCCTTTGCCCTTTGATCTTAAGATTATTACTAAGACAGAAAGTAAGGGTCTTAAAAAAAAAAGAAAGAGGAGAGGGATCCTGTGATTTGGAAGTGAGGAGTCAGTGCATTCTAGACACTGAGGATGACCAATTAAAGGCATAGAGATAAGAAATGGAATTCCACCTGTAAGGAATAGAGAGAAGACCAATTTGGCTATATTTTAGAGTTCACAGGGAGGACTAAGGGACAATGAGTTTGAAAATGAGAGTGGGGGGTTGGGTCTAGGTTGCGAAGAGCTTTAAAAGTTAAATGGAGTTAAAAACTAAAGTTTAATTATGATCCTAGAGGTGATAGGAAGCTAAAAGAAATTTATTGAGCAGAAGAGAAATTTATTGATAGTCAAATCTGTGCTCAAGAAAAATCATTTTAATAGATGTGCCAAGGATAGCTTAGAGTAGGGAGAAAATTGAGACAGGGGCACCAATTAGGACACCATTGCAATAGTCTAGGTGAGAGGAGATGAGGGCCTGGACACAGGTGGTAGGGAGAAAGGGACAGATATGAGAGATCCTGCCGAGGTTGAAACAGCAAGATTTGACAAATAATTGGATGTGTATGATGAGGGAAAGTGAGTTGTTGAGAATAACATCAATGTTACAAACGTGGGAGACTAGAAGAATGATGGAGAGAGTAACCTATGTTGATGAAATCATAAACCTTTTGAAATATTAAAGCATAAGTATGGAAGAATACTTGTATATCGGTTCATTATACCATGCATTCAAGTTTACTGCTGGTCATTCCCCTTAGTCATAGATCTCTATGGTCCTAACCTGTTTAGCTTCTGACATGGGACTTCAGTCAAGTTCTCAATGACACCTTCATTATGAAAGAGAATACTGCATTTCTTTTCTTCTCTAGCAAACATGTCAGTTAACATGTCTAGGGAAACGACAACCCTGAGAGGTTTGCTAGTTCAGCTTGGTTACTTCTTGGCAGTTCATTGAAAACTTTTTCATCTGGAAATTTCCCAGAAAAATATCCCCCTGGCAAAGCCATTGCGAAAATACTGTCACAATGCTTGGAAGTGAAATGAATTTGAACTTAACTGGAATAGATGTCCTAATGGCTTTTTCAAAAGGGCTGAACCTTGGTGAATATTTATTTAGTGCCTGGGAGTACCAGTCATCTAGTTTTTTCTTAATGCCCAATTCAGGCAACTGGAAAACATGAAATAAATAACACAGCCACATATTGGGTATAAAATGAGACATTTTTTACAGTTAATTTCTTCTTTTCTCAGTCGCACAAATGCCTTTTTCCTTCAGCCAATAATTCAGGAAGGAAGTCATCCATAGAAAATAAGAGTTATATTATTTTATTATTTCTGCACTTTCAGCTTTATTGGCATTCAGTTTTTGAAACTACCTTTGCTGCTCTTAGTCTGTAATACATGATTTCTGTGAAATCAAATGCATTGAAGTGAAGACGTGAGGAGCTGTGAGGGACTGGGCTGTTCCTCAGATTAGCTTAACATGTTGCAATATGCCTAGCACAGAATAAGAACATAAAAAATGCTAGTCAGTTTTTTTGATGTCTTTGGATTTGATTCAGTATGATCTTTTTTTAAGTTTTGGAAAATTTTATTTAATTAATTAATTTAGAATGTGGTTACAAGATTCACGTTCTTTCCCTGCCCTCCCCAACCCTCCTCCTGTAGCCTAGGAGCAATTCCTTTGGGTTTTACATGTGTCATTGATTTGATTCAGTATGCCAAATTGAATTGAACCAAAGGTGTGGTTTTAAAGATCAAAGAAAGCATTGCTTGCTCCTGCTCTCAAAAAGCTTGAAATCTAATGGAAATATGGTAGAGAGGGTAAGAAAAATATTCAGATGGTTATAATGTAATAAATAAATATATAAATGAGAAGCCAAACAGTTTTAGGAGGGATTGCAGGAGGGAGAAATCATATACACCTGGGGAGTAGGGTGGGCAAGGAACCCTTCCTGGAACTAGTGGTCTCTGATATTGGCCTTGAGGAAAGGACTTCAACAAGAAAAGATGTTGGAGAAGCCCATTCAAGACACTGAAGATGCTTTTCACAATGACACAAAAAGAGATAGTAAGATTAGATTGAGGAAGAAACTAATAGTATGGTTGACTGCGTAAAGGAGATGGGGTACTTTGCTGTAGGAATAGAAAGTAGGGCACAGGTTTAGCTAAGTTGAGTGTAAGTTTAGCACAGTGTAGCTAAATTGAGGTTTATCAAAACTTCCGAGTAACTTGCATAGCCAAGGTTCTTGCTTCTAAGGGGGCCTGAGAGAAGTTGAAAAAAATTCATTGGTCACAATCCAGCTAGAAGATGATGGACTTGGGAACTTCCTATTGAGGAAAGGGCAGATTGTAGGCATTAAAGCACCCAAAAGACCCATTGTATACTTGCTAGAAGTATCTGTGGGCTAGGCAAAAGAGCTAAAAATGCCACGATTATCCCTCTGGCATGTTGACCCAGAGCAATCCCATCATCTCAGTAACCTTTAAGAAAACTCATAGCTGGCTCTCAAGCAGTATGTGTGAAGGGCAATAGTGTGAAATGAACCTGAAAATGTGGGTTCAGTAGAGTCAGAGTGTTGAGGGCATTAAGTGCTGGACTAGAGATTCTGAAAGTTTTGAGAAAGCCAGTGACACATATAAGCAAATCTATATATGGGGAATATTACTTGGAAGCTATGGGAAGGGTGGATTAGAGAAAGAAGCATTTGGAGGCAGGAAGAACATTTTGGTCTATACCCTCATTGGTGAAGCTGTGACACTTGGGGAGATGCTCCATTCTCCCTCTTCCCAGGGCTCCAGAGGACATTTTTTGCATTCTCCACCCCTCTGTCCAGCTGCCCAAAGCAAGCACTTTCTCCTTCCACTCTCTCCCATAATGCTGGGGCTCACAGACAGTTTGAATTTGCCCCCTGGGCACTGGAACTAGGAAAAGGTTCGTCAACCTTGGTCTATACTATAGTCCAGATCATAAATTATAGGATTTGAACTAAGATGGCAGCAGTGAGAGCAGATATTTTGGAAGTAGAATTGGCAGGACTGCGTAAAGAAAATTATCCATTTAATTTATTTAATAGTAAATTTATACTTGGCTATTTATATTTTCTCAAAGTAAGTGTATTCCTGTTAATATTGTTGCTCCTAACTTATATCTTCATAGGCAAAGTACAGAATTAAAGCTATTGAGGACTGGAACGTTTCCTCCTTGAAATATCTCAGCCTGTGGCCAACATTCTTTACTGCTAATCATTTGGATTCTCATTTCACTTCCAAACCCGAATAAGATTGTTATCTCCTCCATCCTTGATTATGACATCTCCTTGTCATTCCTACCTTGCTAAACTTAAAGCCACAGAGAGCTGTTTCATCTTCACCTTGTGGGTCTGCATAGGCTCAGCCTCAGATGCTCTTGACCTGGGTGGCCACAATCATTAGACACTCAGTTTGTGTCTTATGGTATAGTGGAGAGGCATGGATGAGTTCAAATCTCGTCTTTGTCATTAACTTTCTGTATGATCACTTCACTTTTCCAGGTCTTAGTACTGTAGTAGGTTGCCATTTCCTTCTCCAGTTCATTTTACAAATGAGGAAACCGAGGCCAGCAAGGGTATGTGACTTTTCTAGGGTCACAGAGCTAATAAGTGTATGAAGTTAGATTTGAAATCATGAAACTGAGTTTTCCTGACTATTCACTCTATCAATTCTAAATCAAAGAATCATACAATAGAATCACTACATATATGTATATATGAGAGATACAATAACAACATATCACATTCACATACATACCCCCAAACAAATGGTAATATAATAGAATTATGCTGTATATATAGAAATACAATACAAGAGTTGGAAAAAAGCCCAGAAGTTATCCAATCTATCTTCTCAGAAAAAGGGAGTTAGATTATTTCTTGCATCTTTGAAGCTCTGAGAGTGTGTCTATGATATCCTCTCCCTATCTCATCCCTGCCTTGGCAGCTCTCTACTTACTTTCCCATACTCATCCTATTGAAAAGGTCATTGCCTTCAAAAAGGACTTTCAGTGGTAATCAAGATAGAAAAGTTACATGTGAAGTCATGGAAACAATAATTAATAACAGCAAGTCTCCAAATAGTTTTGTAGGTTTGCAAAGAGCTTTGTATGTTATCTCTTTTCATCCTCACAATAATTCTCTGAGGTAGGTCCTATTATCACTTGAATTTTACAGATGAGCAAACTGAGACAGAAGTTAAGTGATTTGCTGAGGGTCACACATCTTGAAAGTTCCTGAAACAGGATTTAAATTCATATCTTTCTGACTGTGAGACTAGCACTTGATCCACTGTGCCACTTAGAAAGAGCCAGGACAAGACAGGGAGAAGCCAGACTATTCAAAACAGGTGATAAACACGCAGCCTATAATACTTCTGAATGTGACCCAAATCAGATTAAAATGTACTTCCTATCTGCTTTTAATGTGGGTACTCTATTAACAAAAAAGAAACATATAAATATGTGTAATTTTCTAAGTCCATATGTGTCTCACAGGGATCCTTATGTATGGGTTAGGGGTCCCCTTTTTATTGAGCTATGCTACTTCTATAGGGACCGCCTGCTGTCCCTATGTAATTTACTCATGGGTGGTGACCTGAGAAGGAGAATGGAGACGAGAGGAAAATGGATGAATAGATAATGGTGAAAGAGGGAGAGACACAGGAATAAACTCAGAGACAAGAAGTTAAAACACGTGGGGAGTCGCGAGCTCCATTAATACCTCTATAGAAGAAGATAACAAGTGGAGAAATTATAAGTATGAGAAACAAGAGAACATGTGGGGAGCTGAGAGCTCCGGGATATCTTCCATGGGCCAGAGGGCCAGAAGATTAATGGGAGATATGTGGGGCAACTGCGTTGTGCGAATCAAGCAGACATGAGGAGCAATATAGGCAAGACCAAGATCAAGAGGTGCAAGAGGCAAGAGGGAGAGCAAGGACAAGCGAGGCAAGGCAAGAGATGTAAGAGGGAGGCTTGCATGTGTTCCCCAACTTTTATTGGAGATTCTAGGAATGTGAAGTGGGAGGCAATTAATGAACATGTGACATGACATAGGTTTTAACATTGGTTGATTTGACAATCATGAAATCAAAGAGGAAGAGATTAATCCAACATGTGCTTTGTAAAGGAATGTTGTCCCACAAGGCGTGAGCTAGGACACTGTGGCTGGCAACGTCCGGCCCAGGAATTTGCTTGTCCTTTGGACTGTCACTTTCCATACAATAATCGGTCTGACCATGAGTCTGGTAAATGAATACATAGGATACAATATTAATACATCAATCATACTTCCAAGATGCTAACATGCCTGGTATAAACCTACAACTTCCATAGCTGAAGATGACCTATTTTTGAGGAATGACTTGAGGGAGACAGAGAGAAGAGAACAATCATTTATATTGACTATCTACACTGTTTCAGCATGTACTGGATCATCTTCCTGATCTCTAGGTTGGGGCCTGTGTTAGAGTCTGATCAGACTGCAGCCAGGTAGGATTTGTGGTGCTGGGATGAGTAGTAGAGAAGGTTTTACAGACATGGATGTCAGAAACAAGCAACGAATTAATTAATATCAGAAACACAGAGAGCAGATAGCGAAGCTGGAAATAGCCCAGTCAGAGGAAGTCAGTGACAGAGATAGAAGCAGAGTTAAAACCGGAAATTTTCAATGAGGTTCAAGAGGTGGATACTGAGAGGTAAAGTCCACATTTCAGGTTGTAAGTGTTTGGTTCCAAGTGATAGAGGAATTGTACTATATTATATAGTCACAAGAGCACTGATTCTGGAACCAGATCTGAATTCAAATCTTAACTCTGTTACTTGATACTTGTGTGACCTTGGGCAAGTCACTTAATCTTTCTGCGTCTTAGTTTCTTCATCTGTAAAAATGAGAGGTTTAAACTTTGTTATTTAGTCTTTTCTAATCATGTCTGACTCTTTGTGATCCCATTTGGGGTTTTCTTGGTAAAGACACTGAAGTGGGTGGCCATTTCCTTCTCCAGTTTATTTTACAAACAAGGAAACTGAGACCAACAGGAGTAAGTGACTTTCCCAGGAAAGCTAATAAATTTCTGAGGTTAGATTTGAACTCATGAAAAGAACTCTTTTTTCTTTCTATCTACTGGTCCATCTAGCCACTATATGTGATCCTATTCTGACCTTGGTTGAGAATGCAGAGTGAAGAAAACTATTTCTATCTCATCAAAAAGTCTTCCTTCAGTGCTCCTGGTATGCTTGTTTGTCCAGCACCGTGATCAGTCAATAAGCCATTTATTTTATCTTATTTTTAAATATTAAATATCCCTAGTAAAGTTTATTATATTTTTGATTAATTATAAAGATATTTTTATCAATTACATGTAATATCAATTTTCCACACAAGTTTTCCAAAGTTATATAATCCAAATTGTCTCCCTCCCTTCCTTCTTTCCCCCTTCCTGGAGCTGGCAAGAAATTTGATCATGGTTCTATGTGTATAATGATAAATTTGAATGATAAGTTCAAAATATACTTCCATATTGATAATTTTCAACAAGCCATTTATTAAGCACTTACTATGTACTAGGCACTGCGATGAGCACAGAGATACAAAGAAGTGCAAAAGCCAGTCCATATTCCCAAGGATTTTATAATCTAATGACCTTAGATGTCACCTAATCCAAGCTCCTCATTTTACATGTAGGGAAACTGAGGCCAGAGAGGTTGAATGACTTACCCATGGTCAGGTAGACAATGTGCGAGGGAGTTAAAATTCAATTTTGGGTCCTATGATTCAAAAATAACTATACTTTGCAATGTACCACTGGGAAATAGTATCAGCTAAGTCTTGCAGGTTGAATGAATCTTTTGTGTTGAAGGAACAATGAAAAAACTAGCTTAGATGAAGTGAAAGGCTAGTATAGAGGAGAAGAGGGTAATAAGCTTGAGTACTCAGATAATGGAATGATTGTAGAGGGCCTTGAATGGCTTGTTAAAGAATTTGGACTTTGGACACTTTTCTGTGTGTCACAGATCCCATTGTGAGATTGGTAAAGTCAGAATGTTTGTTGGTTATATTTATAATTGAAGAAAATACTCAATTTCAGTAAGAGGTGAATGAAAATAAACATGTCATTATTTTTCCCATCCGAGTTCAAGGATGTCCTGACATCTCTTCATGGATTCCCTGGGGATCAATAAACCCTGCTTTAGGTTGGAGAGCCACTGGACATTTTTGAGCAGGGGAATGTGATGATTGAATCTGAGAACTAGGAAGATTCACCTGTAGCAGACAGAGTATGGATTAGTGAGTAGGGAAACCATTGGAAAGCCATTTCAGTAGGGTAGATGAGAAATAAATAGGATGTTTGCAGTGGGAATGGAGAGCGACGAATGGGTGTGAAGTACACTTTAACAATATTTCATTGATGTTTTAGTTTTTTATGTCACTATCACATACTGATAATCTCCCATATCAACTATACAACTGCTTCTTATGTCTAAGCAAAATAGTTAAAACAAACTGGCTCAGAGCCTGTGTTTGACAGTGTATGCCATAATTTGCCCATATTCCATATCTCTGAGTTTGTTAGCTCTTCCTTCCCCCCCCCCCCCAAGGTAAGCTTACAGTCTGAGGAGCTGTATCTGAAAGAGGACACCTGTTGGTACTAGAAACAGACAGGGGACTTTTTCTCACAGCCAGAAGAATGAATTCTGGCTAATCTCACAGTTCTTACTCTAGCCTTTGTGAAGTATGGGGCCCCACTGACATACCTTTACATTTCCTTTTTTCCACTGAGACAGCTCTGAAAGCTCTTCTGTAAATAGAGTTAAATTGAGATTCCTGGCCCATACTCAGAACTTGTAGTGGTGACTGTTCTGAGAGATGAACGAGCAAAAGCTTTGGTAGCAAGCTTGGAGAGAGAGAGAGAGAGAGAGAGAGAGAGAGAGAGAGAGAGAGAGAGAGAGAGAGAGAGAGAGAGAGAGAGAGAGAGAGAGAGAGAGAAACAGAGAAAGAGAGAGACAGAGAGAGAGAGAGACAGAGAGACAGAGACAGAGAGACAGAGACAGAGACAGAGAGACAGAGAGAGACAGAGAGAGAGAGAGACAGAGAGAGAGAGTTGACTACCTAAAGAAAAAAATCCAACAGAATCTTCACCTTTGGAGTCTGATGGACATACTATATTAGACCAGAGGGGAGAAGAAAAGAGAAAAGTATCAAAGTCTTTAGAAGTGTGTTGGTTGCTCTGAAGAAAGCATTACAAAGAAAGGAGGGAGTCATGCTTTCCTCTCATTCTCACTGGACTATAAAGGGTCCATTTCTTGCTGCAAATCATCATTAGTGTCTCAGTTCTTGAAACCTTCTGCACACATGGGTCACAGTTTATGTGTGATTCTCAGATGGTAATGGAACATGCAGGACTAGAGAGGGGAAAACCTATGGTCTTTGACTTAATTTGCCCAATTTGGGTAGTGACAAACAGATCTTGGACCCATTTGGGATTTTCCAGATTTAATCCTATGAATCATGAAGAAAGCACACAACTTTCTTGCTTTTCTTTATTTCCCCCTTCTCCCCCAAGGTAGTTTTAACCATGTCAAAGAATATATCTGAGTGGTTATGAAGTCAGTATAGCATGTATAGTATGTATAAATGGAGCTTTTGAACTTTTGACTTAATTCCCCAGAAGTCCTTAGTATTTCCCAAAATTCCCTATAATCTCTCCTATGTCCCCATGTTGTCGAGATCATGTTATTGGTATTTAAGTGATGTATGCTCTTCCCACACCCTCTTTGACCTGCGACCAGGCTGAATTCAGGCAGTTCTTTTGCTTTAGTTATTAATAATAAAACTTTATAAAATATAAATTTTATATTTTTATAATGTAATATATTAAATTATAATAAATTTTAGAAACTGTTTTTTACCACCAATTGTATTCTCTCCTTTCTCTCATCCATAAATGACTTTTCAGTTCATAAGCTCAGCTGGTTTGAGCTAGTGGACTCTTTGATCTTAGTCAGTGGTATCCTTGACCTTGGAAACAGGAAAGCTATCAAGACTGAAAGGAAGTCATAGCAGCCCGGAGTTGGAAGGGATCTTAGAGCTATGAGGCTAACTTTCTTTTTAAATGTTAAAAATGTTTTATTTTCCCCAATTACATGTAAAATACTTTTTAACATAAGACAAATTTTGAACTCCAAATTTTATATCCTTCTCACCCTCCCCATTACCACTCTCTCTGAGATGGTAAGCAATCTGATAAAGATTTTATGTGTGCAATTGTGTAAAATATCTTACTATAATACATTTTGTGGAAGAAAACTTAAACAAAAAAATGAAGAAAGTGAAATATAGTATGCTTTGGTGTACATTCAGACTCCATTAGTTCTTTCTTTGGAGGCAGATGACATTTTTCATCATGAGTCTTTTGGGATTGTCTTGGATCAGTGTATTGCTGACAATAGCTAAGTCATTCACAATAGTTCACCATATGTAAGGGGTAAATTTAGGGTTGAGAGTGAATGTAATAATTGCTGGTCGCCAAGGATTTTAATTTCTAAAATCCTAAATGAAACACTCAAGTCAGAATGGAGTTTTATGGTGATTTAATTACAACTGGAGGAAGAAATTAAGAAAGAGAGAGAGAGAGAGAGAAAGAGTTAACTCAAACTGCTCCCACTCAGGCTGAGCCAGGCAGGAGTTCAAGGCTTTGGCCAAGGGTGGCCTTTCCCTGAGAGCCCAGGGAAAGGGGAGTCAGTCCTTTTCATTCATGTGACCAATTGAAGAAAAGCTGTCTGTGAGGCTCCTCCAAGCTCAAGTTCCAGGACCAAACTGGGCCCTAGCCCTCTGCACAGGAAGTGATGAGAACTCCAAAGGCAATTCTCTATCTTATTTCCTGCACCTCACATGTGCCAATGGTGACTCAAACTTGGCTTAGGACAGCCCGGGGTGGGGGGAGCAGTTAGTGTTTTCTGATTTGTCATTAGCTAGCACATGCCCGTGTAGTGTGGGTGTGCACATTCCTGGGTGCTAGACCAAGCAAGATGGAGGAAATCTAAAAATAACACATACAATATTGCTGTTGTTGTATATAATATTCTGCTTCTGCTCATTTCACTTTGTATCAGTTCATGCAAACATTTTCAGGTTTTTCTGAAATTGTCCTGCTTGTCATTTCTTAATCATATACCAACTTGGTCAGTTAAGTTAACTTTCTACTGTGGGCAGGAATCCTCTCTATGGTATCTTTGACTAGTAGCCATCTAACTTCTGTTCAAGTACTTTAAGTACTAGAGAACTCCACAGAGACAATCATATTCACTGTTAATTAGATCTAGCTGCAATAAATATCCTTATATCAAGCCAAAATCAGCCTCTGTAACTTCTACCTGTGGCTCCTAATTTTAATCTCAGGAACCACATGAAACAAATTTGCCCCTTTTTTTCCTGGACCATCTCTTCAAGTACTTGATGAGTTTGACCAGGTCTTACGTCTTCCCTATTCTATCAAGCCTTCTGTTTGTCAAGCTTCATATCCTCAGTTGGTTTCCTTCATATGGTTTCCAGATCTATAATCACTCTGACCATCCTATCCTCCTCTGGCTGTGCTGCTATTTATCATTATCTTCCAAATATGCTGGCATCCAGCACTGAATAATACTACCACTTAGGATGGTATTATAGAAAGTGGGATAGGACAATGGAGGAGATATTTTGGGATAAGAGACTCTTCTTAGTAGCACTTACATCCCAGCAGGTGGTGGCTGCCTGTTTTGCCTATAGTCAAGGCTAGCCTAGGCACTTTCATTCAAGGGGAATGACAAGTTTGAAAAGAAGGGCATGGCTATCCTCTCTCTTTTCATTCTTATCCCTTTTTACCTCCTGATCATTTATTCTCAGTGAAATTTATAAACATTTCCCTGTGGTATTATTCCTTTTATGAATTCAGCCTGTAACATGGTTTCCATGGTGTCCTAATCAAAATTAGAATTCAAATTATAATTGTGTGTGTGGGGGAGGGTTGATGGGGGAAGAGAGGAAAGCAAGGGAGAGAGAATTTGTTTTTTCCACAAAGCAAATTAATGCTTTAGTGTCTCAGGTACATCTAAAGCTTCATGGCTTTTTAAAAAAAATGCATTTCAAAATGTATAGAATTGTTTCCAAGCTTCACGCATTTCCTAGCAACAGCTCAATAGAACTTAACAAGCATGCAAATATAATGGTATATTCTCCCTGCCCACCATGAGGAAGAAAATTTCAAACTCAGAAAGCTTCCAAAGAAGAGCCAATATAATAAGTTGGGCCTGAAAATTAAAAATTATAGGAGTTCAGAACTGAGGGGATCTTAAGATATTATCTAGATCAATCTTTTCATTTTACAGAGGAAGATACTAGGTCTCAAAGAGCAGGAGTGACTTGCCTAAGGTCACATTAAGCCTATTAATGTCAGAGCCAGACCATAGCCCAAGGCTTAAATGTTTTCAAATATTCAGCCTACTCCTTAAAGATTTTAAAAGATCAAAGAGCTGATTGTTGTCAGTATTTCTTACACTGAAGCAGATCATAGCAAGTCTGCCTTAGTAGATAGCTTTTATGAGATACTGTAGAAAAAAAAATACACCATCTGATGGACAACCTTTTGGTGATGAGTCTCTTGGAACTTAGCTAGGCTGGTCCTCTAACAAAAGACTTATTAGCAGCTATCCTTGAAACATTTTCTGCTTGATAGGATTTGCTAGTACTTGTGCTGTATTGACCCAGCTTCCAAGAGTAGTGATAGCTCCACTCTAATGATGAAATAACAGAAGATGATGTTAGTGGAGGCTGCCATTTCTCATTTTCCATCAGCATGACTCCTTTGCTCCACTCAATCTAATTTTGCTTGCCTTCTCTTCCTATACAGTTTGGTGATTTCCATTTTCAAGATTTCATCCACATCATTCCCCATGTGGACTACCCTTCCCACCCTTACTCCTACTTTTTGAGCATTCCATAGTGTATCATTAATTCTAAATTCTACTTTGACTTTACTTTTTCTAGAAGCCTTCCCTGATTAACCCTACCCCACTCCAATAATTACTTTCTTCTTCATCTTTTTTGGTGCTAACACATTCAGTTTCTGATACAAGACTTAAATTCTATTATTAAAATCTCTAGGGAGTCTCTGTTGTCCAGATTCTGTCATTGAATAAGAACTTGTTTTTTTTTTTAATCCTTACCTTCCATC
Organism: Monodelphis domestica; assembly: GCF_027887165.1. Lineage (NCBI taxonomy): Eukaryota > Metazoa > Chordata > Mammalia > Didelphimorphia > Didelphidae > Monodelphis > Monodelphis domestica. The sequence goes on from NC_077227.1 coordinate 483,806,016, forward strand.
TTGGAGTCAATACTATGTATTGGCTCCAAGGAAGAAGAGTGGTAAGAGCTAGGCAATGGGGGTCAAGTGACTTTCCCAGGGTCACACAGCTGGGAAGTGTCTGAAGCCACATTTGAACCCAAGACCTCCCATCTCTAGACCTGGCTCTCAATCCACTGAGCTACCCAGCTGCCCCCTAAGAACTTAATTCTAATAAATTTTGTTCAACATGAGTATATTGTGATTGGGGCTTGTAATCCTTGTGGTTTTTCTATGGACCATTCTGGTGGTATGTTTTTTTTTTTTCCAAATCAGACCAGAGTCAATGAATTGTTGTTAATAGATTGTGAGGTTAAATAATTATTTTACATGTACAGGTATATACTCAGATAGGGGTGTGATCTTTTCCCTTCCCTTGGGGGGAAAGGGTGAAGGTTTCTATTTTCATCTTTTCTGAGTGACTGCTAAGGTCAGGCAAATGCAAGGGGAGAGAAGTTATCATTCTGTTTTTCTGTTCTGACTGCTCAGGAGAGCTGCATATTTTGATTAGCACAAAGATTTCTGGTTTGTTTTCCTAATACTTTGCTCAAGGATAGATGGCTCACAGGATAGGTGTGGAAATCCTGACAGCTAAGAGTGATTGTGCCTATTTGTACATCATTGAATACTGGGATTTCTGTCTTTCTTGATTTTTGTTTGCTACCACACAGACATAGCTGTTTTCCATTTGGGAAATGCTAGGTAGTGGCTAGGAGCTGTCCACTGCTGAAGTTCATTTAGAGCATTGAGGCCATAGGTACTTAAATATCACATACTAGGTTTAAGAGAAGGAGGGCCTCCTCACCATGTTGAATGTGTCAAACCAAATAGGACAGCAATGGTGAACCTTTTAGAGATGGAATGCTGGGCCTTACCCCTACCCCACCTTCCAGACTGAGTGCTGTGTCCTCCCGCTACACACACACACACACACACACACACACACACACACACACACACAGGGAGGAAGTAATTCCATTGGGCATCTGGGAAAAGGGGTGGGTCATGTGACAAATGTCTTTAGCACAGGTGAAGAGGGGAGTAGCTCTGCACCAGTCCCTCTGCCTTTTTAGTAATGAACTCTGAGTGGGGAGAGGTGGCCAAGTGCCCACAAAGAACACTCTACATGCCATATTTGGCATCCATACCATAGGTTTGTCATCACTGATATAGGAGATCTCTTTACTCAAGTTCAGAACTTGTTGGACAAACACTCTATACTCATGTCTATTCTAATTCAATTTAGTTCATAAAACATTTATTCCACTTCAATTAAGTGCAAAACATTAAGTACTTATTGTGAGGATCAAATGAGATAATAAAAAGCACTTTATAAACTTAAGGGCTATATCAATGTAGGCTATCACCACCAATACCATCGAGTGTCAGTTGCTAGAGATACAGAGTAAAATAATACAATTTGACTTCAAATTCAGTCCTATGGGCTCATCTTCTCCTCAGCAAGAACAAATTTACTTTCTCTCCTCCTAGCTGAATTTTGCTTTATCTAACTGTCCTCACATTCTACTGAAAGAGAAACATGGATATAGATAAATAAATACAAAGCAATGTGGGGGTGGGAGGAGAGTGAGGCAACATTAACAATTGAGGGAAACCTTGAAATGTTTCTTGCAGAAAGTGGCACTTGATGGGGGCTGAGACTCTAGGGGAACAGCTTCTACAATAGTGTTACCAGTTGTCCCCTCCTCTCTTTCTACTATCACAATCCTCATTATATCCTTTCTGGACTACTGTAATAGCCTTGGAGGTCCTCTTGTTTGCACTCCCTCTCTCCCCTTATCTCTGACTCTTCAATTAATTCATTATACACAGGTAGAATAATCTTCCTTATGCCCAGACCTGGCTGGTCACTCTTCTGCTAAAGTCCCTTCAGTGGTTTAAGTCCAACTTTTTTGTTTTTCATTCAAGGTTCTTTATAATTTGGTGTTAGCTCAGTTTTATAGCCTTATCTCCTATTGCTTATCTCCATGTATTTTAAGTTCCTGTCACCCTGGACTTTTGCTGTCTTTGCAGCTTTCAGGCCTAGAGTTTCTCTTCTTTCTTTATCTATTGAAGTTTTACCTGTCCTCAACCAAATGTCAACTCCTTCCAGATCCTTGAAGCATTCCATGATCCTCAGTGTTGGTAATGCTCTTCTCCTTGGGAATTCATATGGTGCTTTGTTTTGCATCCCTCTAATGCACTTATCATGTAATAATGTCTATTATTATCATCTCTTTTTTCTTATTACCCTAACCTCCATGAGGATAGGGACTAAGATTATATTTCTTTACCCTCCTAGCCAAATATTCTATATATAATAATTCTTAATAAATGTTTGCTAGTGAATTAAGGAATTTATCTGTGATAGTAAAAATAGTTCTGGCTTAGAAGTTAGGATATCTGGGGCCTGAATCTAGCTTTTCCACAATGTTGTTATGTGGCAAATATATTCCTCACAATGGGCTTAATTCTCTTATCTGTAACTCAAGGTGCTTAGACTAAATGATCTTTGAGGTTCTTTCCAGGTCTAGAATTATATTATTCTTTGATCCTATGGTCACCTTTTACGAATAAGGGTAACCAATTCAACTAAATGATTTAGGATGGATAATCATTTGTTATAAGACTGTTATAAGACTGAAAATCCTCTATTCATTGGGAATATGGGGAAGATTCCTGAAAGACTTTCTGAGTCTGAGATTTTGTAATGCTGTGATTTAATAAGTGTTTGCTAAATACCAGTAAGTGTCTAGCCTTGAGCTACACAAGGAAGAATAAAAAATGCCTCCTGCCCAAAAGGAGTTCACAGTCTTATAGGGCAAAAAAACCCAAACCTCACACATGAAACAAATAATATGACTGAATGATTAATTCCTTTGAGTAAGTGCTCAAGTGAGTTATATAGAATAAGCTTTAGCAAACTATAGTGAGGGTTAATCCTGGCCACCTTTTTACAGCTCCTAGCTAAGAAAAATGTTTACATTAAAGACATTTTTTTTTCCTTTTTCTCTTAGAATCAATACTAGGTACCGGTTTGGTAAGGGCTAGGCAATGAGGTTTAAGTGACTTGTCCAGGGTCATAGTCAAGAAATATCTGAGGCCACATTTAAACTCAGGGTCTCCTATTTCCAGGACACCTAGTTGCCCCAGGAGTTTTTGCATTTTTAACTGAAACAAAACTATTTAAAAAAATGTAAAAAACATTCTCAGTTAACTGGTTGTACAAAAGCTGGTGGCAGACTGGATTTAACCATTGGACTATAGATTGCAGACTCTTAGTAGGGACTGTAAGGATGCTTAGGAAAAATATTGCTGCTGACTGGAAGGTATTATAAGGGAAATGGGATATGAAGGACCTGTAAGGTATGGTAAAAATGGGATAGGTGGAGAAGGAAAAGGAAGGCCATTCCATACTTACTAAGAGGTACTCTGAGGCCATTTGCATTGCAAAGGACACAGAAATTCACTCTCTCAAAATAAGTTTGGAGGAAGGGATGAGCTCCTCCAATCCCCCTGTTATCTAGCTCAAGACGAGTCTTGGAAATCTTTGATAGGCTCTCATTTTCAGATACAGACATGATAACAGTCCTTCTTTATACTTGCTCAAAACCCAGTGTTCTAAAAACTAAGTTTATGACCTTAGCATCTTGGCTCTTTTCCTGGCAACAATCTCATTAAAGCCACAGGAAGCAGCTTTTTGCATCCTACATGTTCACGGGTTGGACGGACACTTTCAAAAATGTTAGGGAGGATGATGAAATGCAGCTTTTAAGCTCTGCAGCAAAGCCACATTTCTTTAAGTGAGACTCTCTCTACTCAGAAATAGTAGGGGATGGGGGAAGGGAAGATTATGTAGAGAAGATATATATCAGGATTAGGGTTAGCCCATATTGTGAATTTAAGGGCACACACTCTTCTTGGTCCAGGTCTGAAAGTGATTGTCAAGTTATTTGTGGCCAGGTTTATTTCTGAGGAGTTTAATTTAGTCACAAATTTCATGGACCTTGTGTTATCTCTGATTTTTCCTTCTTCAGCCATAATAGTCAATTTTTTCATCCAAGGCCTATCAAATCTACCTTAAAAGTATCTCTCCCACCTATCCACACATTTCTTTACCCACTACACATGGGTGCCATCCATCTATTGCAATGTTTCCTTGCAATATGCATTGTTTTCCTTGTCTCTTTATTCTCTCTTCCCTCTAAACCAATCTTTCATATTACTACATACATTAAGTCAAGTCTTTGATAGACTCTCATTTTCAGGTTCAGACATGATAATTTAGCTCCCTTTTATGCTGGATACTCAGAACTTTTTTTTAAATTTTAATTCTTATTTTTCTGGATTTCATATTGATACAATCAGTTTCTCTCTCCTCTTCCCAGATTCAAGCTTCTCAGATTTCAAGCTAATTTGGTTGCTATTCAAAGTCTTCCACAATTTGAATAACCTTTTGGTCAAATTGTTGCTCCTAAGACTCAGATTCAAATTCAGAATTTAACTACAAACCTTTATTGGCCATGGGTTAAATACTGGACCAGGTGTTACTCTAGTCAAATTGCAGCAATACACATTCTTTCTATGCACCCTGCCTTTTCTTGCCTTCCATGCCTTTACCCAAGTTCTTTTATATTCCCAGAGTGACCTTCCCTTCCCTGCTGAATTTCTAACCATTCTTTAATTCTTTGAAGAGAGCAGCCGCATGGCAGAAAGGTTAGAGAGTTGTTCTTTTTTTTAAAAAATTAATTTAATTTAATTTTTTTTTGTTACAATACTCATTTTATTTCCCTCCCTCCCCTCCACCCACCCTTCCTGCAGCCAAAGTGCAATTTCATTGGGTATTACTTGTGTCCTTAATCAGAACCTATTTCCATGTTGTTGTTTGCACTAGGATGTTAATTTAGAGTCTACATCCCCAACCATGTCCCTTCGACCCATGTATTCAAGTAGTTGTTTTTCTTCAGTGTTTTTACTCCTACAGTTTTTCCTCTGAATGTGGATAGTGGTTTTTCTCATAGATGCCTCCGAGTTGTTCAGAATCATTGCATTGCCACTGATGGAGAAGTCCATTACATTCGATGGTACCACAGTGTATCAGTCTCTGTGTACAATGTTTGTTTTCCTGATTCTGTTCCTTTCACTCTGCATCGCTTCTTGGAGGTTGTTCCAGTCCCCATGGAATTCCTCCACTTTATCATTCCTTTTAGCACAATAGTATCCCATCACCAACATATACCATAATTTGTTCAGCCATTCCCCAATTGATGGGCATCCCCTCATTTTCCAATTTTTGGCCACCACAAAGAGTGCAGCTATGAATATTCTTGTACACGTCTTTTTCCTTATTATCTCTTTGGGGTACAAACCCAGCAGTGCTATGGATGAATCAAAGGGCAGTCTTTTATCACCCTTTGGACATAGTTCCAAATTGCCCTCCAGAATGGTTAGATCAGTTCACAACTCCACCAGCAATGCTTTAATGTCCTGACTTTGCCACACCTCCTCTAGCATTCATTACTTTCCTTTGCGGTCATGTTAGCCAATCTGATAGGTGTGAGGTGATACCTCAGAGTTGTTTTGATTTGCATTTCTCTGATTATTAGAGATTTAGAGCACTTTTTCATGTGCTTATTAATAGTTTTGATTTCTTTAACTGAAAATTGCCTATTCATGTCCCTTGCCCATTTATCAATTGGAGAATGGCTTGATTTTTTGTACAATTGATTTAGCTCTTTATAAATTTGAGTAATTAGTCCTTTGTCAGAGGTTTTGTAATGAAGATTGTTTCCCAATTTGTTGTTTTCCTTCTAATTTTGGATGCATTAGTTTTGTTTGTACAAAAACTTTTAAATTTGATTTAATCAAAATTATTGATTTTATATTTTGTGACTTTTTTTCTAGCTCTTGCTTGGTTTTAAAGTCTTTCCTTTCCCAAAGATCTGATAAGCATTTCTATATATCTGCAACCCATTTCAGTAGCAAGAATTAGAAAGAGAAATTCCATTTAAAATCACCCTAGACAATATAAAATACTTAGGAATCTATCTGCCGAGACAAACACAGGAACTATATGAACACAACTACAAAACACTCTCCACACAATTAAAACTAGATCTAAACAATTGGAAAAACATTGATTGCTCATGGGTAGGATGAGCTAACATAATAAAAATGACAATCCTGCCCAAATTAATTTACTTATTTAGTGTCATACCCACTGAACTACCAAAGTTTTTTGACAAGAATACTATTCTTTTGTATTCTTTTCCTCTTCCTTTTTTTCCCTTTGAGATATAGGCCTTGTAACAGTATTGCTGGGTTATAGGGTATACAGATTTATAGTCCTTTGGACACAATTCCAAATTGTTTTCCAGAAAGACTAGATCAGTTCACAATTCCACCAATAGTGCATTAGTGTCTCAAATTTTCTGCAACCTTTCTAACATTTACCATTTCCCTTTTTTGTTATAGAAGTCAATCTGATTGTTGTGAAATGGTACCTCAGAGTTGTTTTAGTTTGCATTTTTCTGATCAATAATGATTTAGAGTAATTTTCCATATGTGTAGTCAAGAGAAATGGTCAAAAAGCAGAAAAAATATGAAAGATAATGAAAATGGACTCAAGAGAAGCAGATGGAACCATCATGAGCCAGCAGGGGAAGAATTCCATGGAATTCCATAGAAGATTCAAAAAGGAGAAAATTGTTGTACAGAAGGAGGTCTGGGCACTCTTTGATTTCTCTCCTCACTTCACTTCTGACTCTCTCATCAGAGACTCTGTCCAGAGCTGGAGAGCAGAATTGGGTTTCCTTTTCCTCCTTGGTTTGTGCTGAAGAACTGTAACTGCTTTGTTTTGAAGATCATCTTATACCATCATTTCATTCTCGAAAAAACATTTTGATCTCCTATCAAATATAGATATAGAAAAGATAGAGGAGTAGGGTCTACCCAATCCCTCTGTCCTACTTTTACCCCTTTTTATTTCTTTACCATAGAAATAAATTAGTCAATTAGTATATCAAGACTTGTCTCTGAGGTTTATAATACTAGCGAAGATTCAAAGTCATCTAGAAGCAGAGTTGGGAGGGGTTTGACTCCCTCTGGGTCAGGTCCAGACTCCATTAGGCTCTGTAGAGAAAGAGGAAGTGCTACACTCTAACCAGCCCCTCTAACAACTGGTTTCCTGTTTTCTAGAATTGGGAAAGACCCCTCTCTCAATCCCACCATTACATAGAGTTATAGATAGGTTTGGTTTTTTTTCTGAAAATTACCTGTTCATTTTCTTTGATCATTTATCAACTGGGGAATGACTCATATTCTTATAAATTACACTCATTTCCTATATGTTTGAGAAACAAGGGCCTAGTCAGAGAAATTTACAGTAAAATTCACCCCTCCCACCCCAGTTTCCTGCTTTCCTTGTAATCTTGGCTAAATTGACTTTGTGCAACCCTTTAAAATTTTATGTAATCAAAATTGTCCATTTCACATTCTGTCATCTTTTATTTGTTTGGTAATAAATTCTTCCTTATCCATAGATCTGCCAGGTAAAAATTTTCCATGCTCCCCTAATTTGCTCATGGTATCGCCACTGTTTTGAATTGATATCTTGCTATATGGTATATGTTGGTCTATAGCTAGTTTCTGCTAAGCTGCCTTTCAGTTTTCCCAGCAATTTTTGCCAGATAGTGAATACTTGTCCCAAAAGCATGGATCTTTGGGTTCATCAAACACTAGATCACTGTGGTCATTTACTGCTGTGTATTGTATACCTAATCTATTATACTTATCTATAACTTGGGCTCTACTTCTTAAATACATTTTTATTTAGAGCTGATCTCAAAACATTACTAGTTCTGAAGGGATTGTGAGATGAAAATTATGGATAGAGTTCTATTTGATGGCAGAGAAAGTGCTAGGCTGGCTTATATTCCCAGGACTCATGACTGTTGTAGTCAGAAGCCCACTTTAAGACAATGCTTAATGACATGTTTTTCTTCCTTTTCAATAAAAGATACACTGTTTCTGAGGCATTTCTGTCAGCTCTCTCATTGCCCATGAACTTATATTATGTAACCTGGACCAGGTCCTGATAGAGGGCTCTGTTGTGGTGAGGGATCTCCACAGAACCTGAACTTATGGACCTTGAAAAATGAATTCAGAATACCCTTCCCTCTCAAAGATATAAGGGAGCCCCCAAAAACATGTAATTAATTTCCTCTTCCTTCATTTTCTAGATGAAAAAAAATTGAATGGTTATTACCTGCCCAAAGTTACTTAGATAGTAGCATAGCAAAGGCCAGATTTAAATTAGGTCTTCTGATTCTAAACCCAACTCTCTTTCTTCCATACTGAATTTAATCTTGCTTCATTCCCCCCCCCCCAAGGTTTTAATGATATCTTTTGTTGTTATATCATGTTTATTTCCACTCAGAGTTCTACTCATTTTGATATCTAGCAAACTAATTTTTTAACAAATAATAAAAAAGAAACAAAAAAAAGTTTTTCAGCAGAACAAGCCAACACACCAAGTGAATCTGACCATTTATTTGATGTTTCATATCCATAGTCTCTAACCTGTGCAGAGAAGAGAGGGACTGACATTCCTCTCTCCATTCCCCCCTTTGCTTTGGCAGAAAACTTCTTTACTTTTTAGTAGAAACAACTCTGTGTGAAAAAGAGGAGAAAAAAGTTCTTTCTTTCTCTTCCTTCCTTCCTTCCTTCCTTCCTTCCTTCCTTCCTTCCTTCCTTCCTTCCTTCCTTCCTTCCTTCCTTCCTTCCTTCCTTCCTTCCTTCCTTCCTTCCTTCCTTCCTTCCTTCCTTCCTTCCTTCTTTCCTCCCTTCCTCCCTTCCTCCCTTCCTCCCTTCCTCCCTTCCTCCCTTCCTCCCTCCCTCCCTCCCTTCCTCCTTCCCTTCCTCCCTTCCTCCCTTCCTCCCTTCCTCCCTTCCTCCCTCCCTCCCTCCCTCCCTCCCTCCCTCCCTCCCTCTCTTCTTCTTTCTTTCTTTCTTTCTTTCTTTCTTTCTTTCTTTCTTTCTTTCTTTCTTTCTTTCTTTCTTTCTTTCTTTCTTTCTTTCTTTCTTTCTTTCTTTCTTTCTTTCTTTCTTTCTTTCTTTCTTTCTTTCTTTCTTTCTTTCTTTCTCTTTCTTTCTTTCTTTCTTTCTTTCTTTCTTTCTTTTCTTTTCTTTTCTTTTTTTTTAGAGTGCAGCCCACAATTAAATGTGAATGGGCAAGGAGAAAGCTTCTTTATTGCTATTTCTTAGGAAGTGCAGGTTTGATTTGTCCATCTCTGCTCCTCTTGAAAAGCTTTTCAAGATGATTCTGCTAGGTTTATAGTCAGCCAGACAGTTTATTACATCAAAACAAAAGACACTCCTCCATTCAGAAGAAAAAGTGTTTAACAGCACAATGGACCCAGTAGAAAAAGAAATTACCTCCCTCATTCTTGCCAGTCTCTTTGTAGAAAACCTACTTCAATGAGAGAAGACAGGTTGCAATTAACATGTTCTCTCCCTGTTGCAACAAAAAGAAATAATAATGTAAGGGGTATTTATATGCTTATTTGAAGCTCTGGGTTCAAATTTGTCCCAAAGACTGGCTAGCTGCATGACCCTGGCCCAATCATTTAATCTTAATTGCCTAGTCCTTGCCACTCTTCTGCCTTGGAACTAATCTTAGTAATGGTTCTAAGATAGAAGGTAAGGGTTTAGACAAACAATAATGTGATTATTAGTGCACTGAGATCCCTACAATCTCTTAGAGAGGATCTCTTCCTTCCTCCTTCCTTCCTTGCTTCCTTCCTTCCTTCCTTCCTTCCTTCCTTCCTTCCTTCCTTCCTTCCTTCCTTCCTTCCTTCCTTCCTTCCTTCCTTCCTTCCAGATTGTCTATTCTTCCATTAATGGTCATATATAGGGGCTGGCTTGAGGCAAATCTTGATCATTAGGACAGAATTCATGAAGAGATGCTTTCAAACTCAAACTGTTTTATGCTCATTAATTTATCAATCTACATAGAACAGCCCTTTGCACATTAGCTTAATTATCAACATGATGTCCAGGAAGTCTCAGACAGATGCCTGACACTGATGAGATGCTTTACTGACATGTTCTTTTGGAAAGAAGAAGCTTTCATTCTCCAAGCAGTCATGCCAGAGCCTCTCAACTGTGCAAAAAGCTATTTGTCAGAGTGACTTCAGTTGCAAACAGCTCACCATTTCCTGGAGGATTGCTTTGAATTTTTTTGCACGCTCTCTCTCTGTTTCTCTCTCTCTCTGTTCCTCTCTCTCTGCTCCTCCCCCCCCCCCCCCCCCACCACAGAGCTAGCATTAGGGTGGAATTTGAATCCAAGTCTTCCTGAATCCCATTCCAGTATTTAAAGCAGTGCTATCAAACTATCTCAGCAGCTGGTTAATGCCAGCTGTAGGATCTGGTAGATAGAGGGCTGGACTTACAGTTAGGAAGTCCTATTTCAAATGCCACTTAATGGCATTAACTATATGACTATGGGCAAGTTACTTAACCTCTCTGAATTTCCAGTCTTTGAGACTTATCTGCTAGGTTATATGAGGGTTGTAATTTGGCTCTGATGGAGGGAGTTCCTATATTGAAGAAATCATAGTCCTTTGGGTTATTGACATATGGGGAGGGGAAGCTATCTAAAGGACAAAGCACTCTCTTAACCTGAAAATTGAACACTAGCTCATATAAACTTTAGTTATAAAACACATATTACCCCATTTGATAATTAGAATACTTAACATTTATATAGGGCAAGCTAGGTGGTACAGTGAATAGAGTACTGAACATGGATTTAAGAAGTTTTGAGTTCAAATCTAGTCTTAGACACTACCTCTGTGACCCTGAGCAAGTCATTTAGTTCTGTTTACTTCAGTTTCCTCACCTGTAAAGTGAGTAGGGAAAAAAAAGGCCAATTGTTCCAGTATCTTTGCCAAGAAAACCCGAAATGTGATAATGATGAATCAGACACTGCTGAAAAATGACTGAACAACATATATCTTAGGCATTGTGGTAAGTGCTGAGAATAAAGGCAAAAGGCATTGCTCTCAAGGAACTCACTGTCTAATGAAGGATACAAAATGCAAAAACTATATACAAACAAACTATATACAATATAAATTGGAAGCCATCAACAGATGGCTTTTGCCTTCCCCCCCTTTACCTCTTTTCTCCCATGTTTCTTTCTTTCTCTAAGCTTGGATGGTTCCTAGGAGATGGGGTGCCTTTGGCAGGAAGTCTGAGTACACACAGGGTGATTTAGGTGAGGTGGATCCTCTACAGAAAATACCAATTATGCTTGAGGCAAAATTAGCACCAGAGGCCTGGGAATAATTAATTTGGCTTACATTGGTTGCTCAGCCATCCAAAATTTTCTCACTTATTCCATCATTCTTTTCTCTGAAAAAATGAACTCTTCTCTCCCCTCCCCTCCTCTCTCAATTCCCAAATCATAAACAAAACCAAGTCTGTTCTTGAAGTTTTATTTTTAATAAAAAGGAGAATAATTTAGGAAAGAAAACGGCCCTGTTTTTCTATGAAGTTGAAAATAGTCAAGTCTCTGAATGAGGCAACCTCTCCCTTCCAATTTTTAGAAACTCGATTTCCTGGAATGGTAGGAACAGGGAGGAAAGGAAGGTAAAGAAAGTCAGGGATTGAGTGTGAGGGAAGGATGAAGATAAATGAAGCCAAATGCTCCCTCCTGCCCATAAACTCATAAAATGAGTTTTCTTTCTGTTTGTGAGCAGATGGAAAATTGGCATTGTAGCTATCATAGATAGATTTAGGGGGTGAAAGAAGCCTGGGGAGGACAGGGAGTGACTTGGAGCAATAATTCCCTTGAATTTGGGACTAAGAGGGAAAGGCCATCATCTAATTTGTATTATTGTCTGAGACAAGCCCTTTTGGAATAATAATGACAACTCCAGTCTCTACAGAATTTCAAAGTTTACAAAGTGTTTTCTCACAAGAGTCCTGGGAGGTAGCTGTTGAAAAGATTTTCCCTCTTTTGCAAATGCAGTAATTGAAAATCAGAGAGGTCCAGTCACACAGTCCAAATCCAGACTCAAATCTTTTGTATTCTGAATATTCTTTACATTGGGCCACAGTCACTGCTTGAATAATGGTTAAATTTCTTACATCTCTATGGCCATTTATAGATTGCAAGCCATTATCCCATAAATTGTTCAATTTCATCCTCACAACAGAGATCTCTCTGAGAGATACTTAGGGCAGGTTGTGATTATATTATACAAATGAGCAAATGGAGGCTCAGATTGTCTAACTGACTTATTCAGGATTGCATAGTGAGCCTGAGCTACTGTGTTTGGACCAGAACTCTAGTCTCCTCATGACTGAGCTAACCATGGAGAGTGTCACTGAACATCACCGGAGAGTAGGTATCATCATGACAATATGTAAATCCCTCAATATAAAAAGAGCATAGTTCAAAAGAAATGTTATTTATAATTAAGTCCCTCTGAAAAAAATTGGAGGTGGGTCTTAGTGGTTTTCAAGTGTGTGATATGACAATGAAGAAAGCTAATATGATCTTAGACTTCATTAGTATAGTCATGATGCCTATGGACAAGGGAAATGGGAATACCAAATGTAATGTGCCCTGATCAAATTGCACATGAAGTATTGTGTTGATTTCTGGTCCCTACATTTTAGGAAGGATGTGAGAAGCAGGAACAGAATTTCTAGGAGGTAAGGAGAATATTGAAGACCCTCATGTTTATGCTATGTTTGCAATCATTAAAAAAAAAGGGAATGGAGGCCTGATAATAATGCTCAGATGTTTGAAGGGATGTCACATTGAGGAAGAAATGACCTGATTTTTGGCCCACAGGGCCAATTGGTAAGAGCAATTGGTGGGAGTTGTAAAGAGGAAAATTAAGCTTGATCTTAAGAACAGACTTTGGAATAATTGGAGCTGTCCAAAGTAGAATGGATTGTCTCAGAATAGAAGATTCCTCCTAATGGGAAGTCTTCAAATAAAAGGAAATGAAGCATCAATATGTTTTTTAAGTATCTACTATGTTCTAAGCACTGAGCTAAGAAGGTGACTTTTTGTTGGGTTAAGTAGAAAGGAATTCTTGTTTACAGATAGGTTGGATCAAATAGTCTCTCAGGTTATTTCCAACTCTAAAATTCTAGTATATAATGAGACTCTGGCTTCTGATTCTCCAACAAAGGATCATTTATTCATTTAGCAAACATCTACTGGGTACAAGGCCTAAGGTGCTGCTTTAAAAAAAAGGATTGCACCTAACCCCCATCTCAGAGGAAGTACTATTTCCAACATGGAAAGCCAAAGAAGAAAACTTGATCTGAGGTCCCAATTCCTCTGTCTTATATTCCTTTGCTTTATCCTCTCCATTTTCCTCCCTTCCTCTTCTTTCTCTCTCTTGTCTTTCTTATCTCTTCCTTCTTTTTCTCTTTCCCATCTTTCTTCTCTCCTCTTTTATCTCTCTCCTCCTATTCCTTTCTCTCTCCCCCCTTTCTTTTTTGTTCCCTTCTTTTTTCCTGGAGAGCTCACTCTTGGTCTTTTGTAATAGTAAAAAGCCATCCATCCAAGTGCTAGTCAGATCATGACAGATGGGGATCACATGCAACAGCCAGAAGTTTACTTTCTCAGCTGTGCTTTAGGGAAACCCAAGAAATAAAAACTTCTCTACAAGCCTTCACACCAAGGTGTTAAAATCATCTGGAATGAAACAGAAATTATAATTCAGAGCTCAGAAGGGACATGATATATGAACTCTATGACTATCAGCCCTGCAGATTAGTGTTTTAGGATTTAATCTCATTTCATTTAGTTGCTAAAGGCCTTTCCTCATTAGAGATCTTCTCCTAGAATTCACTGAGGTCTCTGCAGTGACCTTAAATTCTCAGAGGCTATACCTTCTCTGATTGCAACTTTGGTAAGTCCTACCAGTCAATAACTCAGTCAATAAACATTTATTTAGTGTCTGCTTTGTGCCAAGGTCTATACTAAGTGCTGTGGATACAAAGAATGGTAAAAGTCAGTTCTTGATCTTGAGCAGCCCACAGACTAATGGAGGATATCACATGTACACATTTATGTATAAACAAGCTATATATAGCATAAACTGGAATTACCCAAGAGGGAAGGCATCAGAATTAAGTGGAGTTGGGAAAGGCTTACTATGGAAGATGAGATTTTAACTGGGACTTGAAAGAATCCAGGATACAAAGATAATGAAGGAGAATATTACAGACATGGGAGATAGCCAGAGAAAATGCCTGGTCTGGGAGATGGCGTGTCTTGTTGGAAGAAAAACCAGGAGGCCAGAGTCAAGGATCACAGAGTATGTGGCAGAGGGTGGGGAGTGTGGGATATAAGAATTCTGGAAAGGTGGTGGAGGAGCATTTTATTAAGGGTCTTAAAAACCAAGCAGAGGATTTTATATATGATCCTGTTGTGATGGTAGTAGCTAGAGTTTATTGAATAGTGCAATAAAATGGTCAAACCTGTGCTTAAGGAACATAACTTTGATGATTGAATGAAGGATAGACTAGAGTGGGGAGAGACTTACAGGGAGATCCATTAACAGGTTATTTCAATAATCTAGGCATGAGGTGACGAGAACTTGTAGTAAGGTGATGGCAATATGAAAGGAGAGGAGGAATGTTCAAGAGATGTTCCAAAATTAAATCCATAGACTTTGACAACAGATTATATGGAGGGATAGTGGTGAGACAGAGAGTGAGGAATCAAGAACGACAACTGGATATTAGCTTGGGTGACTGAGAGAATGGTGGTTCCCTCAACAGTAATAGAGAAGTTAGAAAGAGAGGATAATTTGGGGGAAAGAAAATGAGTTCAGTTTTGGACTGCTGAATTTAAGATGTGTATGGGACATGCAGTTTGAGATGTTCAGTAGGTAGTTGGAGATGCAAAACTCAGGTCAGTAGAGAGACCTGGATAAATAGATTTGAGAATCATAAATACAGAGATAATCATCAAACCCATGGGAACTGATGAGATCACCAGCTGAAATAATATAGAGGGACAGAGCTATGAGGTCAGGAAGGCTTTAAATAAGGACTTGGCAATGGAATGTACATTTTCTCATCCTAGGACTATCTTAGCTAAGTTCAGAGAAGCTTAGTCATCAGAGTATGTTTTTTTTTTATTCTGACTAGAGCAACTAAAGAAATTGTTTACTAAAGTGTAGAAGGACTATGGTCTACACTGACAGATGATTCTGTTAGAAGTACCCTACATGAGCTACTGCATTTAAGTCTCACATTAATGCATAGAGGTCAATACTATTGGTGTTATAATACCCATTTTACTGATAATGAACCTGAAGCTCATTGAGGTCAAATGACTTGGCAGTGGCTTCATGGCTAGCAAGAGTTAGAGGCAGGATTTGAATCTGTCTTCTTGATTCTAAGGTCAACACTCTGTTCTCTATAGTGTGTGCTGCCTCCATGCACTGGTCCTCTGAAGTACTTACATACTCAAAACCTTATTCTTTGCTAGTAAAATAGTGATATTCTGTAGGATGTTATAGTGTCATGACTTTAGGTTCAGGTTTTAGGGGTACAGGTGACCAAAGAGGGTCAAGCCATTCTCTTCTGGCAAATGCTCTCAAACCAGTGCCTCTTAAGGAGAGGACAGAATGGTTCTTGAGCTATCACTCTTCCATCAGAAACCCAACTAAAAAAAGCACACATGGCTGAGCTTTTTATTCATTTATTTTAATGTGCAATTCACTTATTTCCACCACAAGCACAACACGAACAGGTTGTTGGATTCACAGTCTGAGGGATTTCAAGCAGGAAGTGGCAAAGACAGAGCTGGATTTCCTTATGAGCTATTTCAGCCATTCCCACAGGAATCCAGAGTCACTGAAATGGAATCAACTTTAAGGAACACAGGAGAGCTGGGTTCTACACAATTACAATACATACCACTGGACATCTTGGACAAGGAGCTAAGTAAAAGGACTCAGTTTCACAAAAGGAGACTGAAGACATGCTTTGTATACTTGGATTTGTGTTTTTGATAAAAAAAAGAGACCATGTTATTATCACTCCCGGTGACATGGACACACTAACTCTGCTTTTTGTAAGATACTTGATGGGATGAAATCCAAGTCCAAGTACTTGCCATCTGACTTTTGTCTGGTACCTCGCCAATCACCCCCCATTTCCTTCCCATCTTACAATCATACTTTATATTTATAGCATAATTCATACTTGTCAAAGTACTTTCATACATTCTTTCCTTCATCCTTACCTCATTGCCTTAAGGTAGGCAGAGTGGGTAGTATTTTCCCTCATTTTATAGATAAGGAAACAGCTCCAGAGAGTTTCTGCCTTGCCTGGCCACACAACAAGCTAATAGCAGAGCTGGAATGAAATCTGCTACCTCCTGCCAGATATCCTTGCTGGTACTGCCTAATGAGCCCAAGAGTAAGAGGGAGGAATAGTGTTGATACACTGATGCCCAAGCTGTGTTGAGCTAGGGAGAGGTCCCTGCTAGTGCTGCCTTATTGAGCTATAGATATGGAGGAAACCAAGAATCTTTACCAGCCTGGAGCTGCCTTTGACCTCTAGTTGTAAAAATTTTTCAAAGGATAAATACATTGATTCAAAGTAGTTTTTCACCCTAACCCCCTGGGGCCTCTTTTGTCCCCAGACCCTTCCACTTTACAAGTCTTTTGACACTTAGGTGAAATGTCTCATGTGTAGCCTTTTCTTCTGTAGCCAGTAACTAAGCAGGAAAGAAAGACTGCTGCCTAGCTGCCAAGGTTGAAACTCCATTTCTTGGAGTTTTCTGGCAGATCAGAAATAAAGTCTTCAGAGAAGAACTTCCCTCTCACTCAGAAAAAGGTGGGACTCTGTGTACAGGTGAGCATGAGCTAGTTTTACTAACTCTGGTTTGGCAGGCAGAGGGCATAATGGATGCACAGACACTATTCAGAAGTATTTCATGAATATTCAAGCTTCAGACTTTGGGCAGGAGAGAGACAGTTTGAGCTCCTGGTGGTTCCAGTCTGGAGACTTCCCTTTATCTTCCCTAAGTAGACTATGAAAATAAGAATCAGTCATACAACCAGCCTTAGCCTGCAGACCTCTCACCCGACAGACTGACTTTTTTCTTTTTCTGATCATTTCATTTTGGAGTAAAGGCCAGTTGCTTACAAGAGTCATCCTATTGTGGGTATGGTGCAGTGTGGTCTTATGTGTAGGAGAATGTTTGACTCATAGGATAATAGGTGTAGGGTAGGGGAACAAGAGAGGAATTTTAAGAAGGGAAATTCATTACCCTAATTTGGACCTTCTCTATTAAGTCATTTGCCTCATCCAGTTCAATTCTGCCTCTGTACAAAATTGTAGTTTTATGACAAAGAAAAAAACCTACTCATACCAGCCTGAATTTTCCCCTATATTCTGGAACAAAGCCTTCATTCTGTCTTACTTTCCTTCTCCCTCCTCGTCACTAAGGAGAGCCCACTGTGGAATCAAGATTGTTTTGGATAAATGTTGAGTCAATCAATCAGTCAATCACAAACATTTATGAAGTACTTTACTGTCAGGCACAATGCTAAATATTGGACTGGATCTTGAGGGAGTAGACAACAGTGAATGTTCTCTCTGGAACCTTGATTTCTGCATTATTGGTGGTACCTCTTCTGAGAAATGAAGTCCACTGGGCAGTGGTAAGTGACTTTGGGACCTTTTGTTTTAGGTAATTATTCTCTGCTTCTCTGTTAAGTTATATATGTGCACACAAATTCCTGTAGTCTCTGATTCCTCCAGGGGAAGATCTCCACTTAAGAGACTTTGATCAGGAGTAAATATTGAGGAAATGGAGCCAGTAGACTAGCTTTTCCGGAATTCTCAGGAGCCCAAAGGAAGCTGTTGTTCAGAGCACAAAGAAGTATGGGGTGAGGAGAGAAGAAAGGGGAAACAATCAATGAATCCAATCAACAGAGCCACTTTAATAATGTGAGGAGGGTCAAGGGTGGGAGAGGAGACATGGAAGAAATCTTCATCTTGCTCCCCCTTACCCCCTCAAATTCTATGGCTTCATGCTCAGTGACCTCTTGCCTCTTTGCAGTGACCTGAATGAGTGGAGAATGAAGTCAGAATAGAATATTCCTCATGGACCTTGAGTGGGAGGAAATGAGGGGAGAGGCAACTTGGCCAGACGCCTGATCATGATTCAGCAGGGATATAGCTAGACTATTCTCTTGGGTATCTAGGTTTGATCTGTTTTTTACAAGCTGATGGAGTGTAAAGGAGGGAAGAAAGACTCCTTCATGAACAAAAGGAAGCACAAAGAGTGCTTTCTCAATTCTAAAGGAAAGAGAATGAAGATTTATTTCTTCATGAAATTGAGTGAGGGGGCTTTGTATTTGGTATGGAACCCTATATGCCATAGGTATTCAATAATTATTTTTTGAATTAAATGAAATTGAATGTAGGATCAGAATTGCTTTCAGCCCAGAGAGAAGAGACTGAATGGCCTGGGTGATCAGTGTGGACTGAGTAGTCCCATTTCTGTTATCATTTCCTAACTTAAGACTGGAGTCTGTCCTGTAGGATTGGCCAAAAGAATTCTGATCCTCAGAAGAGAACTGAAGGTAGGAGATGAGGCTGGTTCTGTACAAGAGCCTTCACTCATGATTATCACAAGAATCCCTTCTACCCACAGTAACCTAATTGGGTAGTTAAGGATCCCATTCAGTGAGGCTCAATGATTCATTCATTCTTTCTTTCGTGCCTGAATTCTAAGCTTCCAGACAGAACCAAGGCCAGTGAAACAATGACTTGAGCTGAACAGAGGCCACTTTTCTGGGCTGGTGAGCATCCTCTTTGTTATTGATTCCCTGGAACATGCTGAACTTGTTAGCAAACGTTAAGCAGAGAAGCATCTATGAATAATCACCCTGCTCTAGGAGTCCATTTATTTGTTCATGTCCCTGGCTCTAAATATCCATTAGTTGGGTAACATAGAAAACCCCTTCTTACTGAATACTAATTTCTCCTCATTAAAGTCCTTGTTTGGTGCCTCTAGGAGAAATAATCACATCCCTGTACTTTCAAAAGAAAGAGGGAGGGGAAGGGTGGTAGAGGTGGGATCAATGGTTACTTTTATGCTAAAAACAAATGGATTCTGTAATGCAGGTTGTCTTGATTTCAATTCTTAGATGTTAAAAGAAATGATGGAACTCCTAACTGACCTTTTGTCTAAACCCAGGCCAACAATGCCCTTTCCCACCCCCACCCCTACACCAAATGAATGGATAGATACTAGTTACAAGATGTGAAAGGCCAGTGTATGTAGGAACTGACATCACTGTGCCAAATAATTATCACCACATGCACTCAACTTATGGGGGAACCAAGTGGGGTGGCATCAGCTTCCACCCCTTCTTCCATGACTCTGGAGCCAGCTTTCTGGAGCTCTAGTAGAGTGTTTCCCTGGTAACATTGCTGGAAAAAGTGTGGTTGCTGGAGATGCTGTTGGACTTCCTGGAAAACCTTGGCCTTTTTTTCCTTCTTCTCCATGGAGGGCAAAGGAAAGCCAGGGTGGATATGAAGATCTGCCGGAAGTTGGCTGATACCAGGTTGTAGAGGATGGGGTTGATGGTGGAGCTGACATAGAAGAGGACATTAGTCAGCATGTAGAAGTAGTGGTAGAAATCATAGAGGAACCTAAAAGGTTATAGGGAGATGGAGAAAGACAGAAAGAAAGAGAATACCCAGGTACATTAGAGGACTTTGAAACACAAGGGAAAAAGGACAGAGAATCTTTCCAGGTTGTTGAATTATACAACCACTGAAATAATAAAATCTGATAATGTGAACTGGAAGGGACATTAGAAACCCTGAAGCCCAACCTCTCTCCTAAGGTCAGAGGCTCTTTAGCAATATTCCTAATAATCATCTAGGCTCTACTTGACACTTTCAGTGATAGGAACTAGATAGCTCTAATTGTTGTATGGTTCTTCTTTATTCTGGGGCAAATTCTTCCTTCCTGTAATACCTAGCCAATAGTGCTATTTCTGCTCTCTAGAGCTATATAGAATAAAGTCACTCTTATTTAGGATCATAAGGTCGTAGATGTTGAGATGAAAAGGACCCTTAGAAAGTCATGTACACCAACACTCTCCTTTTGCAGATTAGGAACTGAGGCATGGAGACATAATTTCCCAGAGACACACAGCTCTTGAGTATCTGAGGTGAGATTTTAACCTAGTTCTTCCTGATTCCAAATCTATCACTCCACAGTGTCTCACCACCTCTCAAGTTAAGATCTCAGGTTTAGAAGTGAGCTTAGATGTCTGTTAGCCTAATTGTTCACCCTATGCAGGAATGCTCTTGACTCCATCCCTGACAGGTCCTTCTTACTATCAGAGAAAACCAAGTGAGCTTTTAATAATAAATATGTAAGCTTGCTAATATGTGGATGCCAGACCCCTGATTTTATCTATCATGGGTTAAAGTCAGGATTTGATCCTTTAACTCTTGTCTTTCATTTTCTAAATATTGGTTCCAAGGTTCCATTCATTTGGTGTTGGGGTGGAGGTGGGAAGGGATATTGCTGACCTAGGTTCAGACAAGAGGTCATCTAGGAGTTCCATCCATAAGATTCCTTCTAAGTAGTAAGAACTAGGCAATAGGAGTTTAGTGACTTGTCCAGGGTCACACAACTAGGAAGTGTCTGATGTCAGATTTGAACCCAGAAACTCCCATCTCCAGGCCTGGCTCTCTATCCACTGTGACACCTAGCTGTTCCTCATCTTATATATCTTTGAAATGTCTGAAAATAGCTTCCCCTAAGGAGGAGAGAATTCTAGACCTGGAGTCAGGAAATCCAGAGTTAAAATCTGGCCTCAGATACTTCCTAGCTGTGTGACCCTGGGCAAGTCATTTAACCTCTAATTGCCTGACAAAAGGAACTGTTGGAGAAGGAAATGGCAAACCACTCTAGTATTATTGCCAAGAAAGACTCATATAGTTCATATGGTTATGAAGATTTGAACATAGATTGAATGACTGAACAACAACAAAAAGCTTCTCCTAATTCATTTAAGTCTAAGTCACCTAATTCATTTTCTATGTTTTCTTGGATTTCACTTAAACTGTTGCTGGCTTTAGGGTGACTGACTGACTCATTATGGATGACCTAGAGGCTCAAATCTTCATCACTGGCATGACCACCCTCACATCTCACCTAAATCCCCCAGGCTGAAGCCTAAGCAGATTTCCCTTTCTGATCATCCTGGCAATGGCTTCATTTGCTGAGTAATAGCCCTTCAGAAGCTTGCTGACAGCTATTGAGGAGAGCAAGGCAGGCTTTGTGAAGTAGGACAGAGTGACCTGCTTACTGGTCATTTGAGGGGGGGAGAACTATGCCCTTCTTGCCCACTTAGTTGGCATTCTTCAAGTACTTGGGAGTGGTAATATAGTTGAAAAGTGGGGAAGAATTGCTATTTTTGAACTTTTTGTTCCAAGAGATGCAAACAAAGGTAGTTGGCACTTGAGATTGGCTTCTTTGAAGACTCTAATGTTCTTTCCTGAAGAGTTTCTCTGCCTAGGGCTGATGGTTACAGAGTTGTGGGCATAGGGACCCATGGTGGGAAGGGGGAAAGACACATTCTTGAGGTGAGAGTGGAGAAAAATGGAAGAGAGATGGCAATGGTGAAATTGTCAGTTTTTCTTTCCTGACATTCCCTTACTTCCCACTTCCTTACTTCTTTAGGTCCCCCCTTGTCTCTTATGTCCCTTCTTCTCCACTCTAAACCAGAAGGAAAATAGATCTGAAAAGACATTAACACTAGAGGGTAAGTTAGTTTAACCTTCCCAAGGGTTACTTTAAAAAAAATGGACAGCAAGGACTGCATATGTGAAGTACAAAATGTTTTCATACACATTCTCTTTCTTTTGCATCTTTCTTTATCTCATTCTGTGGTATCTTACAATTATTAGTGTATTTCTCTCACTTTCTGCCCTCTATCGGATTTTTAAGATCCTTGAGGTTGGGTCTGTGCTTCCATTTTATGACTGTTCTTGATTATCTTGATTGTAGGATGGTGTCTGTATTTCATTTTTCATCCCCCACTGACTAGCATGGGGTTATGCATGTAATAAATGTTCAATACATGTTGAAATGATCTCATTTAACCCTCACAGCAACCTTATTACAATGATTTTTTATAATTACAATAATGATAAACAAATATAAAATTTATTTATTAAGTTATATAATTTATATTATATAATATGAATAATAAAAAGTATTATTAAATTATTAAGTGAAATAAAATATAATAAAATACAATTACAATTACAAAAAATACAATAAACACAAGAGCCCCAAAATTACAATGACAAATACAATTTATTCCTGTGTTGAATGAGGAAACTGCATCCCAGAGAGGGGAAAGCAATTACCTTGGGGGTCTATAACTATTAAGTGGAAAACATGGGAGAAGAGCTCCACTATCCTTTCAGTCCAGTACTCTTCTATTTGAGCTAAGATGTGTTTTCAGACTCTTTATGTGATACATTGTTTGATGGAAGGCCTCATTTACCAGCTAGCAAGTAATTTAACAATTAGCTCTTGTGGTTTGTACTGATTGGGTAGAAGTGAGAGCAGCTAGACTCTAACTATGAGACTTCTTCCAGACTGGGGCACTGGGTACATTCCCAAGATTGGAAAGATGGAGATGTGGGAATTCTGGTCCTCTCAGTGCAATCTTAGCTCCCTTGAGAGATTGGATGTATATCATAGTGGAAGGAACAATAGATCAGGACTCAGGAAATTTGGATTCAAGCCCCACTTCCTACACATAGTGGATATGTAACCATGGACATATCCTAGTGTTTTAGTCTCAAAGATTAAAAATTGCAGTTCCTTATATCAATGAAATCCCAATCCTGGGCTCCATCTTGAGAATGGACCAGCCTGAGGTTGGAGGTACTCAAGTGAGGTCTGGATGGTGACTTGTTGGAAATGCTGTTGAAAGGATCCATTTGGTTGGGCAAGATGGTCTTCGAGTGCTTTTCCAATTCTGAAATGGTATTTATTTTGTTCCTTTATTAGATGGTGTCTTCCATAAGGACAAGGAGAAATCTCATCTAAACTATATCCTCTCCAATCCCTAAAATAGCTCTGCCAAATGTTTATTATCATTTTTTGTTGTATTTAAAAACGTAGATGGTTAAACAAGATGATTTCTGATCATCCCTTCCAGTTCTAAGATCTCTGTATGTTAGGAAAAGGCTGGGAAGGAGAGGTCATTATAGGAAGACAGAAAATAGCTTGTCCTAAAATAATCTTAATTAACATCATAGCCCGTTTTTATCGATTGATCTTTACTTTTAGGGGTTTTGAGCTTCCCTAGGGGCTTTGGAGTTTAAGGATGTGGGGAAGATGGGGAAATCACTGTGAGTTTTATGAGGGGAAAAGTGGTACAATGGAAAAGCACTGGGTTTGGATTCACATGCCCTAGGTTCACCTGTTAGTTGGTAGCTGGGTAATCTGACACAAGTCACTTTAGTTTTTTGGGCCTTATTTTTTTCATCTATAAAGTGTCAGAGTTGAATTCAATGACTTATTAGATTCTTCTCTTTAAATCTATGATCTTGTGTCCTGATACAGAGAGGAAGAAGTCACAGTGAGAATCCTTAGGTTCCCTTTCTAAAAACTGGTGGGTGGGCATGGAAAGAAATCCCCAAAAGTTTTTGCTTGGGGAGAAACAAGAATATTATATTTCCCTATTGGGAAAAGAGGTGAAGATGGTTGAGGGCACATAAATTTACACAATAGACATATTAATGAAATCTAATTATATATCACATCTTTGTGAACGAAATCCTATATAAATTAGGTTAAAAAACTTGCTTTTTGAAGGAATCCCAAGACTCCTTATATAAAAATAATGAAATACCAGAGCTGGAGGATCATCTATTCAGCATCCTCATTTGACAGAGAAGGAAATACTCACGGAGACCAGTCGCCATGTGGGATATAGCAGAACATCAGGCGGCGAATATGGTAAGGCAGCCAGCACACTACAAAGGCAATGACCACTGCACCTACAGTGGGAGAGAAACACCTTGGATTAGTGCCCTAAAATCACAGCATGTTAGAGGTGAAAGGGACCTTAACTTCTTAGTTTGTTAACTAACTTAACTTAGCTTAACTTCTTAATTTTATAAATGAAGAAAATGAGGCCCAAATTGGGGAAGGGGCATGATCAAGATCATATTATTAGCAAAATATTTTTGTGCGCTTTTGGAAACTAGGTATATGGCTTTCTGTGTATTTAATTTTTTTATGTATCAACTTAATACTTAAAAACATCTTATTGATACATTTTGTCTCAGTTATTTTATTTTACTTTACTTTTTAGAGGGAAGCAGGAAGAACCTCTTCTTCTCTATAGATGGAACTATCCCTGATAATAACAGAAACAAACAATGCAATAGTTTGACTATGTCTGAGAATATTTTTTGGCAGAATATTCTGACCCAGTATTCTTTAAAAGACAAACAAACAAACAACCCTTACCTTTGGTCTTGTACTGATTTTAAGGCAACAGAGTGGTAAAAGCTAGGCAATTGGGATTAAGTTGTTGACTAGGGTCAAATAGCTAGGAAATGTCTGAGGCTAGATTTGATCCCAGGACTTTCCATCTCTAGGCCTGACTCTCTGCCCACTGAGTCACTATTCTTCTATCTTTGTTACGATGAAGGAAGCATATAAAAGCACGTGATATTTGAGAGGCAGGCTAATGTTGAAGAATGATGTTCACCTCAAACAGGGACCACTAAGCTTGACATAAGGATCCTTGTGGACTATGTATTACAAAACCACACATTTATATATTTCTCTTTAAATGAATACATGAACACATTTAAACCAGAAGGGATCTATATTTTAATCTGGTTTGGGCCTCCCTCATTTGTTTGACACTACTGTTGTAGAGAATAGAGTAACAGACTTGGAGCTATAAGAAGTCTGAGCTCCAAAGACCTTAGGCATTGGGGTAAAGACTCACTATTTGTCAAAAACTTCTTGGAAGAGCAGACCTAAGAGAACATTATATATAGCAATAGAAATATTGTTTAAAGAATGACTTATATAAGTCTACTTCTAGAGAAAGAACTGATTAATAGAAACAATTATAGTTTTATATATTCACATATCTTTTTGTCAAAAGATGCCTTCTCTAGTTGGGGAAGGGGAGGGAAAGAGGAAGTTACCTGGATATTTTAATGTAATAAATAAACAAATAAGTAATAAATTCAAATTAAAAAAACTGCTTCTGGGAAAACCAGATAGCTATATGGAAGAAATTATAAATTAATATCTCACTCTATATACTAAGATAAACTCCAAATGGATACACACCTTAGTCATAAAAAGTGACATCATATACAAATTAGAGGAGCAAGGAAAAAAATACCTTTAAGATCTATTGATAGGGGAAGAATTCATGATCAAGCAAAAGCTAGAGCTGAATCTCAAAGGAGATTGAATTAACTATTTTTACACAAACAACTAATATTAAAATTAGAAGGGAAACAAGTAATTGGAGAAAAGGTCTTTAATTTTTCCTCCTTGATCTGTTTTCTAGGTTTGTTATTTTTTAAAAAGTTACCATATATTTTCTTTTCTTTTTTAATTTTAAGTCTGTTAGTTTTATATTTCTTGTGGTCTAATGGAGGCATTGGGACAGCTAGGTGGTGTGGTTGGAACTAGACCTGAAGTCACAAAGACTCATTTTCCTGAGTTTAAATATGGCCTTTAACACTTACTAGCTGTGTGACTCTAGGCAAGTCACTTGATCCTATTTGTCTGTAAATCTGTGAAATGAACTAAAGAAGGAAATTCCCATTCCAGTATCCTTGCTGAGAAAACCCTTAAAAGGATCTTGAAGGGTCACAAGACTGAAATGATCAAAGAACAATAATGGAGACATTGGCTTCTATTTGGTCAATTTTGATTTTCAGAGAATTTATTGTTTGAACAAGGTTTTATACCTCTTCTGCCAAGCTGTTAATTCTTTCCCTGATTCTTTCTTCCATAGCTCTACTCTTAATAGTGTTTTTATTGTAGGATTAATTTTTCTTTCTTTATTTTTCCAGTTGACTTTCTGAGTTCAGTCTTGATATTAGGTCACTCTTGGAGAATCTGACCTTGTCCTGTTGCTGACTTTTTTTCCTTTTCTTTTTTTTAAACCCTTACCTTCTGTTGGTAAGGGCTAGGCAATGGGGGTTAAGTGACTTGCCCAGGGTCACCCAGCTGGGAAGTGTCTGAGGCCAGATTTGAACCTAGGATCTCCCATCTCTAGGCCTAGCTCTTAATCCACTGAGCTACCCAGCTACCCCCCTGTTGCTGATTTCTTAAGGTATCATGTGTTGCTTTATTATAGTATTTTAGGAGCAGTTCAGGCTGGGAATCTAAATTTTCAGTGCTTCCAAAAAGGTCTCATACAGGGCAAAGCCTGGATTGTTGCTGTCTGATCTAAAATCTGAAAGTTCCTTATCTGGGTTTGGATCTGAGCAACTGCTGCTGGACCCAACTATCAGTCATCTAGATAGTTCTGTAGGTTCTAAAGGACAGAACTGTAAAACTCCCTTTGTCTGGAATTCTTGCTCTGAATATTCATCTGTAGGCTTCAAATTGGTTTAGAAATTAGAACTGATATCTTGATTTGATCCTAGACTCTGACCCACATAGCTTCCTTTTGCTTCTGAACTTCTTGGTACCTAGCTGAGATCCCGTGACTGCTCATTGACCCAGAACACCATCCTTGGGTAAGGGTCTCTTCCTCAGTTGGCCCTAGATATGGGACAGTAATTGACAGAGCTATCATTTGACCCTCTTCCCTCGTCCTGCCTGAGGTTGAGATGTCCAGGGCAGGTTTGGGACCTGTTCTTTGCTCTGGGTCACAGCTTCTCCCTGAGCTCTGGAATGTTGTGGGCATTCTCTTGTCTAGACTCCATCTCTGGGGTCCACAGACCTCTCTGGCTCCCTTTGCTGACCTGAGCTGGATAAATGACTATGATTTTCCCTTGGATTTCCATTGAGGATTTCCTAGATTTCTGATGTGTTTTCTAGTTTTGTTTGGAGGAGGAGTGATGGGAGTAGGAGATAATCTTGCTATATTTCTTCCTGTTATTCTGTCACCGTGGCTCTGTACCCTGTATTGATATTACAAAGTACACATAAACATATATACATAAACATATATATATATATATATACACACATACACACATATGCAATACATACACACATATAGTCATTCGATCTTCACTACATCCCTGGGAGGTAGATGTTATTAGTATCTTGATTTTATGGTAAGACAATGGAAGCTTAGGAAGGTCATATGAATTGTACAGGGTCATATAACTAATAAGAGTCTAAGCTAGGATTTGAGCTTGGGTATTCCTGGCTTTAGATCCAACTCTATCCACTGCACCACCTAGCTAATGCTATACTATTATGAACATCCAGTCATGGTTGGTGTTACTCTCATTTGGCAGAGATGAACATAAGATCCTGGGAGGGAAAATGATTTTTAAAGGCTATCTAGCAAGTGAGTCAGGAAAGTAAAGAATACTTCTCACCCTTAGACTTCTCAACTTTTCCAGTTTAAAGAAAAAGTCCTTTAAAAAAAGACAAGGGAGAAAAAATGTGGCACTGGGCAAAGCACACTAAACCAGGACTCAGGAGATTAAGTTTTAGCCCTGATGTTGCTACTGTGGAGTGACCTTCAATAAGTCACTTAGATTCCTCTGAGTCTTTTCTTTATTCTTAAAAATTTTGTATGTGTGTTGAAGAGTTAATCTGTAAGTTCTCTTTCATCTCTGATATCAGCATTCTGTGTTCCCTTCCAACATTCTATTTTCTAAGTTCATTTCTAGCTTTAATATTCTATGTTTTGAGGTCCCTTTTGGATCTAACATTCTAGATTTAAGGTTTCTCTTGGTTCTGACAGTCTCTTCCTTTCTAAGATGGCACCTAAAGATCTTGCTCAGAAGGCAGCTAGGTGGCACAGTAGATAGAGTGCTAGGCTCAGAGTCAGGAGATCCTAGGTTCAAATCTGATCTCAGATACTTCCTAGCTGGGTGACTCGGGACAAGACACTTATCCCCCTTTGCCTAGCCCTTGCCCTTCTGTCTTAGAGTTGACACTAAAAAAGAAAATAAGAGTTAAAAAGAAAATGATCTCACTCAGCAGGGATGGATTGCAGCCAATCTATTTAAGTAAATATTGACTTCCTACTGTGGTCAGGTTATATGGTTCTCGACTTCTGACCCTCAGTTTCAACCAGGAGATTTTAGAATACATAAGTAGGAAATGTAGAAATGGAATCCAAGATCCTGAGCATCTTGCATAACTGCTGGGAATAACTAGAGCAAGTGTGCTGGAGCTCAGATTCTTCTAGGGGAGGTGGAGGGCAGAACCAGCTGCCTGTGCATTTCCATCCTGAACCTTTAGGATGATTAGCCTTGAAACAGAGCTTGAGGCTCATTCTCTCAGCACTTAGATCAAACCTCAGCATCTCTCAGAGAGAGAGAGAGAGAGAGAGAGAGAGAGAGAGAGAGAGAGAGAGAGAGAGAGAGAGAGAGAGAGAGAGAGAGAGTGTTCACCACTTCAATTCAGTACAACACATTTCCTGAATGCCACCTTTATGAAGGATCCTGTGCTAAGCACTATGAAGGATACAAAGATGAAAAAGACAGATCCCTGATATCAGTATGTTTGAAATCTAGAGCGTAGGCTCATATGTGTGCGCAAGTAATTATGCACAAGGCCAAATGAGGATAAATATGGGAAGAAAGGTTTGGACATGGAGGATGGGCATCACTGGAGATTAAAGAAAGCAATGAGAACATTATTTTCATTCTCAGATTGATTTAGAGAATGAGGTTCCTGGAGAATTCTGGTCCCCTGGCACCTCAGTTATTTAAAGGAATGAAATTAATTTTGTAATCTCATAGAGGGGAGGCAAGACTTGGTATCTGTTTAGTTCTGAAGTAATAAAGCCTTTGAGGTTTGATTATTTGAGCCAAAGATTGTTCTACTTAAGTCAGGACACCTATATACATTGTGGGCCTGGCTCTCCATGAACCCTTCTCCTCAAGAGAAGTTCAAGCCTTCTCTTGCCCACAGTGCTACCTTGGTGGTAGCAGCCTACAGGAGCTTAGAGATTCATTTAATCAGGGCAAAATCAGGGCAGAAGAGGTGGGACAACTTCTTGGAGGGGACCGTTCTCTTTGTCTGAGACCTAGGTCCCAGAATTAAGACCTAGATAATCCACTTGGGGGGAAAGGTCCTCCTTAGCTCCCTCAAGCTATGTCCTGTTGAACTCAAAGCTGCCCTACCTCAGTGCTATAGTAAGGAGAGCACCACACTGCAGATTGGGGCTCCCTTTGAATTTCTGCCCATAATTAGCCATGTGACCTTGAACACATGAGCTTTCCCTCCTGGTACCTCAGTTTTCTCATCTATAAAATAAAATTGTTCAGGTAGATGATTTCTATGGTCTCTCCTAGGTATAAGGTTCTGGAAATCTCAGATGAAGAAGAGTAGGATTTGGAGGGTGAATGAATCCCTTTGTTCTCTCCGTATTGCTCCCAGATCTCATACTGTCAAAAAGGAAGAAACCTCCCCCCACTTCAAGCATTTCAAGTATGTGAAGTGTAAATGTTTTATGACTTTCTACAACCTGTACAGAAAGTATGTCTTGGGTTTATTTAGGGAGGGCACACAGAGCGGAAGGAATGCCCAGCATGGAGTGTGAGCCTCACTGGGCAGCACAAAAGCAGAAAAAGTCACTGGTGCTGTTTGGGCCAGGAGGTGAAGGGTAATTATGAGATGCAGCGGCATCTGTGAAAAGAATAAAATCTTAAGCCTGAATTTGGGGGCTGGACATGGCAAGAGGGGGAACAGCGGGGAGTGCTGACATTTAAAAAAAATCAAGAATGCTGCTAAATGGACCTGAAGAAATTTCTTAGATGTGGAGTGTTTGGCAAATGTCAGTCCTTCCTTGAAGGGCAGTCAATGCTGCTTGCTAAATGATTTGACCCAGGAAGGCACACTCAAATCATTTTGTACCTGTAAATTGGTGACCCTGTCTGTGTGTATAAAATGAATGAACAGACTGGAGATACTGACTGCTTTGACCAAATCTGATTCTGTGTGTGGAGAGGAGGAAGGCCAAACATGACCAATAAGACCATGATATTGTGGGATGAACAATGCCTAGGAGTCCAGGTGATTCCAGTTTCTAGATCTTTCTCTGCTGTCATCTTAGACAAACCACCTGCCCTTTCTGAGACTCAGATTTTCCATCTGTCAATGCAAAGAACTCTCCTCTGACTCCGTTGTCCCTTTATTCCAACAAATTTCGGAATCCCATAATCTCAAAGCTGGAAGATACCTTTAAAATCACCTAGTTTAATTTCTACCAGAAATTGAGGTTATTTTTTCCTTTTGTGAGTCTATAAATTCTTTTGGAACTATAAGGGCAATTGCTACACATGAGGAAACTAGGTATGCAGTGGAAACTCATGAGTGGGGAAATGATGGGACTGGAATAGAAGCCATTTGGTATTTCTAGATGTTCCTGTACATGTGCTCCTTCTCTGACTCAGTTCTACTAGAACCTTTATTCTTTTGATTTCTGAGCAATAACTTATTCTAGACTTACCACCTCTAGGAAGATCTTTTTTTTTTTGTTATTTTCATCTTACTGTGACATAACAGTGTTTGTATGGCGGAGGATAGGGAGTTGGGAGTCAAGGTGCAGCTCAAACCTGAGCCCAGGTCTTTGATCTTTTTATTTGGTTATGCTGTCTTTGAGGTTGAGAAAACAGGATACTTGGCCAAAAAGAGAGAGGCCTGCTGGATCTGCCTTAATGGTGTCACATCTAGCTGAGGGACTAGGCAGGGTATTGAAGAAGGGGCAGGCCAAGGAATTGCACACTATGCATAGACTTTGTACAATATCATTATGTGAAAATATGTATGGATTTAACTGAGATTCTTCACTTTACAAAAAGATTTTTTTCACATAAAAAAGGTTCAGTTGAATATTTCTTTAAACAGAGGTTCTATCATCTATTCAAAATTGGCATCAATTTAAACATCAAGTTTTTTTTTCCCTCTAGAACTCATTTACAATGTTCAGCATCTTCTAAGGCCACAGATTCTCAGCAATGGAAAGAAACTTAGGGGATCTGACAGGTTCTGTGTGTACCTCAATGGGAAGCCCTCTCTATGATATGGTTACTCAACTTCTGGTTGAATTTGAGGTGATGGAAAATGCACTACTTCCTAAGAAATCTATTACTCCCTAAGACACCATTTTTTGGTATAGTTTAATTATATATATTTTCATTACATGAAGGTTGTCTCCCTCTCTGCAATTTCCACCACATTGCTTCTAATTCTCTGTTCTCTGGGCCAAATGGAATGTTTTACCTCTTTTCCAAATCATAGTCCTTTGAAGTCTTGTCTTCCTAAGTTTTCTCTTTTTGAGATCAAATATTCCCATTTCTTTCAATTGTTCCTTGTATGGCATGGTCTCTAGTCTTCTTTTCTCTCTCTTTAGCTTAAGTTATCTAGCCCTTCAAAATACTTGTTTCCTCTAAGTTTTCTCTGCTCCAGGTCAAACATTCTCATTTCCTTCAACTGTTATTTGTATGGCATGGTCTTTGCTCCTCTTAACTATTTCTTTGGCTTCACTTTTTTTCATTTACAAAATAAGGGGGTTAGAACTGATGATTTCTAAGTTTCCTTCCAACTCAAAATCTATGATAATAGTGATTCTTCTTGGGATGCAGTTGTCAGTCCTTCTTAAAAAACGTGGCACCTAGAAATGAACACGATACTCCACATGTTCTGATTATGGCAAGAATTCTGGGTCTACCCCTTCCCTCATTCTGAGAACTATGCTTCTCTATATTTGTTCTAAGATGAAATAAAATGTTTTAGCTACCATGTCACTATTGTTTCACATTAAGCCTCCTATTAGCTACCTATCCTTACTGTGTTTTTTTAGTAAGAACTGTCTGGCCACGTCTCCTTGTGCAGTTGATTTCCAAATCCAAGTGAAGAACTTTATATTTATCCCTTCTCAATTTCATTTTCATTAGATTCAGCCCAATTCTATAACCTGTCAAGGTCTCTCGGGATCCTGACTGTGGAGCTCAGCTTGTTAGCTAGTTCTCCTAGCTTTATGCCATCTCTTTACAGATCTGATATGTGAGGGAGATTTTAATTTGCTCTTGCTTGAAACTAGTGTCGGTTAGATTTTCAAGATAGTTGGGGGATTTGGACTATCTCTCATCACCAGATTGATTACTTTCTCTGACAGGTATGTCCTTCTTCCACCCCTTCAGCAGCAGTCCCAGGGCATATTTAGATAGATCCTCTCATTTCAGCTAAAAGCTGTAAACTCTTCTAGGAAGTGGAAATGAGTAATATTCTATTGTGGAAATGAGTAATATTCAATTGAACTGACTTCTCTAAGTCATTAGAGAAGAGGAATTCAGGGAGAAATCTTTCTCATGGAAGAGCACAAGCCTCCAATCCAATGTCCTTGGTGTACCACTCTGGGACAATCAGAGCCTTAGATCTAACTAGCTACGGAAAAAACCAAACCAAACCAAACCCTTATTTTCCACCTTAAGTCTGATTAACTTATTTAATGCCTAAATCTTTCTTTCTTCTTTCTTCTTTCTTTTCTTACTTATTTACATATTTTTAACAATCATTTCTTTAACTTTTGAGTTCCAAATTTGCTCCCTTCTCATATTTCCCCTACTTATGATTTTTTAAAACCCTTACCTTCAGTCTCAAAATTGATACTAAATATTGTTTCCAAGATGGAAGAGCTTTAAGTAATAGGCAATTATTGGAGTTAAATGACTTGCCCAGGGTCATATTACTAAGAAATGTCTGAGGCAAGATTTGAACTAGTACCTCCCATTTCCAGGCCTGGTTCTCTATCGATTGAGTCATGTAGCTGCTCCCCCACACCCCAATTTTTCTTTATCACATAATATTATGCAAGTGATTTCTACTCTGTCATTAAAGATTTGAGGTCTGAATGAGCTGCCCAGTTGAGCAACAGGGTATGAATGTAGGCTAGGGGGAGTAAATGGAATTTAGAGTAAACATATAAATGTCTATGGGAGCTTTCTTGGAATTGCCACTATAATACCTCCGACGGGTGCAGCTAGGTGACTCAGTGAATTGAGAGTCAAGCCTAGAGACAGGAGGTACTAGATTCAAATTTAGCCTCAGATACTTCCTAGCTATGTGACCCTAAGCAAGTCAACTAACCTTCATTGCCTAGCTCTTACCACTCTTTTGCCTTGGAACCAATACTCAGTATTTATTCTAAGACAGAAGGCAAGGGTTTTAGAAAAGCTAATGTACCAAGACTTCCAGTGAGTCAGAACCCATTACATCCCTAGGCAGCCCATTTCACTGATGGATAGTTCATGTTGTTTGGAAACTTTTTCTTGCCTCCAAGCCTCAGTTTTCCTCTTTGCAACTCTCATCTATTGTTTTTACCCTTGTCTCCTGGAGACAAATAGAAAAAATTAATCTACCTTTTCTGAAGAATTATTTCTAGTGCTCGAAGACAGCTATAATGGTTTCCTTAATCCTTTTTTTCTTCAGGCTAAACACCTCCAGTTCCTTAACCAACCCTTCCCTTCCGATATGAACTTGAGGCTTGTCACCATAACGATTGCTATCCTTTGGACACTCTTCAGCTTGGTATGCCCAGATTTTAGAGTACTACAGATGTAGACTAACCAGGGTAGGGTAGAGCAGGTACCATCTTTTCTTTATTTCTGGAAACTTTGCCTCTCTTAAAGCAATTTAAGATTATAATAGATTTGTTTTGGCTGCCACCTAGCACTGCTGACTCACATTCCTACAGATCGTGCAGTTACTTAAACCCCTTGATCTTTTTCAGACGAACCAATGACCATGCCTTCCATATCTTATAGTTGATACAAGATATATTTTGAATCCAAGTTCAAAATTTATCTTTGGATATTTATCTTCATTGAATTTCATCGTATTAGATTTAGATTAATGCTAAGTTCTGTTAAGATGATTTTTGGATCCTCATTTGCTACCTAGTTCCAAGTTTGCCTCTGACTAGCAATGTGGTCTGGTGTCATCACTTTCAAATTTGTGTAATTTGCAATGGTAACACTGCCAGTTGTGCCCAGGCCGTTGACAAAAAAATCTTAAAAATCACAAGGTCAAGTAGAGATCTCTGAGTCACTCCACTGG
Source organism: Monodelphis domestica (assembly GCF_027887165.1). Classification (NCBI taxonomy): domain Eukaryota; kingdom Metazoa; phylum Chordata; class Mammalia; order Didelphimorphia; family Didelphidae; genus Monodelphis; species Monodelphis domestica. The sequence continues at coordinate 483,840,379 of NC_077227.1, forward strand.
AGACCTTCTACTAAAGTGACATTGAATTATGAACAACTATTCTTTGATCCTATATATCCAACCAATTCTGATTCTAACTAATTATCTCCATCTCTTTTGGAAGAAGAATATGAGATTCCTCATCAAACACCATAAGAATCTAAGCAAGATATGTCTATAGCATATCTGCCAGATCTCTCCTTCATTTCTTACTGAAGTGGAATCTCATATGTCTCTATGTTGTTCTAGACTTAATTATCCCATAATATTTAATGGCCACTAATTTTCTTTATATAAAGGAGAATAAATGATGGCAATGAAAGAACAAGGGGAAAGCAATAAAAGAGGACAGGGAAAGTTTCACTTGATTAGATATGTCAGCAGCCAATGTCAGAGAGATATTTCTAGCAAAAATGGGCTTTTCCTTTTTTTTTTCTTTACTCCTTATGAGAAAGATGAGAAGAAAACCTTGGAGGAATTGTTCAGAGAAAGAGTGCCTTCCTGACAGAGAGGTGAAGTGAATTATCCATGGAGGGAGGGTGGATGCCTTCCTCCCCTCTTCCCAAACATTTTAGGTACAATTTCACTGGTGGAAGAAGTTGCATCAAAAATGGCTAGTCACAGACAAGGAAAGCTAGGAAGCAGGGTGTCTGGCCATGTGGTCCCAAGATGGAGAATGAGCTTCAACTTGAACATCAAACTCTCTCTTTCTGTCTTCTTATTCCCCTGTATCTTCACAAATCCTTCCCAGAAGTCCTATTTCTAAAATATCACTAACTGGTGAACTTGGGGGAATAGTATGCACTTAAGCATCTCTCATCTCTGTAACAAGTTACATAAGGAAAACACTTTGTAAAACCTCAAAGAGCCCTCTAACTGAGAAATTATTACAGTGATAGAAATGGAAACAGTATCAGTGAGTTAGAGTAGTTATGGCCAACCTGGGAATCAGGAAGATGTGGATGCAAGTGCTTTTTCTAATATATACCTAGGTGTTACTGATAGTGAATTAGTTAACTTCTTAGTGTTCTAGGAGTTTCTTTTTTCTTTTTTTTTTAAACCCTTAACCTTCTATCTTGGAATTGATACTAAGTATTGTTTCCAAGGTAGAAGAGCAGTGAGGGCTATGTGATTGGGGTTAAGTGACTTGCCCAGGGTCACACAACTGGGAAGTATCTGAAGTCAAATTTGAACTCAGGTCCTGTCCTTAGACTTAGCTCTCAATCCACGGAGCCATCTCACTGCACCTGTGTTCTAGGTATTTCTTTAAGACCGTAAGTTAAGGGCAGTGAAGTCTGGAACAGATACTTAGTATGGATTCTAAGACATAAGGTAAAAGGGTTTTTTTTCCCCTTAAAGATTATGATAAGTTACAGCTGAGCTGCATTGATGGCGGGATTCTCTACACTGGGAGCAATCCCATTCTGGTTATATTGACAAAACCACAAATCTAGATTAGGTTAAAACAATTTAAATGTGACTGATAACCTTCTATCATAATGAACACAGTGACTTCATTCTGTCTCCTTTGTGGTTTCAACAAAAGAGGAAGCTTTGAGCTGCCTCTAGGACAGGACTACATACCTTCTATTCCTAGAGAATTTAGTTACTGGCATTCAGGGATTGGTCAAAATACGAAAAGCTAGTGTTTGAAGGAAGAAAGCTATGGATGAGGGAGAAAGGGCATTTGATTGGCTCATGCGAGTCTTCTCTGTTTCCTTGGACTCCCATAGTAGGCAACCCAGTGCTACTTGATTCATGTCTTTGGAGATTTAATCTTAGCTACAAGTGCCAGGCTGGTGGCTGCCCTGTGAGTATGCAACTAACTCCTGAACTTCTGAGTTTAGAGGATCACAGATTTAAGTCAAGAAGGATGTCTAGGCACCATCGTGTACAGCACTTAAGAGGCAATTAATCAAACGGCTCATTGGATAGAGTGATGGACCCAAAGTAAGGAAAACTTGAGCTCAAATCTGACTCTAAAAACATAGTGTATGTGCGTTCCTGTGTAAATCACTTAATCTCTGTCTGCCTGAGTTACTACAGCTACAAAGTAGAGACAATAAGAGCACCTAATTCTCAAGGTTTTTGTAAGGGTCAAATGAGGTAAGGTTTATAAAATGCACGATACAGGGCTAGCACATAGTAGACACTTAATAAATAATTATGGAAAGATGAAGGAACTGAGGCATAGAATAGTATCTTTCCAAGGGTTGAAGGCAGTAAAAGACTTCAAGCTCTAATCATTTCACTCCCAGTTCAGTATACTTTCCACTATTCCATTCTGCCTCCTAAACAAAAAACTATTAAAAAAAGGAGTGGGATACCTCAGGATATATTGTTGTTATTTAGTCATTTTTCAGTCGCCTCTGACTCTTCGTGACTCCATTGTGTTTTTTTTTTTGGGGGGGGTCACAAAATACTGGAGTGGTTTGCCATTTCCTTCTCCAATTCATTTTATAGATGAGGAAACTGAGGTAAACACGGTTAAAGCAACTTCCCCAGGGTCACACAGCTGGTAAGTGTCTGAAACCTGATTGAACTCAGGGAGTGAAGTCTTCCTGACTGCCTGGTACCCTATCCACTGTGCCACCTAGCTGCCCTCAGGTTATATTACTAGAGGTCTTTGTATAAATTCTGAAAGACTATTCTTTTATGGATGCCACAGAATTGGGATTTTGTAGAGGTATAGATTAAGGTAGACAGCCTCTGTGCTCTCTGAACTCTGTTACTATGGTATCCATCATAATACAAACTCAGATTGCTACACACCATAAAGCTTAAAAAGTGTTTTTCTCAATCTGTGAGGTAGGTGGTAAAATATTTAATACCACTATAAATCCTATTTGATATTTGGGGAAACAGCTTTGGAGTTGAATGACATGGCCACAGTCACCAAGTCAAGTTAATAAGTACTGGAGCTGACCCAAGCTTAGGTATTCTGACCCATTAGTCCAGTGCTCTCTTTACCACCACTCATCTCATGTGATCCTTTCAACAACCTCCAGGGAGGGTAGGACAGGTGAGATAAAATATTATGATCAGTGCTTTATAGACAAATAAATAGACTCAAAGGCAGTCAGTGGCTTGCCTAAAATCACATAGCCAATTAGTGTTAGAGAATTCAACCCAAATTTTACTCTATTCTTCAGTAGATAAGGGATAAGAACCAGAATCATATCAATTGTAGTCTTCTAGACTTTTCCTTATAACCCACTTTTTTTCCTTCAAACCCACTGCCAGCTTGGGATCCGTATTTCATGTTGACACAGGCCAAGGGGAATGGAACCACTCTATGGCTAGTCAAATTTGGGTACAAGGATCCAGTAGAGAGTCTGGCATTTTGCCTCCCTGGTTATCTGGTTGAAATGGGTCTAATTTCCATGGGATGTTGGCTTGGATGGTGAATTAGAGTTCTAAGTGTATCAGCTACTAGATGACACTGCCTGTATTCTCTAGACCTTTGGGGAAATGGGGAAGTCTGGTGTTACTTGTCAATTTAATGAATATGGCCTCTCTCCTACTGTGGTTTCCCCAGGAATGGTTAATCTCTTTCTGGCAGAATAAAACACATGGGAATGGTCACATATTGATAAACTCCTGCATCTCAGAAGTAGAATTTTAATTGTTTCCTTCTCTGAGAGGCAGGATGGAATTCTAGCCTTGGAATCACAAAAAGGCTTTTAAAAAACCCTGATTCTGATCCATTAATGTTAAATCAAAACTGCAGTTTCCTCAACTGGTTAACCATATGTAAGAAGGAATACATTTTTTTTTTTAAGGAATGATGTTCCCCACAATCCTGTGCAGATCTCAGAAAGTGATATTTCCCCAAGTATAGAATCTAGTTAGATGTGGTTGTCTGCAGTGTGCCTGGCAAGAGGCTAGCCATGCCCTTTTGTGGGAAGTAAAAGAGGTGGGAAAGTTTGATCAAGGGATATAGATAAGCTAGAGGGAAATTGAAGGGAGATACAGGGAGAAGATGGACATGGGACTAGGGAGGCTGCCTTTATCGGCATTTAACTCCTGCCACTATTCATTGGAGGTTCTCCCCTTAAGGTGCTGGAGAGTGACAGCTCCAGGAGTCCCCTCAACTGCTATTCCCATCCTGTGCTGTGCTGATAAGGTGGAAAGAGAATTAGAGATGAATGAACTCATGCCCTGCTAGAAGTAAGCTAGGTATCTTCCTACCTGGAATCTGTAGCTGGATTAAAGAAATGGAATCTGAGTTTTTTGGGTGTTTGACTTTTCTTACTTGTTATTAACTATTCTATTTTAAACAAATGTCTTTTTTGCATTTCTATGATACTATGTGATTCATTCAGATTGGTGGGGGTGATGGGAACAACAGAAGAAAATGAGAGTTTAGGAGCTGATGAGAAGTGCTTTTGGATAGATAAGCCAAATATCTTTAGAACTTGAATATGACAGTGGGAGGTGCTATATGTAAGACAAATAACACCTGTTATACCTGCCTTACTGGGCTGTTGTGAGGATATAATGAGGCAATTAATGTTAAAGGCTTTATAGAACTTAGCTATCATCATGTCACAAGACTTTAATGTCTGCATTTCTGAGTGTCTCTTTGTTTCTCTCTGTCTCTCTGTCTTTGTGTGTCTCTTTGTCTGTAATTGTCTGTCTGGGTCTGTGTCTGCCTCGTGAAATTGGATCATAAATGACTTGAATCTCCTCCTGTGAATGACACACCCACTGTTTCTCACTCTATCAGGCAGATTTAGAACGGCAGCTGCTCAGCACTCTCTGGATGAATTCCACTGATGACTTTTTTATGTTCAAAATCTATCTTGATGACTCACATGTTAGAAATGTTTTTTTGAAGGATCCAGGGCTACCTGGGGTATATGTTAGTGTTTTCCATGACTGCACACATAGGGCACAGCACAATTCTGTAAACCCAACTAGCTTCCCATGGGAGGATGGGGCACAGGAATCAATTTCTTATCTGGGGATAAGTTAGTTGAGGTGGTTGTGTGTTGGATTGCAGCAGAGAGAGGAAAATGAGAAAAGGATATAGCTACTTCTGTGAGAAGATTGAAGATAGCTTAGAGCTCTGAGTCATTCAGGGAATGCTTCCTGAAAAAAAAAAATTCTAGTCTCATATATTAGCTCCAAAGAACCCAAGGTTAGACTTGGCTAATCTGATCAATGACTCCCCACTAATATGCTAATAAACAAGGATTAGTGTACTTTTACTGGGATTTTCTGGAGATATGACTCAACCTTTGTTGTCTGAACCATTATTAACCTCAGAGGCAGGAATTTTAGTTTAGGTAAGAGGGGAACACAAAGGTCAAAGGGGGAAATTATTTTAGACCAGATGATTTACTATCACAATATGCAAGGTTGTCTACTCTATGTGTGCATCTTATCTCTCTATCCATCACTCTATCCATCACTCTATCCATCTCCCTCTCCTTCTTTCTTTCTTTCTTTCTTTCTTTCTTTCTTTCTTTCTTTCTTTCTTTCTTTCTTTCTTTCTTTCTTTCTTTCTTTCTTTCTTTCTTTCTTTCTTTCTTTCTTTCTTTCTTTCTTTCTTTCTTTCTTTCTTTCTTTCTTTCTTTCTTTCTTTCTTTCTTTCTTTCTTTCTTTCTTTCTTTCTTTCTTCCTTAACATATATGTTATGTATATTTTTATATGTATACATAATAAAAATCAGAATATGTTCTCTATATATAACTATCTTTATATATTATATAAATACAAATACACACATGTATATTCAGTTCTGTTAAGCACCAAACTAGTTTGGAGTTTCCCACCCTTGGGGAAAATCAGACAGCTTCTGATGTCTTTCCTGTAAGCAACTCTTCAGAAAAGACAAAACAAAACAAAACTACTCTGACATAGTGAATGCTTAATAAACATTTGTTGAATTGAATTCAGCTATAATGAAACACTCTCTGAAGCTGAAGTCAGCAGCAACTTGGAAACTGACTTTGAACACAGGTATTGACTACTTGTTGGCCTAATGTCCCCAATGCAGCAGACTATTTACTAGCATGATTCTCTTGTGGGCCCTGCTCTCGTTTACAAACCATTCTTCTGTGAATTCAATGTCTTATTGGACTGAGCTATATTGCTCCTCCTTAACTAGGTGACAGTCATCCTACAGGGGACTAGGCTGGTCAAGTAGGAGCTGAGTCCTGAGAGGGTTGGATAGATACCTGCACTTGGGCCTTGCAAGTCAGGAATACTGCCCTTTCAAATGGTAGAAGGTTACAAGCGAACAGAAACCATGGGAATTGGGCAGTCCAAGGTGGAGGGTCTATTATATGTTTCCTGTTGAATGGAAGCAGTCACTGTAGCCAGCTAGAGAGGAAGGACTCTGGGACAGCAAGAGAGATGAGAGCTTCACAAGGAAATTAGAGATACCCAAATAATTCTATAGTAACTATTTATAAAGATACTGGCTCAGACTTACTCTTGCTACTTTGGAGTGAATATTTTATTTCCCCAGATGTGTACAACATCCCTGGGGAATCTGTTGGGCAGCAGTACCCCTATGCCTCCAGATTAACTGAATGTCTCCTATATATTTTCCTTGGTTGTTGGACTCAGTAGGGCCTAAACATTCTAAATAGTAAAGAGAGAAATTTCTTTTTTTTTAATCTTCTGAGGGATGATCATTTTTCCTCTTTCTTGACTGAGTTTAGAGAATCCACCCTACTCGGAGACCCACAATAGGAAGATACTTGAATTTCTCTAAGGTCATGAAAATCATTAGGGTAGAAGTTGGTTTTGGTTTGGGGCCCAAAGCCTATTTGGGTGTCTGGACTAGGTTTGAGTATATTTTATGATTAGACTTGTTCTACTGGGCACCAGAGAGCACATCTAATACCAAACGAATGAATTTAATAGGGAGGGATAGTTCTTTTTAAAATAAGGAAAAACTTCTTAACAATGAGAGCTATCCAATAGTGAGCAAATGAATGGATTTTTAAAAAATCTACTAAATGACTACTTTGATTTATGTACTGGGAATACAAAAAATCCTTGGTCTTAAGGTGTTTCTAAAGGAGGGAGACGACACATAATGGAGTTGTGGTCAAAAAGAGGAGTTTTGGTCCGAAGAGTCTTAGAGGTATTCAGAGAGGACTAGCTACCTCTGTGCTAGTTTGAAGGCTTACTGAGCCCTTTTCAGGACTGCTCATCCACTGTTGGTTTTTATTTTTTACCCAACTCTTACCTGTGCCTTCAACAAGCTATAGTATGCTTGGTGGTCACACCTTGGAAAACCATCTTGGCAGATGGGCCAAACCAGGTTGAAGTTGACCAACAGACCTCAAACTTGTTGGTGAGTTAGGGGATGCCCCGCCCCGCCCCAGCATGTGAAGACTTCTCCTGGCAGAATGGACAAATGAAAACAAATTGTTCCAATGGCCATAAAGGTGACTAAAGTAGGCATTGAGGAGCACATAGAACTTGGTCAGACATTGAAGATGCCAACATCATTTGGTCATCCACTGCATCCCAGACCATCACCAATTGTCTTGACTTTTGTCTTGCTACTAGGCTTAGATGACTGGAAGAGAGTCTGGTGACTTTGTACAATTCTGCCTCACTTAAATCCAAATCACATGCAAATCAAGATATCACCCTCATGATTTCATTGATCCTCTTTGAGTAGAAAGGACGAAAAAGAACACAAAACTAATGAATGGAGCCCTAAGTGACGATTATTGTACCCTTTCCAGAAGCAATTGTTTGCTTTGATTACTGTTTCCAAAGCAAGAGGTAGAAGAAGATTTGGAGAGATGGCTAAATCCACAATGGCAGAACAGATAGCACAATGAATAGGTTAGATGCCTGGCGGGGTGGGAGGGAGACATAGTCTGAAATTAGATGCTTTTTCAAGAAGAAGCTGGATATTGAAGATGAGATTTATGTTTCAGGTAGGAACTGGACTAGAGATCTCTGAGGTCCACTCTCGCTTTGTTATTCAATTCTTATGAACTGTTCCCACAATGACTTCTTACTGAGTGGAATGTCTATAAAAGTGTCTTCCTTTCTCATCAAAGAATGATGCAAGACTACAACTCCAAGCCCCAGAGAGGGTCTGTTTTCAGACAATGGATCAGCTTTTAATTAGGCTATTTGAGTAGATTTTCTTTCTCCAAAACATGGCTGCTGAGTTAATAGGATGGATTCTCATCTCCTGTGTGTACTTAAAGAGACATGGAAATCCATTCAAGGCCAGATGCATCGATGGGCTTTTCTCCAGTAGTTTGGAGAGAAGTAAAATAAAGTTGGATCTGTCAGAAATATGACAGGGAACAGAGACCTATGAGAGGAAAAAAATGAACCTGTTTGGTGTATTTTGGAACAATTTCTGTTCACTACTTGCATGTGATTAGTTTCTGGGCAAGTGACCAATAGTGAAACAAATAGGTCTGATTCAAATATTGAATATACTGGCAGGAGGCAGGAGAAACACAAAAGAAAAGGCTAAGCCCCAACATCATAGTATTCTCTAGGCTGTGTGGAAAAGGCAAGCAGAGGCTAGGTTTGAGGAAGGCCTGACTCAAAGGTGCCACAGTGAGGAACCTGGGTACAATGGGCAGGGGATAATTGCCAGAATGCCCATTCAGCACTGCAATACAAGTTACCCTGTGTTGGCTGCATTCCTCTACAGGAGGAAAAGTTGTTTGGATCCTTTAGACTCTATACAAATTGTGCTGCCTGGGCTCTTCTTTAGGGACTTGTGGACATTTACTCCCAAATGGAGGAATGAATCATAATGGATATAGTCCATTCAGATGGGTTTGTGACAATCTTCTGTCCTATTTTACCTTTGGCAAGTAGAACCATTTAATGTACATGTTGGTGGGCAGTGCACTCACTAACCCACAATCTATCACTGAAGTCTTCTTTGGAGTGGGCTTTAATGATTAGGCAACAGGCTATGACTCAGCTAAGACCAAATGCATCAATATTTCAAAACCCAATCCAATGAACATTTAATAAGTATATTATATGCAAGATACCTAGCTGGGGTTTGGGGATACAAAGACAAACTATTTCCTGACCTCATGGATCTTACATTTTTTCTAGAAGGATAGAATACAACATGTATATACTTAAGTAAATACAAGATCATTGGAGGAGGGAGAAAGAATACAAACAATTATATAGGAGGGATCAGAAAGAGAAGGTGGCACATGAATTAAACTTTAAAAGAAACTAGGAATTCTGAGAGGTAGGGGCAGGAGTATACTGGTAAATATTTAACATTCTGCTCTCTGAAAAATAAAAGTATGCATAACCTACTTAAAACAAACTCTTTATGTTCTGTCTTAGAATCAGTATTATGTATTGGTTCTAAGGCAGAAGAGTGGTAAAGGCTAGGTAATGGGGGTTATATGACTTGTCACAGCTAGGAAGTGTCTAAGGTCAGATTTGAACTCAGGACCTCTCATCTCCAGGCCTGGCTCCCAATCCTCTGAGCCACCTAGATGCCCCTTCACAACATACTTTTAAGTTTAATCAATATTATTAACATTTTCTCCTTTACTTTTTGAATGCTAGACAATCAGTAATGACCTGATTTTAGTCTTTGTCAGCTTCTGAGTTGTAAATATTCATAGGGAAAATCTAATAATCAACTCTGAACTGGTCAGAGTTAGTTCTAGCATACAACTACATTTAGGTGAGGAGGAAGTTCATTTTGGACTTGGGATATCACTTTACAGGTTGTTAAATAAGACTTGAACTAAGACGGTGGCTATGTAAATAGACTATGGAAGTTGATTGAATGAAACTTGGGAACTGATTGTCTATAGAGAATGAAGAGAAGGGAAAAGTAAAGAATGGTTCTGAGGTTGCCAACCTGGATCACTGGAAGAAGAGTGGCAGCTTCAACAGAAATAGGGAAGTTTGGAGAAGAGCTAGGTTTAGGGGAAAGATGAGTTCAGTACCAGACATGTTGTATTTAAGGTGTCTCTGGGATATCTTATAGGCAATTAGCAATATGGGGTATATAAGTATTCAGGGAGAACTAGCATCTCTGATGTGAGGGCTTACCAAGTCCTTTTCAGGGCTACTCATTCACCTTTGGTGTCCACCTGGCACTTAAATCTCATATATGACTCAAAGCAGCTGTAGCATGCTCAGTAGCTACATCTTGGTAAACCATCTTGGCAGATGGATTAAGCCAGGTTGAAGGTGACCAATGGGACACAAACCCATCAGTTAGCAGAGAGTTGACCCCAAGCATATGAAGATTTCCCTTGGTGAAATGGGGTGATATGAACAATTTGTTCCAGTGGCCATGAAGGTGCCTGAAGCGGACATTGTGAAATGCTTAGTTCAAATATGGATGAAAGCAAGGTCATCCACCATATTCTGGACCATTGTTAGTTTTCCTGACTTTTGTTTTGCCACTAGACTTGGATTACTCTGGAAGACAGAGTGAAACTGACAACTTTATACACTTCTGCCTCCCTTAAATTCAAGTCACGTACAAGTCAGAACATCACCCCGTAATGTCATTGATCCTCTTTGAAAAGAAAGGACAAAGTACAGCATCAGGTGGGAATGGAATACAAGAGAAAGGTTGGGAATGCCTACATATACAAGGTTTCTCAAAATCCTTAGTGTGGTTTTAAGTTTTAGTAAGCTTAAAATATATACTTTATTTTCATTTTTGTTCACCTTATACTTATATGTGACCAAACATGAAAGGAGAGACTACATTAAGATTTTCTGGACATTATATATATGTATATAGAGGTGCAAAAATGTCAGCATATAGGTATATATGTATGTCCCTCTTGTCAAGTTTTGTCAAATAGCATAAATGTATTATTTAGGTATATATGTACATACTCATATAGCTACATGTATGTATGTGTGTATACACACACACACACAAAGAGTCATCTACTCTCTTAACATAGAGTTGAAAATTAAATTCCTGGGGGAGATGATGAGATTACCAAGAAAGAAAGTATAGAAAGAAAAGGGGACACAGGCAGAGTCTAGAAGAACATTCAAGATAGGTAGATGAAAGAGGGAGGTAGATCCAACCAAGGAGACTGAAAAGTGGTCAGACATGTAAGAAGAAAACCAGGAAAGAAGATAATGTCATAGAACTCAAGGAAAAAGAAGATCCTGGAGGAATAAGTGGTAATTCCAAAAGCCACAGAGAAATCAAATAAGGTAAGTCTTGAGAGAAGGCTAGCAGCTCTAGCAGTTAAGAAATTATTGTTTAGAGCAGTTTCAGTCACATGGAATGTCTTTTTTTTTCTCCCTCAAAACCCTAACCTTCTGCCCGAGAGTTAATTCTAAGTATGAGTTCCAAGGCAGAAGAGAGTTAAGAGCTATGCTGTGGTTAAGTTGATTTGCCCAGGATCACACAGCTAGGAAGGGTCTGAGGTCAGATTTGAATCCAGGTCTTCCTGACTCCAGGCCTGGCTCTCAATTCACTGAACCATCTAGCTGTCCCCTATGGTAGGATTTTTTACTTTATATTAGGTACTCTTTAAACCAATGTGGATTATAACCCCCACTTGTTCTAGTAGATGGGCTTATGAGTTGCTGTGTCCTAAACAATTCATCCTTTGGTGGCTGACCTCCTGGTGAAGAACCATACAAACAGAGCAAAGTCTTTTCTTATAGAACAGATTATTTCATGAGGGGCCCTGCAGATAGAGTAAAAAAGGAAATATTGACTTAATACAGATCCAGCCATCAATCTAAAACTAACTGGGTAAAAATAGTCTGTGCTGCGTTATTTTAAGGGCAAACAGGTATTAGTGGATTGGTGCTTGAAAAAAATTAGTGAATTTATCTTACCAAGATCCTATTTGTGTTTATTATGTGTTTTATATGATCTATATATATTTACACACGTGTAATACATACATATATGTATAAACAAAATTACATATACATACCCATAGATGATGCACATAAACATACAATATGGTGCAGGTACAATGTATACATACAACTTGAAAATAGGCCCCTTGCTTTAATTAAAGTTTCAACAGTGATTGCACTTGGATCGAACTCTCATAATAAAAATACAAAAAAGAGAAATATATTTGTAGAAATTCAAAATATCTTTTGATGACTGACAGTAATATCACAAATGAAGTCAGAAGAATTTGATTTAAACAAGCAATTATGTTTTTGTTGTTGTTTTTAAAGAGGAGGATCTCATGATCTCACCCAGGATGGAATTGCAGGGGTTGCATTAGTCCCATCCTAATGACAGAACTGCTTTGACCTGCTGCATGTCTGACTTGGGCTGGTTTGTCTCTTTTTAGGCATCCTGATGGCCCCCACTTCACACAGGCTCCCTGCACTGCTGCCATATTTAGCTTGGCCAATGGATTGGCTTAGCCAACATCCTGGCACAGAACTCCCAAGCTCAGGAATTTCACAAGCCTCAGCCTCCTCAGAAGCTGAGATCATGGGCTGCCATCACACTAGGCTAAGTGATGACAGTTGGCAGTACTTTAACACTTCTAAGTCTGTGATTTCTTCCATACCCGGCCTGTTGCACTGAGCCAGGCTGGTCCTCATATGACAGACACAAGGCATTGCAAAGGCTTCACTCAAAGACTTTCCCCCTTTAAAGAAGGTGCCAAAGCTTGGGTTTGGCTGACATAGTTCCTGTGGGTCAATCATGGACACCTCCATGCCATTACCAATGGGGATTTGTGAGGAGAAGTGACAATAGAAGAGTAAGGAGAACCTAAATTAAAATGCATTAATTATCTTTCTCTCTGCTTCTATTTTGACATATGGAAGTGCTCACTGAGAAATCTATGTAATCTTTGGAAAAGCTTGAATTTATCCATCATTTGTCTGATTGTCACCTAGGCATTTTCTTGCAAGTGAAAATAGAACCTTGACCTTGGGGATGCAGGGGGTACAAGCAGAAAATTGCCTTCTGCAGGTAACATGCCTCATGGTTTATCAGGGACCTCCTACTGTACCTGCTCTTGGTTGTCAAGGAGACAGACAGGTAGGGGGGGATGATAGACAGGTATGGACTTCCTTGTTGCTATTCACTTGGAAATCCATCTGGAATTATAGTTTGTTGGAAAGGCTGGTGCCTGTGGGGAAGTAGACAGATATCCCTTAGACTGTGCTGAGGAGAACAACTCCATGGCAGAAGGAAGAACAATTGGATACTGACCAAGGGGCAAGAGCCATAAATAAACCCTGGGATGACTGACATTGCATTTTTTTTGGCCAATTTTTAACTTATTTTTTTAATTAACAGATTTATTTTCTTTTTTTCTTACTTCCTTCTATTAGAAAAAAAGACCTTTTCTATAACAAATACACATAGAAAAGCAAAACAAATGTCTGTATTAACCATGTCCAAAAATATTTCTCAATCGTTCCTCTCACCAATATTTCTTTATCTCAAGATTCAATCCTGTCCCCCACTCATCCTTACCTTCAGGGCTATGGAACTCACACAGGGGTGTTGATGTCAGTTTGGACAGAAGAGAAAGGTTTTGTCTGGCTCTGCCTTGGCTCTATTCTGCCTGCTATCATTCTCATCTAAGCCACAAAATGGAAGTATTATTTACATTCATCCTACTGACCTTTTGAATTAAGACAGGATAACCAATTTCTTTTTATTTTTTAATCCTTACCTTCTGTCTTAGAATCAATACCATGTATTGGTTCCAAGGAAAAATAGCAATAAGGGCTAGGAAATTGAGATTAAGTGACTTGCCCAGGATCACAAACCTGGGAAGTATCAGTGGCCAGATTTGAACCCAGGATTTCCCCATCTCCAGACCTGGCTCTCTATTCACTGAGTCACCTAACTGCTCCCAAGACAATCAATTTCTGGCTCCTTTTGAGGAGTGAGGGCAGTCTCTGAAGTTGTAGATCTAACTTCCTTTTATTTCCCCAATTTCCTTAAATGAAAACAAATTGTATTCTCTGATTCTTTTGTCTCTCCAGGACCAAGTTTCTGATTCACCTACAGTATGGTGGCAGGTAGAAATGGGGATCCACACTCTTGCTTAAGATGTCTCTATTTTTTCCAGAAAAGGCTGGTGGGAGTAGAATGGGCTGCTCTTGTAGAATAGGCCTCCTAATTAGAGCAATCCACAAATGGGCAGAGCATTGGAGGTCTTCAAGAAGTGGCCAGAAGGTCTCTTATCAGGGCTACTGGAGAAAGAATTCCAGCTCAGATATTGGTTGGTGTATAAATGGAGGTGATCCCTGAAGTCCTTTAAACTTGAAAGATTATAGCTCTGGATGCCTCCAAATCTTTTCTGTGTCAAGTTCTGGGGCCTTAGAAGGCCTTTTGTATTGGTCATCTCTCTGGGTTAGAAGGTACTCTGTCTCATAGGGCCCCTTTCTTTCTGTAAGATGCTGCTCCAGTACCATTCTGCATAGTTTCTCCTGTTCCCCCCCCCTCAACTCCTCAAGCCTTCTCTCTCAAACTATCCTGAATTTGACTAATTTCTATGATTTTCTATTTACTTTATTTTTATCATAGATTTAGAAGTGAAAGGCACTTTAGATATCATCTATTCTAACTCCTTCATTTTACAGGTGAAAGGTATAGAAGGTCACCAGAGAGGTTAAAGGACTTGTCCAAGGTCACACAAGTAGTGAGGAGGAGCAGAGCTGAGATTTGAACCCAGGTCCTCTGACTCCAGATCCAGCAAACTTTCTAGTGTGCCATGATGCCCATGATCTTGTCTTTACTCCTCACAATCTTTATGGAGGCAGCAGGTAAGTACAGTGGTGATGAAGCTAGAGTCAGAAAGACCTAAATTGAAACATTAGCTGTGTGATCTTGGGCAAATTATTTAAACTCTGTTTGCCTCAGTTTCTTTCATCAACTGTAAAATAGGGATCACAGAGTTTTTGTGAAGATCAAGTAATATGTATAAAGTGCATTTCACAGTACCCAGCACATAGTAGGCACTTCAATGCTTATTTTCTTCCTCCCTTCTTTGATACCTCAATATCATAAACCTATACTGAAGCCAGATTTTTTCACAATTTCCCAACAATTTCAGGCACCAAAGAGATTAATTAAATTCAAGTCCTTAGTCTGCAAATCCAGTATTCTCCCCAACTTACCATATAGCCTACTCTTACATGGCCCCTTGAGAAAACTCTAGTGACAGATATCTTTCATATGCTTATTTTTAATTACTTACTTATATATTTGTTTTTCATCTCAATGCCCCCATGTTCTCTTCTTGACTGTAATCTCTGTGAAGGCAAGACTAGGATCTTATTTAATCTTTGCATTCCCAGTATTGAGCACAGTGCATTCACATAGGAGCCATCTAACGAGTGAAAGAAAGACCCATGGAGGTTGTTTCCCAAAGTCACACAGCCATGGAGCACATGGGACCATACTCTGCATGTGACAGGTTTGCTATAAATCCTGGGGTACTCTAGAGGTGAGATGACTGAGAGTGAGATGACTGAGATCCTTGCAAAGAGCTCTATGAGAGGAAGGCTGTTATAGAGGAAATAGCACTAGTCTGGAGTCTGAGGATCTTGTTACTATCCCCAGCTCAGTGACTTACTAGCTATGTGACTTTCGGTAATACTTCCCTACTCTGGGCTTCATTCTACCTTTCTGTAGAACACAGCTAAGAATACCTGCACTACCTACCTGGCAGGTGTTGTGAGGACAGAGTTTCTACAAATATAAGCTCCTAGAATAATTACCTGGCTACTAAGAAGCCCTACTTTGAAAGTCAGCCTTGTCATTATCAAAGTAATGTGGGTTGTCAGATATGGCTACAGGATTGCAGAGTCCTTTTCCCACTGTGAGTGTGAAGATTCTTGGTTATTTTATAGCTCTTACTGGGGAAAATATTTTACAGTTTGTTGAAATCCTCGGTTTAAATGCTAGCTGTCCCACTTACTATGGGACCATGGGCATTTCCCTGCCCCCAAGACTTATTCTGAGCCTCAATTTTTTCTTTATCTGTAAAAAATGTGACACAATGCCTATCTTATGGGATTGTTGAAGCATCTAGGGGGCAAAGTAGATGGGGGTAGATCTTCAGTGAGGAAGACAAAAATTCAAATACAGTCTCAGATGCCTAATAACTGGTATGAGTCTGGTCGTCATTAAGCATCTTTGCTATCACTATTGCTTCTTTTTCTTCCTCTTTCTTTTCTTCTTCTTCTTCTTCTTCTTCTTCTTCTTCTTCTTCTTCTTCTTCTTCTTCTTCTTCTTCTTCTTCTTCTGCTGCTGCTGCTGCTGCTGTTGCTGCTGCTACTACTACTACTATTGCAGCTAGAAGGTATAGTTAATGGAGTTAAGAAGACTTGAGTTTAAATCCTGACTCAGGTACTAGCTATGTGAACCTGGACAAATCACTTAACCTCTGTTTGCTTTTAGTTTCTTCAATTGTAAAATGGGGATAAAAAATGGTACCTTCCTGATACAGTTGTGAGAATAGAATGAAGTAATATATGTTAAGCATTTTACAAATGCTAAACTACTACATAAATGTTAGCTATTATTATTATTATCTTTCCCCTGTTCTTTAAAATGCTCCCGAGTCTCTAAAATGCATTACCTTCAATGCTAAATCTTCTCTGATGAACCAGGTACTCATTAGCTAGTTCCAATCACTGGGCTGGGGGAGTTTTAGCAGTAGTATTTGCTTTCCTCCCATTCTGAAGAAATTGTAAGCATTCAGCCTGCCTGCTGGAATGGATTGTTAAGTCTTTTGGAGTCCTGGACCATTTAACACAGGAAACAAAACCAATATTCTTGAGTTTTTCCACAGGTTCCCTGGAGCTCAAGTCATTATTGAACTCAGGTGAAGAGGCTGGCAGAGACAATCCTTATCATCTAAAATTGTCTATCTGAAATGGATTGTAAGTGTTGCAGCTGCATGAAATTTCCCAGAAATTAGCTATCTTGTCTAGACTTGGCTAGTGAGATGTGAATCCTTTCACCTAGTTCATTTTTGTTTTTTCTTTTTTTCTCTCCAAAAGCCGATCAGAAGGTGAATGATTTCAGGCATCATTATCACTAAAGAGAGCCATGGTAGATAACCACGATTGGCTGATTTGAGGACCAGAACATGAGTTATGAGTTTTTGATGGATGTCTGGGCCATGTCCCTACTCTTTTTATGTCTTTTGATGTTGGGGACTAGCCTGACCTCCTCCAAGCATCCTTTTGTTGATTGCCTCTAGATACAAGGAATTGGCTTTGTGGATGAGGAGGCTGAAGCAACAACCCTAGAGGAAACTACTCTTAGTCTAAAATAATCTGGCTTAATTTTTAGTGATTCATCCTAATTAGTTTGAGATAGCAAATTAATAGAGAACTACCAGTGGGTGGCTTTGGAGAATGCTGTGATCTTTTCTATTCTGTCTGACTTAGTTGAGTCTAGGTTTGTCTGTAGGCACAGTGATTGATGTTGGGGAGGTGGCAGGGAGGAATATCTCCATTTAAAACCAAGAAGTGAAGAAGAGGGAAAAAAGCAGAACAAAACCCTAAACCAAAATATGTTCTAAATCTCTTGGACGTTGTGTGACTCTGACCATAAATTATGATTTAGATGAAAATGAAGAAATTTAAAGTGAAATTTAAGATATAGATAATTTAAGTAAAACTCTGAAGCCATTTCAGCTCCACTCGGCCAGCTTGATAACCAGTCATGGAATATGACTACTCTGCTATGGGCCCTCACACTACAGGGAAGCTTCCAGGGTTCTACCCACCTTTCCTCATCATTAAAGATTTATTACCTTTGTGTCTTGAAGTGTGTTATTTCTAAGAGTTCTCTGTTAGAAGCTGGTACCCTCAGAGAGGCAGGCCATACCTGAACCATATCAATCATTGACACATTAGCAGGAATTAAAATTTTAGGATACTCTCCAAGATGACAACTTAGTTGCACTAGCCTCTGACTCTTAGGCTGGTGTTCTTTCTATTGTACCATACTACACTAGCAACATAAGTTATTCACAAATTGTTTCCATTCTTGAATAGTGCTGAAAAGAGCAAGATGGAATTTATATGTAATATGATATAAGACAACCAGGTAGTGTGGGCAGTCTTATTTTAGCTCACTCTACTTCTCATGATTTTGGTTCTATTTCAAAGGTCTTCTTCTGTTCCCTATACACAACATCCCCTATCCCTCCTTTGTTTCTCTTGTAGGATAGTACTCTCTCTTCTCATTTCTGTCTTATAGAATCTCTAGCTTTCTTCAGGGTGTTCCATAGAAAGCCTTTCTTAACTCTAACATTCTCTATTAAAATTATTTTCAATGACTTTGTATATACATTTTCTCTCTTTACATTTCCTCTCTCAGTCCTCCTCCCCCAGTAGAATGTGAATTTCTTGATGGTAAGGAACAGTCTTTGTATTCCGAGGATGTAGCATATCTGTTATTGGCAAGAACTTAAAAATATTTGTTCAATGGAATTAAATTGGTTATAGTTTACTAA
This sequence comes from Monodelphis domestica, assembly GCF_027887165.1. Classification (NCBI taxonomy): domain Eukaryota; kingdom Metazoa; phylum Chordata; class Mammalia; order Didelphimorphia; family Didelphidae; genus Monodelphis; species Monodelphis domestica. The sequence goes on from NC_077227.1 coordinate 483,858,804, forward strand.
AGTTCTTACAAAATTTGCCAAGTTCCATTTACCCTTCCGTTACTGGGCCATTGAGAAAATGAACTCTCCCTTTTTGGTAGATTCTGAAAGAATACCTCCCCCCCCCATGCTACCTGGATGAACCTCTTTATCTCTTCCTCTCACCACTTTGCCTCCTCTGAGGACAGATGAATACTTACGTAAGACTCGAACTCCATGCTTTAGAGCTTGGACACGGCTGGGCTCTATGGACATACTGAGCATGGTCTGTTGCCCTCCAATTATGCAGACCTGGTTCTGTTGGGCTGCCTGATGGAACATGATGGTAAGCTGGTGAGCAATGATGGTATTCAGGACTGAAATGACAACCATTGGGAACAGGAAAGAGATGAATGCATTGACCTGTGGGAAGGAAACACAAATAGAATCACTGGGCTTTATTTTTCCTTTTGTTCAAAGCTCTCATTACTTTATATCATTACTATTGCTGAAGCTTCCTTAATGGTCTCTCTTCCTTCAGTTTTTCTCCCCTCCAAGTCTATTTTGTAGAGGTTGCTAGATCTATTTGTTTATTAATTTATTTATCTGCTCATTCATTTCTTTATTTTGGAGCTGAGCCTTTGGACCTTAAATACAGGGGATTCCTGGTATGGAAACTCATTTGTTAATGATAGTCATGGAGAGACACTTGGGGACATTGAGAAGTTGCATGATTTGCCAGTGGTCATACAACTAATAAGTATCAGAACCAGGACTGGTACTCATCTCCTTCTGATTCTAGAGTCAATTCTCTGCCCCCTATGCTGCTGCTGCCAGATGAATGGTTCTAAAACATGTATTTCATATCCGATGCTTGTAAGCCTTTTTGACCTTGGTCAAGTTATTTTACCTTTGTAGACCTCAATTTCCTCTTCCATAAAACAAAGGATTTGAACTAGATGGCCTTTAAGTAACCTTCCAGCCCTATATTTATATTTTCATGATTCTTCTCTATTGAAAAATCGAACTCTTCTCTGTCTGGTTTCCTTATCCTTGAAGTCAAAATGCAACAAATTTTGATCCCCAGGTTCCCTTGCCTATTAGTATCTCTCTTCCTCCCCTCCCACATTGCCACAACATAAACTACAACATGGTCATTCCAATTATATTGGTCTTTAAAAAAAAAATAACAGGGGGCAGCTGGGTAGCTCAGTGGATTGAGAGCCAGGTCTAGAGATGGGAGGTGCTAGGTTCAAATCTGGCCTCAGACACTTCCCAGCTGTGTGACCCTGGGCAAGTCACTTGACCCCCATTGCCTAGCCTTTACCACTCTTCTGCCTTGGAGCCAATACACAGTATTGACTTCAAGACAGAAGGTAAGGGTTTAAAAAAAATAACCCTTATCTTCTATCTGAGAATCAATAGCACATATTGGTTATAAGGTAGATGAGTGGTAAGGGCTAGGGCTAGGCTATGGAAGTTAAGTGACTTGCCCAGGGCCACACAGCTAGGAAGTATCTGAGGCTAGCCCCAAACCTGGGCCCTTCACATCTCCAGACCTGCCTCTCAATACACTGAGCCACCTAACTGCTTCATTACTGGTCTTCTTATTGTCCACTGAGTGAACTAATATACATCATATATTTTTATTTTCACCTTATTCATGCCAATCTACACTGTTTCCTTATTTCTCCAAATTTCACATGACTTCCTTCCTTCCCTCCCTCCTTTCTTCTTTCCCTCCTTTCTTCTTTCCCTCCTCCTTCCTTCCTTCCTTCTTTCTTTCTTTCTTTCTTTCTTTCTTTCTTTCTTTCTTTCTTTCTTTCTTTCTTTCTTTCTTTCTTTCTTTCTTTCTTTCTTTCTTTCTTTCTTTCTTTCTTTCTTTCTTTCTTTCTTTCTTTCTTTCTTTCTTTCTTTCTTTCTTTCTTTCTTTCTTTCTTTCTTTCTTTCTTTCTTTCTTTCTTTCTTTCTTTCTTTCTTTCTTTCTTTCTTTCTTTCTTTCTTTCTTTCCTTCTTCCTTTTTCAAAACCCTTATCTTCTGTCTTAATGTTAATTCTAAGACAGAAGACCAGAAAGGGCTGAGCAATGGGGATTAAGTGACTTGCCCATAGCCACACAGCTAGGCAGTGTTTGAGGCCAGATTTGAATATAGGTCCTCCCAAATCTAGACCTGGCACTCTATCCGCCATGCTATGCTACCTACTGCCCCTCTTACATGACTTTCAAAGTCTAGCTTGTGTCCTAATTCTTCTGCAGAGCTCTCACTGATCATGACATCCTATTGCATTCTTTCTCTTTCTCCTCTGATCTCTTAGAGTATTTTACTGTTTAAAATGGCATGTGACATCTGATACCTTGGGACTATTAATAATTCACTTATCTCCAGTGGGTGCAAGCCCTCTCAACAGTTCAAGTCAGTTGTAAACTCCTTGAGGACAGATACTATTTTTTCTTATCCTACCTTTGAGGAAGCTTACACTGGCCTGGGCACACATTGGGATTAAATAATTCATTGAATGAAAGAAAGGAAAGATAAACAGGAAGAAAGATAGATAGCAAGAAAGAACCTCAAAGATAATGAAAGAAGTATCATTAATAAAATTACTATTTCTCTCCCAAGTCTCCCACACAGCTGGCCCTTAATAAATATTAACATAATTTCCCCCAGGGAGGTGGATATGGCTTCAAGTGGCTTTATAACTTTTTTTTTAAAGATTTTTTTTCTACCTAAAATATTTTGACATTTCTTATTTCCAAGTACATATGGCTTGCAATTTCATGATGGGAAAAAAATAAGTTGCTAAATTTTTGTCTCTTCTGAATTTCTCTTAGTACTTATTTTGAATTTCAGATCTAAATGCTTCTTGTTATACATATATGAAACCATGGAGTCTGTGGCTTGAGTTTTTGGGCTATAAATTTAACTTTGAGAGCATTTACCATTTTTCATGAATGTAAACTCAAACTAGAGCTTATTTCTCTTTTTTGTTGCCATTGTCCCTACTTAGTAGTATCACATTGGATGTAGGAAGAAACAAGAACTTCCCACTCCTGGAACTGTTTTTTCTTGGACTTAGACATTCGCTTTTAGGTTTATATTTACAAGTAAGAAGGACATGATATGGCATTATTTAGATGCATCTCAATTCTTCCTTCCTTCCTTCCTTCCTTCCTTCCTTCCTTCCTTCCTTCCTTCCTTCCTTCCTTCCTTCCTTCCTTCCTTCCTTCCTTCCTTCCTTCCTTCCTTCCTTCCTTCCTTCCTTCCTTCCTTCTTTCCTTCCTTCCTTCTTTCTTGCTTTCTTTCTTTCCCTTACCATCTGTCTTTGAATCAATACTATGTATTGGTTCCAAGGTAGAAGAGCAGTAAGGGCTACGCAATGGGGATTAGGTGACTTGCCCAGGGTCACACAGCTGGGAAGTATCTGAGGTCAAATTTGAACCCAGGACCTTTCATCTCTAGGTCTGTCTCTCAAACCACTGAGCAACGCAGCGGCCTCCTTCATCTTTCTAACCTACTTGCCCACAGCCTCCAATGGGAGTCAAGAGACCTATTACTGAGTTTGCCTTTTTAATTATCTTAATGGACTGCAAGGCCAATATGAGTTGACAGTGTGACATGACAAGCATCTTGGAAAATACAGTCAATATCCAGAGTGCCATATCTCCACATGCTAAAATTTAAGTAAGATGAAATTTAATTGGAATAAATGTAAAATCTACATTTGGGCTCAAATGATCAATTACATGAGTATAGAATAGGGAAGTCTAGACAGCGGTTTATGTAAAAAAGAAACCTGTAGTCTTATTGCAAAAGAAGTCTAGGACAACATGACAGGCAAGAAAGATAACTTTAATAGAATCAACGTATCTAGAAACACGAAGTTACAGTTTTATTTTATTGTAATATACTCTGGTTCAATGATACCTGTAGGGTTGTATCCAATTCTTAGATACCACATTTCAGGGAAGACAATTAAAAGTTATAACGTATACCAAAGAAAGCAAGCAAGATTTTGAGGACACTTAAAACAATATCATATGTTTGAAGGACCTGGACATGTTTAGCTTGAAAAATAAATGAAAAAGCATTCTTTGGAAACCATTACCATCTATCTGTCTTAGAATCAATACTATGTATTGGTTCCAAGGTAGAAGAGTGGTAAGGGCTAGGCAATAAGGGTTAAATGATGTGCCCAGGGTCATACAACTAGGAAATGTCTGAAGCCAAATTTGAACACAAGACCTCCCATTGCCAGGCCTGGTTCTATCTCCTGAGCTACCAAGAGCTTCTAAAAGCATTCATAAGCATTTTGTTGTTCAATCTTTCAGTGTTGTACAACTCTTCATAACCCCGTGGACATATAGAATTCTGTGCCTTCTATCCTCTAGTGTCTCCCAAAGTCTGTCTAAGCTCATGTTCATTGCTCTGTGTCTCCTTCTCTTTTTTGCCTTAATCTTTCCCAACATCAAGATCTTTTCCAATGGGTCCTGTCTTCTCATTATGTGGTCAAAATATTTAATCTTTAGCTTCAGTATTTGATCTTCTAATGAATTATCTGAATTAATTTCTTTAAGAATTGACGGATTTGATCTCCTTGTTATTCAAAAGATTCTCACTATGGACCAAACACAGTACTTAGAAGAGAAGACTTCAGTAGGTATGAGTGTGGATATGATACTTGCCTGTATGTATGTGAAATATTACCATACTGATGATGATGAAATATGGAAACAGTCAATGTTGCATGAGTGTTACGAAGAAAGGCACACTAATAAACTAAGTTTGTTGATGGGATTGTGAATTGGTTCAACCATTCTGAAAAACACTTTGGAATTATGTGAAACTCAGAAATTCTAATTCTGTACAGGTTAAACATAAAAGGAAAACTCTCATAGAAACTAAAATAGCCTTAGACGATATGGAATTCAAAGAAATAGGAAAGATTTATATAGACTGAAACAGAATGAAGTAAATAGAACCCCCAAATAATACATATAGTGATTATAACAATGTAAATGAAAAGAATAAAGAAATGAAACTGAACATTATGTAATTTTAAACCTGGGGAAGAGATGAGAAAAGTCAATTCCCTTCTTTCACTGAAGAGGTTCAGAGTTTCAGTGGTGGAATGTCATATATATTAAAAACAGTGTTTAGTTTCATATAAATGTTTTATCCCCTGGTTAATTATGTGAAGATTGGATTTGGCTATCCCCAGATTGTAACAATGAAGGTACTTAGCTCTTCCTTTATTGTGAAGATTAAATTGTAATCCCCTGTCTATTTTTAGATTTTAATCCCCCCAAATGTTAACTTAATATTTAAAGTAGATCTACCCATTTTAACAACAAAAGGTGTTAATTAACCAAAAAAGGTGTTAATTAACTACAAAAGGTGTGACACCCATTTTATACATTGAGTGGGCAGTCCTGGAGAGGAGCATCTGCTGTGATTGGCAGACATAAAATTTAGGGGAGGTGACACAAGAGAAAAAAAATTAAATAAAGGAAACAAAGGCACATGGGAGCAAGCAAGAATCAATCAGTCACTCAGAGAAGAGTGAAGGAGAGTTACTCAGAGTTGGACTGGAAGACAGATCACTCCGCATTGGAGTGAAGACACTTGGCTGTGGAACTGGACCCCTGGAGGAATTTATGCAGGAGACCTCAGACTGCTTTCTTTTCAGATGGTCACTGTGTTGAGTGAAAAGGCTGACTTAGTTTCCTTGCCTTTTTGGAGGTGTGAACCCCAGAGAAAGGTCCATCATCTTGAGACTCCTTTCCCCTGGCTGGGGCTTAGAATTTCTACCTGGCTCTGAGAAAGCCAGAGCTCTCTCTCTCCCTTTCTCTCATTCCTTAATATCTTCCCTCTATTATAAAATAAACTACCATAAATTACATTTTACTTTAGTAATTCATTTTTGGATTTAGAAATTAAATCCCTGGTGACCACAAATTTTAATATTAAGTCCAACCATAATAAATTTAACAATTACAAGATAAGGTTCATGGAGTAGTAAAGGGAGTAAGTATGGGTGTATGGAGTATAATCAGAAATGACTATGATGTAAAAACAAAAGCCACCAATACAACTTTTAAAAATCCTATGACCCTAAAAATAAAAATATAAGTAATGAATACAATGAATTATAAAAATGAATTAATTTAAAAAAGGTCTTTAATCTTCCCTACCATAATAACAAAGTCAGAGTGAGGATCTGGGTTCAAATCTTGGCCTTTCTATCTTTTGGTAACCTTTGACAGCTCTTTTTTTGGGGACTATTAAGAGGCTTAGTGCATAGAGAGCTGGGCTCGGAATCAGGAAGACTTATTTTCTGGAGCTCATATTTGGTCTCAGACACTTCCTAGCTTTGTGGCCCTGGGCAAGTAACTTAACCCTGTTTGCCTCAATTTCCTCATCTGTAAAATAAACTGCAGAAGGAAATGGCGAACCACTCTATTATCTCTGCCAAGAAAACCTCTAATAGGGTCATGAAGAGTTGGATACTCTGGAAAAACTATTGAAAACAACAACAGTAGGTCTTCAAGGTAAAGCTGGGTGATGACTTGTCAGGAAAGATTCTAGCTCAGTAAGAGTTGGACTAGATGATCTCTGAGGTCTTTTCCAATGATGCTATACTCTAGTCCTAGGAAAAGATGAAATAGTCTGACAAATACTGTTCTGAGTGGTCTTATGTGAATCTTTTGTCTCATATGCCTTTTATTTGGACTTTAATGTCTTTGAAAGCCAGGATTATGTCTTGTAAAGCTCTATGTATATTTTCTAATGTAATTTTCTGAAATCAGGGATACTTACAGATATAAATGAACTGGAACATTTCCTTAATAAGCATTGCAATAATCAGAAATTTGGGCTCAACAGCTAGATTTCTTTTTGAATGACTAAAAATCATTTTATTAATAAATCAGTAGTATATATTGACACCCAGAGGAATATTTTAAGCTCTTTCAAAAACACACTGGTTTCAAACATTTTAGAAACACTTATTTACATATATTCATGAAATCTTCTCTGATCCTTTCCTCTCCCCATTCCTACCTTGTCCCTTAGGTATGATTTTTTCCCCTGCCTTATTATTTTGCTTATTTCTATTCATAGGCTCTTCTCAGTAATTCATTCAATAATTGATAAGGCATTCCAAACCCTTGGTATCTAAATTCATTAAAGGTGGTACCCCAAGAATTTGTTTAAGGCAACAAAACTAAACTCTGTGGTCTAGTATTTGAAAGCAACAAAACTCTATTTCTTTATAAAGAGTATGTATTTTCAGACTTTTCACTTCTTCACAATACTTTCCCTGCAATTAGTCCAAGTTAGCTAGTGTTATCATTAGCATTTTCCCTATTCTCAATTAAAAAAAAAACATATCTAGAAAGGTACATTTTGATGTGGTAGGTTCCAGGCCTAGAATTACCTTGGATACATATGATTTATTTTCTTCCTCTTACAGTCCTTGCCCTCATGAGGGTGAGAAACTGTTGCTTTCGAGATAAGAGACAATTGAGGGATGAACTGAGATCTCTGTAGGATCTCGCCTCCTTTTTTTGCACCCTCACTTCTCTATGACAGCTCTATTTTCAAAGGACTTCCTATAGATCTTTGAGGCTGGGGGACCCAAGAGGAGGGAGGATGGACTGGGCAATAAATGCTTGAAATCAATTTTTCCTGGGGATCAGGGGCCAATCTGCTGACCCCACCCTGTCCCCCATCATGACACAATAGTTGATGGTGTTGGCAGTCCTGTGATACAAAAATCAACTCCATATGAGTCACCATAGCCAGGGTGTAATTTAAACAGAGCTAATGTATCCAACACACATTTTAAATGTCAAAACATTTAAAATACCATTCCTCACCAGCCACCAAAGCAGCTGAAATTGCTGCCTCTGGAGACAAACAAAAGGATTGGAGTCACCCAGGGTTGCAGTATTTTTCTTTTCAAATCTATGTTGGGGCTGAAGCCTGAGCCTGCGTCTGTAGTCATGGATGTGGCATCTGAAAACTCTGGGAGGGAGTAGTGGTGGTCCATCCCAGGGGTTCCCCTACCAGACCCAGCAGTTATCTGACAAATAGAAAGTTAAAATTAGTAGTACAGATTAGCCAGGAAACCACATCCAACCACAGCATCATGGAATTTAGAGGTGGTAGAGTCCTTAGAAATCATTTGTTTTAAATCCCTCAGTTTTACAGAGGAGAAATCTGAGGTTAAGCAAAGGAAATTAACTTACTCATTTTCATGTGGATAGTAAATTGTGGGTAGTAAATGGCAGGTAGGTGATGAAGTGGATAGTGTTTGACCAAAAGTCAGGAAGACTTAAGTTTAAATCCAGCCTTAGACACTTACTAACTATGTGACACTGGGCAAATGACAGCTCTGTTAACCTCAGTTTCCTCATTTGTAAAATGAGTTGGAGAAGGAAATGGGAAACCACTCCAGTATCTTTGCCAAGAAAACCCCAAATGGGGTCATGGAGTGTGGAACATGACTAGAAATGACTGAACAAGTTGAGACTTGGGTTGGGTTTCTGACTCAATCCAAGCCTTTTTTCTTCACTATACATGATGCCTGAGTCATGTTGATGCTTTTAGGGGGACCAGCTTTCTTCTTTTAAGACTTACTCTCAGCATAGGGGGGTGGATTTGAAGTCAGAGGACCTGGGCTTGAATCTTAACCCTGTGTGGCCTTGGTGAAATCACTTAACCCTCAGCTTACTTGACTGCCAAAATGGGAATAATCTGTATTGCTTACTTATTTCATAGTGTCATTGTAAAGAAAGTTTAATTTCTTGTCCCCACTGCACAGTGGCCTCCTTAAGTCCTGGAGTCTTTCTCCTTCCTCTTCTACTAAAATTGCTTTTTAAGAAATGTTGATTAGATGTGTATTTTATTATATTTTTCCCAGGCACATTTTGTAAGTTTGCTCTGGATGCCAAAATAATTTGCAATGACTCTGAAATCCAGGGTAATGATATCTTGCTTTTCTATAACCCAGAGTTCAAGCCCTTTTACATTTAGTTTCTTCCAAAAGTTTTTTCTTGCTCTGAAACAAGCTGGAACCACCTCTCTCAAAGCATTTATGAATTTTCAAAAGCACTTTTTGAATTTTTTGAAGTATGTTAGTTTGTTAATATTATTTGACCATAACCGCAGTTCAATTGGTATGACAGGTATAGTTATTCTCACTTGGTGGATGAGCCAAACTGAGGTTTGGATGGGTTGAGTGACTCTGCCTAGATCACACAGTTGAGTATGTCAGAAGCCAGATTCCCCCCCGCCCCTGCCAACCCCCCCTCCCAGGTCTCTCTTTCCATTGTACTAAGCTGCTATCTATGACCCAAAGACTTTTTTTTTTTAAACTATTACTTTCTGTCTTAGAATCAATGCTATGTATTGGTCCCAAGGCAGACACATGATAATAGGTAAGTAATTGGGGTTAAGTGTCTTGCCCATGGCCACATTGCTAGGAAGTGTCTGAGGTCAAATTTGAACTCAGGACCTCCCATCTCTAAGCCTGGCTCTCTCTGTCCACTGAGTCACCTAGCTGCCCTTCAAAGACTTCAAAGTCTATGTTTCTTTCTCTTGTATGCCACCCAGGGCATAGCATAGGGCTGAGAACACAGAAGGTGCCCAAAATATTTTGTTGTTGTATTAATTAATACCTTGAGTCTCTAGGTAAGCATTTGCCATTGTTTCTCTCAAATTATTCAGAATAAAAAAGCTATCCAAAGTAAACAATTTGCCTTTTCCCTAATTTGGATTACTGTATACTTCCTCCTTTCTCATCTTGTCCCAATAATTTCCTGCCTAATCAGTCTCACTTTTTGTCAATCTAACCTCCATTAATCACTAACAAAATGGATGTGGAAACAAAAACTAATCAGAAACCCCAAAGTAATAGACACAAATTGCTAAAAACAAAACAAAAACAAAATGCTATAAAACTTCCCTTTCTCCTTTTGCAAAGAAATTGCAACCCTAGGTTTTTTATTTTGAGAGAACAACTTGGGGTCTCCTGACACTTCCAAGAGAGACCTAGATTTAAGGTTAGAGTTAGGGTAGAGTCTCATACTCTAACCCTAATCTCCAGGATGCTAAAAAAGGAGACAAACTCTTTACTTTCCCCTAACATCTCAGGGTTGTATCTGCTAATCCCCAAATCAGAGAGGTTTCTGTGCCATTTCTGGTATGAAACCTGCTCAATTCCACTTCCCACAGAAGGTTCATTAGCTGTGTTGAAACCTTCTTAATCTTCTTCCCAGCATCCTCTGAAGTAAAAAATCCACTCCAGGGAAGAATCAATGATCAATTTGAATTTTCTCAGCTAAGCAAAAGGATGGTAACCAGTGATAAAGGCAAACCTTGAAGGGAGGTAGAAAATGGAATTCAATGTTTAGAATGTAAACTCTTTGAGGGCAAGAGTGTTTTGGCTTATTCTTTCCATTCTCAGGGCTTAGTATGGTACCTGGCACAAAATAGGCCCTTGATAAATGCTTGCTGATTGATCAAATGGCTCTAACTTTCATGGACCTGCTTTCATCCCAGCCCTCCCTCAGTTGGTCTCATTATCTCAAAATCCTATAAATAATGATGATGATGATGATGATGATGATGATGATGATAGCTAGCATCTACATAGCATTTAAGGTTTGCAAATTCTTTTACACATATATTTTTATAAATACATATTTGCACACACACACACATATATATATATATATATATTTATATGTAAAGGGATACAAGGACACTCTCAAAGTCTTTCTGAAGAACTTTGATGTCAGTTGTGAAACTTGGGAGACATTAGCATAGCGACTGTCTAGCATGGTTTAGCTGCATCAAAGAAGGCTCTGTGAGCAGAATTTTAGTACCTCAAAAGAAATGTGAGAGCCACAAATTTAAAGACACTTCCATTCCATATGTTTATCTGGACTATTTGTGCCTGACCTGTGATAGATCCTTCCAATGTCTTACTGGTCTGATCAGCCATAATTGGATACACTGTACATTGACCCCAACATAGAGATGCCATTTTGTTCCTCTTCAAGTATGAAGGACAATAACCAACCAACATATACATATATCATAATTACACATTCTCCTATACATCTCATGGCTTGTATGTGGAAAGAGTTTATACACTAGCTTGACTTAACATATTAGTTTATGGGCATTTAAATTTTATTTTATTTTAACCTAACATTTATGTTGCTTGCTTTGTTTCAATTGTCTAATCTTATCTTATCTCAACACCCCCTTTTAGACAAACTTCCAGCACTGCCATGGGAGCTCTAGTAACTACTTCCTTCCTATCCAGGAAAAGTCTTTTGTAACATATCTGAACTTGTGTCCTAGAGTTTTGCACGTGGTGCTGTTTCCAGCACTAGATCATTTCCTTCTTCAGCAACTTGCCAGGATCCTTGAGAGAGATTCTATAAATTTAATAGTGCCCTGGATACTGGCCCAGCTGATGCTCTATGAGGGACCAGGAGACAACCATTAACTCTCATCTTGGGAACTCTTTAAGATCTGGACTTGTACACTGAACACCCACTATTGCTCTTCATTATATTGTGGGTCAGGGACAAGATCAAGAGACTGCTGATGTATTTGGCAGAGGGATTAGAATTGGGCTTTGGGATAAGATTCTAATGGGATGGCTCCACTCTTAAAACAGCTTGAGTGTGTCTGTATGAGCAATAAACTTACTGCCTTCAAAAGAGTATTAGTGAGTTGGCTTTTATTGGGGAGGCAAACTCACTGACAGAGCTGGAAAAAGCCTGGGCAGGTCAATATTATTGACTCAGTACAAATTGTTTGGAAGTTTCTCCTTTCTATGAAGCCAAAATGCACCTCTGCACAGCTCATCATAAGAGTGAGAGCTGAAGCCTTTCCTGCTTTCCTTTTAGTGTTCTATCCCTGCTCCCTTATTTGCAAATTTATCTGTTATACATTGATCCCTCCCAGGAGAATGAAAGTTTCTTGAAAGCAAGTAAAGCTTTTGTTTTGCCAATATCTAGCACAACTCCTTGCCCTTAGTAGGTGCTTCATAAATGCTTCTTGAATTAGAATGAGTATTATTCCCCCCCCCCCCATTTTATGGATAAAGAAAATTGAGTACTAAAAAAAGTGAAGTGACTTGTCCAGTGCCACACAGGTGGTCTAATAAGTTCAGAGCTGACATTGGAATTGGAAGTCTTTTGACTCTAAATGGAAAGTTTTCTACTTCACCCCAGTGGTTCAGTGCTTCTATTTCTGTTTTCCAGGTCCAATTCGAATAATAGATTTAATGTCCCTTCCAAATAGCATCTACTTAAAGAAAACTCTCGTTTCCCCTAAAGCTTTCCTTCTTAAGGCTGAACATCCCATATTCCTTCAAACAATTCTTTTATGTCCTGGAATACAAGCCTCCCCACTCCCATCCTCCTGGTGACCTTCTTCTATGTATATATACCAGTTTATCAACATTATTCCTAAATTGTGCTGCCCCAGATCTTTCTGTTTCTCATCACAATTTTGTGCATCAGTCATAAAATATCTTTATTTGATAAATTTCTATTTCTCCATAGTACCCAAATTCAGGACATCAAATATCTATGCACAAATGCTCAAGGTTTAGGGAATTTTCAAGAAGATTGGCAGAGTCAAGGAAGAGGAGAGGGAAGAGTCTTTAGAGATAACAAGAAGGAGACTAACAATAGCACTGGTTATGGGCCCCAAAAGGTTGACCAGGTCATATAACATTAGTGATTGGAGGATCATGAATAGTCCTTAGTCATGAAGATCTAGAATTAGGGTACAGATAGCACTATCTTGAGGTATTGTTCTTAAGTTGATTGACTAAAAACATTAAATTCCTCTTTTGGTGACATGATTAATACACTTTGTAGCACCTCATCATCCCTTCCCCTTCCCCCTAAGGAATTATAAGTGGATGGCTGTATAATGGGAAGAACATTCATATGCCCCAGGGGCAATGACTGTGTCTGAAAAGGCAGTCCCCCTCCTCCTTTCTAAAAAAAGGGAGAGAATAGAAATCTCAAAAGAAGAGAGGAATGAACTATGGATTGGGAGAGGATGAGAGTCTTTGTAAACATAACCAAAAAAAAAAAAAAGGAGAGAAGAGAAGGGAGCAAACATTTCCCAGTGTTGTTGCTATCACTATTACTGAGGCTATTGTGGGTAGCTGTAACTGTGCAAACCTGCAAATACCAAGATGAAAGGGGAAAAGAATGTGTAGCCAAATGATATAGGGCCACCTGAATCCACTGAAGAATGGTGGTACCAATCTCAGTGAGAACAATGGTTACTTTCTTATCTTTCACCATGCTTTTGCTCTTATACTTAGCCTATATCCCATTCCCCATTTCTCTCGGGGAAGAAAAGGTCTACTTTCTACTTTTGGCATGCATTTTCAAGAGAAACTCCTTTCCTTAAGATACAGTTCATTGCTCACATGTGTCCTTATGCAGGTTAATTGTAGCTGAGAGAGGCAGTGGTTGCTAGGGGCACAGAAAGAGGAAGATTCTCCCCCCCCAATTGCTAGAATTATCAACTGGGGATCAAAATGAGCCAAAGATATTTTATTGATGCATATCTCATACCCCCCTCAAACCAGGGGAAAGATTAAATTAATTTAATCTGTTATGTATTCTCCAGGATACAGAAAGGGCCATGCATTTGGTGGATTTGGTAGATGAAGTGTCACCTTAGACACTTTTCCTTCCTCCTTTCCTGGTGCCCCAACCTGAGGCATATTAAAAAAAACACCCCAAATATGGAAGTCCATCTCCCAAGGAGAAGATGATGAAGGTAATGAATAAAATCCTTTTGAAAACTGGGAAGGAAGGAATACTATCCTCAAGAGTAGCTATTCAAGAGAGGATACATAGTTCTTCTTAGTCTCTCCTTTTTTTGCATCTCATGCTGGAAAAATATTTTTACCAGGACCCTGACATATACATTAGAAATGGAGGGGAGTTAACTCTTTATACTTAAGAAACTGCTCATTTCTAACTAAGCTGCTATTGCCAGAAACTTAGGAACATCCCTGAGAATGCCAATGAATATCCTTGCTATGTATTTATATCTTTGTTGTTACAAATTAAATATCCCTATTTTTAAAATTGCCTAATTGACTCTGTGTCACCAAATTCTGACCTTGTGTTTGAGACCAGTGTGTACCTGGCTCATAGCACTTTTTGGAGGCAAATTTTACCACTAAGACTTGGTTGATGCAACCCATGACTAGAACATATCTCTAGATGGGCAAAACTCATTCAAAAGAAATAGAATGGGGGGCAGCTGGGTAGCTCAGTGGATTGAGAACCAGGCCCAGAGACGGGAGGTCCTAGGTTCAAATCTGGCCTCAGCCACTTCCTAGCTGTGTGACCCTGGGCAAGTCACTTGACCCCCATTGCCTAGCCCTTACCACTCTTCTGCCTTGGAGCCAATACACAGTATTGACTCCAAGACGAAGGTAAGGGTTTAAAAAAAAAAGAAATAGAATGGGTAAAGGGTGAAGGTGAAATAAAATTGCATATTCAAAATACAATTATGAGAAAATCCAGAAATCAGAGGGTGGGGACATGATGAAGAACATTTGGTTGAAGAAGAAAGGTAGAAAAACAGATGTTTATTATTAATGGAGTAAACTATAGACCACCTGGATAGAAAGAGGAACTAGAAAATCCATCTTGTTATCTGGAAGAGAGACATGACATAGTAGTGATGAGAGATTTCAATTCCTTTGGACTTCTGCTAGAGCTCTTTATCTGCCAGAAGAAAATCAATTCATACCTTATAAACTTGTATTGATGATTATTTAATCATTTTAAATGTAAAGGAACCACTAAGGAAAATTATTTTCTACATTCCTTTCATACTAACAATAACATACTAGCTACTGAGTTGAAAATGGTGGGAAGTCTATGGGGAAGTACTTACTACCACTTAGATTTTTGTAATAGTAAAGGAGAAAAATTCTAGGCATCTAACATGAAACCTTGATTATTTTTGAGAACAGATTTTAAAGAATTCCTTAGAAGGATAGGCAATAGAAGTGAGTACAGGATGAATTGAGAAGCTTTCAAGAATGAAAATTTATAGACCCAATAGGAAACAATTTCTGTGAAGAAGAAACTTGGAAGTTGTCTCAAAAGACTATGTGATATCTAAAGAATCCCCTAACGAAGTTTTTAAAAAGATAAGCACAGAAAATGGAAGCAGGCCAGGCAATAATGGAAGATGAAGGCAAAGATGTGAAATTGTACTATAAAATGTCAGGGAAGCAAAAGTTCAGAATAAAAATAATCGTTCACATTTATACACCATTTATGGTGTATGAGGCACTATGCTGAGGATTTTACAGTTATTAACTTTTTTGACCATCATGCCTACTTTGGAAGGGAGATTTTAAAAACATATTTTAAATATGAGAAAACTGAGGCAGTGAGGTAAAATGACTTGCCCAGAGTCATACAACTAGCATCTGAGGCTGGATTTGAATTTAGGTCTTCCTGACTCCAAGCCTGGTGTTTTATCATCTGCACCATCTGGAATGAGCTGAAGCTTCTGAGGGAAGCTAAGGACAATAAAATGGAATTTTACCAGGTTTATTAAAGGAAAGAGGAAGACCAAAGAAGGAAGGAATAGGACTGCTGCTTGAGGTTGAATGGATGATGATAACTGGCAACAGAGAGAAGATAGAATTGCTCAATTCTTGTTTTGTTCTTGTTTTTTTCCTCTATGGATAATGATCCCTAGCCTAGAAAGGACATAAAATGGAAACAATATTATGAGAGTACCAAACTGTCCTGAATGAATTAAACTCTCCTGGTCCAGGTGAATTCCATCCTCAACTGCTGAAAAAAACTGTCAAATGTGATTGCTAAACCACTGCCATGTATTTGGAAAAATTGTAGAATGGAAGAGGTACCATACATATCTGGATTTTCAAAGAGGAAAGAGAATGAAGCCTGACTATCATAGGCCAGTGAGCTTGACTTTGATTCCTGGCAAAATTCTAGAATAGATTATGAAAGAGGTAGTTCATGAATGTCTGGAAAAGAAAAGTGGTAATCACAGTGAGTCAGCAAGGCATCATCAAGAACAGGTGATACTAAACCAAACTCATTTCCTTTTTCTGATAAGACTATATTGACAGAATAGAGAGATGCTGTAGATAGAGTTGTACTAGATCTTAGCAAAGTATTTGGTAAAGTATTTTGTAGTATTCTTTTGAAAGTGATGTAGAGATGTAGCTCACCACAAGACAATCAGATGGTTTGGAATAATTTGAAGAGCTGAACTCGCAGAGTGGTTGTTAGTGGTTTATGGTTAACTTAAAAGGAGTCCCCAGTGGAATGCTTTAGGAGTCTTTGCTTGGTCCGCTTATGTTTAATATTTTATTAGTGACTTGGATAAAGGCACAGGTGGTATACTTATAAATTTGAAGATAATGCAAATGTAGGAGGTCAGCAAGTATACTGGGTGACAAAGTAAGGATCTAAAAGCATATTTAACAGATATCAAAAGCATTGAGCTGAATCTCATATGATGAAATTCAATATGGTTAAATGGGATTACTTGTTGTTTAGTTGTTTTTCAGACATATCAAACTCTTTGTGAACCATTTGGAGTTTTCTTGTCAAAGATACTGGAATGGTTTGCCATTTCCTTTTCTACTTCATTTTGCAGATGATATAACTGAGGCAAATAATGTTAAACAACTTGCCCAAGCCAGTAAATATCTGAGACCAGCTTCAGACTCAACGTTTTCCTGACTCCAGGCCTGGTACTCTTTCCGCTGTACCACCACTTAGCTGCTCTACAATGTTACAATTAAAAGAGTGGTTGCCATAAACTGTGACCATGAAAATATGTAAATGGCCAAACTGTAAGGTTTTGGCCACACTGGTAAAGATAATTTTTAGTGTCTTGATTTTATATAAAAAAATAAAGTGGTCGCCATGGGAAAAATTCCCAAATATGAAATACCCAAGTCAGCTGGGTTTTATGGGATTTTAATTAATACAAATTAAGGAATTAATGAAAGGGAGAGAGAGAGTAAGAGGAAATAATGAGAAAAGGGCTAGGCCAGCCTAGGCTTAAGCCTTAAGAGAGAGATCAGTCAGTCTTTTATCAACTCATCACAAGATCCTTCCAAGCAAAATTCTAGTGTTCAGCGAGACCCTCCAGTATAGCTCAGGAAGCTGAACTAAGTTCAGCCACTGAGAGAGAGACCAGCCTCCAATTCAGCTTTGGCAAGTTGAACTTCTCTCAGAGGTCTTTCTGGCCTCCTTTTAAAGAGAATTTTCTCCTATGTCACCTCCTCTAAGTTTTCACATCTACCAATTACAGTAGATGTTTTCCAAAGGACTGACCATTCTTAATTCACACCTTCTTTAGTTCTCAACTTCTCTGGGTAGACTAAAACTTCACACCTCTTTTATTAAGCTTGTTCCTTGCAAGTTTGCAAGTTGCCTGACCTTCATAGGTACTTAGCACCTTTTTGTATTAGATCTAAAAATAGACTTAGCTTAAGGGCTTTTGCCTCACTATAAGTATGAGTTAAGTACTTTTTCATTGTTCAATAAGGAGTTTACAACTTTATCTTCCCGTAAAGTATGCTTAAGTATGGGTGGAGTAATGTTAGAGTTCTCACATTCCTGACTAAGTCCCTTCATTGTTTAAAATGGGGAATGGCCTTAACCAAATGTTCTAAGGTAGAGTCTGAGAATTTGTAACATTCACAAGTCTGAGAAATTTTAAGATTCACAACAAATCGGATTACATGCAAATTCAAAATAACAATATCAGAAATTCAAGATAAGAGAAGCATTTGCCTGAAAAATATCTGAAGGTTTTAGTAGATTTCATATCGAATAAGTTAATGAAGTAAGATAATAGCAAAAATAAAAAAAATACAACATATTCTCTGCTTTTACTAAGAGACTCTTAGGTTTGAATAATAAGGAGATAATCCTATGTACCCTGCCCTGCTTAGGAAGGATGTTGATAAACTGAAGAACATCCCAAGTGCAAGCAGGGCAACCTTGAGCTTTGAGTTCAAGGTATCATTAAGGTTAGTTGAAGGAACTAGTGGTGCTCAGCCTAGAGAAGCATGAGGGTGAAGGACATTATAGGCAGCTTTAAATATGTGAAGGGCTGACATGTGGAAGGGATGTTATGTGTCTGGCTCCAGAAGGCATAAGTAGAATAAATGGATTAAAGTTTAAATGAGGCAAATTAGCTCCTTATTACTTTCAAAGCAAAACTCTTCATGTTTTTTGACATTTGACATCTTTATTATTTCTTATGGCTTTATGTATAATACTTTCCTTTTGTGTCTTTCTTGACAATATGTATTTTTGCAGTTGTCTTTTCTGAAATCATGATTGCAAGGTTTGCCTTTTTATCCCCTTTAAAATTTTTTTAGAATATTTTCCATGGTTACATGATTCATGATCCGCCCCACCCCCCCATCCCTTCTTCCCCTGTCCTGGAGTTGACAAGTAGTTCCATTGGGTTATACATGTATCATTGTTCAAAACCTATTTCCATATTATTAATATTTTCAGTAGAGTGATCTTTTAAAGTCAATATCCCCAATCATATTCCCAATGAACTACATGATTGATCATATGTTTTCTTTTGTGTTTCTGCTCCCACACTTCTTTCTCTGGATATGGATAGTGTTCATTCTCATAAGTTTCTCTGGATTGTCCTGGATCATTGCATTGCTGCTAGTAGAGAAGTCCATTACATTCGATTGTGCCATCATGTATCACTTGCTGTATATACTGTTCTCCTGGTTCTGCTCCTTTCATTCTGCATCAATTCCTGGAGGTCATTCCAGGTCACATGGATTTCCTCCAGTTCATTATTACTTTCAGCACAGTAGTATTCCATCACCAACAGACATCACAATTTGTTCAGCCGTTCCCCAATTAATGGACATCCCCTCATTTTCCAATTTTTTTTTTTGCCACCACAAAGAATGTGGCTATAAATATTTTTGTACACATATTTTTCCTTATTATCTCTTTGGGGTACAAACCCAGCAGTGGTATGACTGGGTCATAGGGTAGGCATTCTTTTAAGGCCCTTTGGGTCTAATTCCAAATTACCCTCCAGAATGGTTGGACCAATTCACAACTCCACTGACAGTGTATTAATCTCCCAATTTTAAAGCAAAATGCTTTCAAAAGATGAGAGCTTTTTAAAAGTTGAATGGGTTGCTTGGAATGCTAAAGCTTGAAAGAGTCTTAGAGATCATGTAGTCTATCCTCTTCCTTTTACCATCAAGGAAGCTGAGGTCCAGAGAAGGTAATTAAGTTGTTCAAAATCACACATTATTGGAGCTGGGACTAAGACCCAGCTCTCCTGACTTTCAGTCACAGTTCTTCCCACTATACATTTCTGCTGGTGTTGGGCGGATAAGAGTGACTAAAACAATGTGATATCTTCCACTGGAGACATTCAAACTGAGACTAGACCACTTAAGAGATTTGTTGTGGTGGTGCTTCCTTCCCTTTTTTGCCTTTTATAAATTATTATTATTTTTAGTAACACATAGAAATTATTGACAATTGTTTTCTGACATTTTAGGATTCAGATTTTCTACCTCTCTCCCTTCTCAACCCCTACCTCCAGGTGGCAAATAGTCTGATGTAAGTTATACTAGTACTTTCATGCTGTACATATTTCTTTATTGCTCATGCTGTGATAGAAGACGCACATCGTACATACAATAAAAAACCCATGGAAGAAATAAAATGGAAGATGGCATACTTTGATCTTCAATCCAGACTCCAACTCCTTCTTTGGCTGTGGATCACATATTTCCATTATATTCCTTTTGGTTATCTTAGAAATTTGCTTTGCTGATATGTTTTAACCCTTCATAGTTGTACATAGTACAATATTTCTGTTACTGTATATGCATTGTTCTCTTGGTTCTGCTCACATTGAATGAGTTCATATAAATTTTTCTGTTTTTTTCTGAACTCATTCTGTTCCTTATGGTGCAACAGTATTCTATTGCAACATATACTACAACTTGTTCAGGCATTTACCAAGTGATAGACAATCCCTCTGTTTCCAATTCTTTGCTACTTCAAAAAGAGGTGCTAAAATATTTTGGTACAGGTAGATCCTTTTCCCTCTTTGGTATTCAGACCAAGAAACAGTTTTTCTAGGTCAAAGGGTCATAGTTTTCTGGCCCTTTGAACATGGTTCCATATTACAATTGAAAATGGTTGTTTCCATTCATAGCTCCACCAACAGTGTATTAGTATGTACGATTTCCTTTGAAGCATGGATTAGACTAGCTGTCTTCCAAGTTTCTTTTCAGCTCTACATTTTTGTCATTCTGTGACCATGCCTTTTTGCTTCTGACCATGCTACTTCCCAATCTCTGGTTGTCTTTTGTGTTTTCTTGGGCAGCTACCTCTGTACTCTGTTTCTTTGGTAAGAAATATTCCTCCATGGAGGCTTTCAGTGAAGGTTTTAGAGGAACTTGGTAATTACTGCGGCTGATTCACTGCTAAGATCACCTGACTTCCTTTTGAATATAACTTTATATTTATTAGATCATTTTGTTGAAAGTATTTCTCTTCCTTCCTCTCTTTATTTGCATGACTAAGTTGTTCCCCAGAGCTGTTTGTTCAGAATTTTGTCTTTCTCACTGGGAAGAGAGGACACTAAAGAAATACTGTTGTTCCTTAGAACCTACACTAGTTAGTGACTCAGCTGAATACAAATATTCAGGTACAGAGAACAAGCAAAAAAGCAAAATCAAAAACAACAACAAAACCCCCTAAAACTACAGAATGTTAAAGCTCGAAAGAGTACTAGATATCATATAGTCTATTGCTTTCCTTTTACCATGGAGGAAGTTGAGGCTCAGAGAGGGAAATTAAGTTGTCCAAAATTACACAGTATTAGAGCTGGGACTAAGACCCAGCTCTCCTGATCTTCAGTCTCAGTTCTACCCACTATACATTTCTGCCAGTGTTGGGGGAAGAAGGGTGACTAAGACAAAGTGATATGGAGATAATATATTTAGTTCCAGTTTCTTATGATGATGGTCTATGGTAAGAAAAGAGGTCTCCCAGAGGTGTTTCAGGGAGTTAGCTAAATTGTTGATTCTGATGAATGAGTAGCTAAATTAAATTCATGCACCCAAGGAGATAAATACAAAATAGGCATATATAAAGTGATTTCAAAAGGGAAAAGGTCTTAACAAAAAGGGGAATTAGGAAAGACCTATAGGAAGTTAGACCTATACTGAGCTTTGAAGAAAGGTAAGAATTCCAGGAAGTGGAGGTGGAGGAAAAATTTTCCAGGCATGAGGAACCATGCCAGTGTAAAGACAAGGACGTAAGAATGCCACATATAGGAAACAACTAGAACAATACTCTATTAGAAAGTAAGTTCCTTTTAGGTAGAGATTGTTTTATATATTTTGTATCCCCAGCCCATAGCATGGTTCCTGGCACATAACAGTCATTTAATAAATTTTTTTTTGATGATTGATTTTATCTTGAAAGATTGGAAAGGGAAGGTACTAGATGCAGAGAGACCAATTAGGAGGCAATTATAGTAGGTGACAAGTGTCTGAACTTTGGAGATGGCCATATAATTGGCTGTTGGGAATAATAATAATAATACAAAAATATCTAGCATTTATATAACATATTAAGGTTTATAAAATACTTTATATATGTTATTATTGTTTTCCATCTTTACCTTAGAATCAATACTAAGTATAGTTTCCAAGGCAGGTGGTAAGGCCTAGGCATTTGGGGTTAAGTGACTTGTCCAAAGTCACATAGCTAAGAAGTGAATGGGTTTAAATTTGAACCCAGGATCTCCCATCTTGATCCTCACACTAACCCTATGAAGTAAGTGATTATTCAGAAAGGTTGGGTCTTTCTCAGTCACATATTTAGAAAGTGTCTGAGGCAGGATTTGAACTCAGGTCTTTCTGACTTCAAGACTAGAACTCTTCCCACTATGCCACCTACTCAACAAATCTTTGCATATGGGGAGTGGGGAATGGTGGTGAGGGAAAGTAAAGAATCAGAGATGACTTTGAGCTTGTAAAACCTGGGTGATTGGAAGGATGGTGTTATCTCAAACAGAAATGGGAGTGTTTAGGGGAGGGGAAGGCTTTACTCTGAATGACAATACCAGTTTTAAATATGTTCCCTTTGGGAAATACAGATGGAACTGTCCAGCAGGAAACCAAGAGTTTCATATTAGCTCCATGTGTAGGTCTGGGAGTTGTTTGCATGGAAAAGACAATTGATTTCATAGGAGCTAATGTGAGATTGTAGAGAGAGGACAGAGAAAGTGAAGAGAGAAGACAGGATCCAAGGAGAACCTTGAGAGACACCCAAAACATATGAAGAAGGTGACAATCCAGCAAGGGATACTGTGGAGTGGTCAGGCAAGAAGGCGAACCAAGAGTTAAAACAGTGTGGTAGAGGAGTTGACAATGTAAAAAGCTGCAGAGAAATCAAATAAGATGAAGGCTGACAACAGGATATTGGACTTAGCAGTTATGAGATTTATTTCCTTAGTGAGAGCAGTTTTAATCTAGTGGTGAAAGTGGAAGCCAGATTGTAAAGTATGGAGAAGTGAGTGGAAATTGAGAAAATGAAGGCTACTAGTGTAGACAATCCTATCTAGTAGGTCAGCTGTGAATTAGAGAAGAGAAAAAGGATAATAGTTTCAGGGAACGGCAGAGTCAAGTCATAGATTTTCCAAGAGGAGGGAGACTTGCATCTGAAGGTGGTGAGGGAGAAGCCAATTCACTGCCACCAAGACACAGAATCTTGGAGGAGGGGCAGAAGGGAGGTTGACAGAATGTCGGAGCCATGCTGGACAGATGGTCTCCTGTCCTGAAGGGTATCTGTGCACACTCTCCCTTTGCTTTGACTTCTCCATGGAAACATGGCCATGACGATCCTATAACTAACAAGCAGAAAGGCTCTTTGAAAACAAGATTGTATAATAGGATCAGCTTCCTTATATCTTAAAAATTATATTCTGGTGATGCTTACTGTTCTGAAATGGCATAACACTTCCGGTCCCTTTACTAGCCCTTTTGTTTTCACTGGGGCTCTTCAGATAGCTTGGCAGCCAGAACTCTTGGGCCCTTCTTGCTTATAAATCCAGGGAAATTGCCAATTTTTCCTTTCTGCTTTTTTCTTGTAAAATAGTTGATGCTATCAAGCTAAACTCTAAATTGCCTGCCTCCTGGTGGGGAGGGGCTTGTCTTCCCATTTCTCTTGTACTCCCAATACACTATAATCTAATTGGGCAGCCTGCCAGCTAATACTGACAAGAACCATAGAATGCTTGCATCACCTACATCAGACCAACTGGTTTCTATCACTTCAAGTAATCCTAGTTCTTTGGTCTTTATACATGCCTGAGAGAAAAAGGATTCCATCTTCATCAACCTGCTGAACATTCAGAATCCAAGAGACTCTGGCCTCTTGGCTGCAGATTTTAATCACTTGTAGTTACCTTTTCATGTTCACAATTCAAAAATAATCTGGAGAAGAAGAAACTGGGAGGAAAGAAGCCACGTTTGGGAACTGGAAAGCTCTAAGGATTCAGTGAAATGCTTTGGCTTCTAGCTATGAGGAAGCAAAGATTTCATTAGAATATAAATAGCTGGAAGCAGTTTTTTCTTTCAGAGAGAGAGAGAGACAGAGAGAGATAGAGACACAGAGAGAGAGAGAGACAGAGAGAGAGAGAAAGAGAGACAGAGACAGAGACAGTGACAGAGAGACAGAGAGACACAGAGAGACAGAGACATAGAGACAGAGACAGACTCAGAGACAGAGAGACAGAGAGAGATAGAGGCAGAGACAAACAGAAGAAAACAGAGACAGAGAAACAAAAAGACAGAGATAAATGCAGAGAGACAGGAAGAGAAAGACAGAAACAGATAGGCAAAAAGAGTGAGATAAACAGAGAAACAGAAGCAAAGAAGCATAGAGACAAAGACACACACAGATTGTCTAGTTTCTCACTGGAGTGTCAGCTCCATTTTTGTTAGTGTCTGTTTCTGATAGTGAGAGTAGAGACATTGCCAGATAGTATATATTTGCATGTGTGTATATATATTACAAATGTATATATTTATATGTGTATATCTGTCTAAATATCTATCTATCCAACCATCTATCCATCCATCCATCCATCCATCCATCCATCCATCCATCCATCCATCCATCCATTCACCCATCCATCCATCCATCTATCTATCTATCTATCTATCTATCTATCTATCTATCTATCTATCTATCTATCTATCTATCTATCGAGTTTTCTAATAGGTGAGGGCTCAAAGCTATTCTTTTAGGGACAAATTCACCTCTAACCACACAGCCCTTAGGTTAAGATTTCAGTTATCCAGAGAAGAATTAGAGCTGAAGGAAAGAAGCTTACTCACTGTTGGGGAGCCATAGAGAACTTGGAGCTCCCCATGGGCAGTGTCTAACCAGTCAAGGTGAGTTCAAGGATACAAAGGCACAGGTCATGTTCACAATTCAAAAATAATCTGGAGAAGAAGAAACTGGGAGGTGAATACCTGGGTTAGTGGTTGGCAGTGCCACCTGCTGTCTAAACAAAGATAAATGACATGGTTTCTGCCCTCAAGGAACTTACA
The DNA here is from genome assembly GCF_027887165.1 of Monodelphis domestica. NCBI lineage: Eukaryota > Metazoa > Chordata > Mammalia > Didelphimorphia > Didelphidae > Monodelphis > Monodelphis domestica. The sequence continues at coordinate 483,883,472 of NC_077227.1, forward strand.
ATTTTCCATCCAATCCAGGAATATCCTTAATATTATTTCTGATAGATATTCATTGAGCCTATACTTCAACCTGGAGATTTTGCTATTTCATAAATCAACCTATTGTTGAATAATTGAGATTGTTAGGACATTATTTATATCCAGCTACTATCCACCTCCCTGTAACTTCTATTTTGCTTGTCAGTTCTCCCCACTGGGACCAAGTTGAATAATTTTGTACCCTTTCCCCTATAAAGACTTTCTAAATATTTGAAAAAGAGCTGTCATGCCTTCTCTAAATCTTCTCCAGAATAAAAATCCTTTTAGATGAACCTCATAGGTTATGGTCTTACAGCTTCTTTCCATTCTAGTTATAGCCTCAAGATGCATTTCAGTTGGATTTATTTGGCTACTGTTTTGATTTCTGAAAAGAATATGGTCCCATCTATCTTCCATTGTCTACCCAGTTGTAGATACTGAAGTTTTGTTTTCTTTTCTGCCTTGTGGAAGATCCTTAATTTGAACTTAATGGAACAAAAATGGCACCAAAGCAAGGTGTGAAACAGAAGACCCTGTGAGCTGCATCCTGTCTGCTTCTGATGACTTGGTGGAGGCACTGGCACCAATCACTACTTCAGCAAAAACTCTGACTCAACAAAGGGGCCTTGATGGAAGTAGGAAATACAATGGGAAAGTAACATTAGCCAGAGGTTTCCCATTCTCATTCTTCTCCATTTAAGCAATCTAGTAGGGGCCCCAGGCAGTTGGTTGACTTCACAGTTTTAGAGGGATGAATGCCCTTCACTCTAAGAATGTGTCTCCTAGAAATGAAAACATGGAGAGTTACTTGGGAGAGAATTAATGTTCTTGGGTTTGGCTAAAGGTTCTCAGCAGCAGCAATGCCACAGGGGGTTTATTACTCAATCTGAATACAGTAGAAGGTGTTTTACATTGATTTTTCACTAATGCCCTTCTTAAAAATGCATGACTGAAATTTGCCCATTGCATTAAGTTCTGATGGAGACATGTGGACTGCAGATCTGGTTATAACACTTTCAAATATCTTCAGGCTAAAAAAAATCATTGGAATTTTAAAATCAGCAAGGCATCTGAGTAGCAGCAATAAACCAGGATTAATATAGTCTTTAATGTTTCTCCAGGCAACAAAAAATTGGAAGGTGAGTTTGACGTTTTGATCTTGTTTCCTTAGCTCTTGGCTAGTGCACCTGTTTGATACTGGTGCAGTTTAGAGCCCCTTCCATTTCTATAGCACTTTCCATTTTAAAATGCATTTTTTTTGCATCCATTATACTGTTTAGACTTCACAACCAAGTGCCTTGACTTTGCTATTTATTAGCCACATGGTGGACATGTCATTTTAACCTCTTTCAATTTCCATCTTCCCACGTGTAAAATGGAGATAATCAGACTGGCACTATTTCCCTTACAGGGGTGTGGCTAGGAAAGTGCCTTGCAAACTATAAAATGCTAGCAAAATGTAATTAATATTGATTAGTCAATGTAAAATATTAGTGGTGTTATTTTTATTATTTCTAGGAAACTTCCTCTTGACTTCTGTATTCCCTAATTTGTTAGCATTACTCCTTTTTCTCCTCCTTATCTTTATCTATTGAACCCTCTCTAACCCATCCTGTGCCATCCTAGCTCCCTTTATGACTCAGTTCATTTGCCATTTCTTCCGGGATATCTTTCCTGATTTCCTTTGTTGTTAATCTCCCCACTCAAAAGTACCTTATATCAATTTTTAAAAAATTCTTATTTTCTGCTAGGAAAATGGGCTTAAATGACTTACCCAGGGTCACATGGCTAGGTAGTGACTGAGGTCACATTTGAACCCAGGCCCTCTTGACTCCAGGTCTAGTACTCTATCCATTGAGCCACCCAACTACTGCCTCATGCTGATTTTGTATGAAATGCTGTGTGGTATAGTGGAGAGAGAGCTTAGAGTTAGGAAGAGATGGGTTCAAGTCCCACTATTGACATTTATTGTGTGACCTTGCAACAGTCTCTAAAATTCCATGGAAAGACCTACATGAAATTATGAAGAGCAAAATGAGTAGAACCAAGAGAACATTATATACAACAACAGAAATATTATTTGAAGAATGGCTTGAGTATATCTGCCTCCAGAAAAGAACTTATAAATAGAAATAAGAAAGAAAAAGTTTTATGCATACATGTATCTTTTTGTCAAGTGATACCTTCTCTAATAGGGGGAGAGGAGGTAGAGAGGGAGTTAACTAAAATTTCAAATGTAACCAAGAAACCAATGAATTAATTAAAAAAAAAAGACTGTAGACTGCAAAGAAGGTTCAACCCAGCAATTTCCTCATCTGGGAGTTTGTTATAGTGATGAAATCATAGGTCTGGCCCCAGTGCTTAGCTTTTATTCTGTAGGTAACATTTATTTACTTATCTGTGAATATACTCTATTTTCCCAGGAAAATATAAGTCTTTGAGTAAGGTACTATGCCACTTTGGCCTTTGTATTTTCTGTACTTGGCACAGTGCCCAGCATATGGTAAGTACCGAAAGAGAAAAAAGGTAAACTGAGGAATCTGTTTTTTTTGTTGCAATGACTACTCTGGCTTATGACTGGAGAACGGTTAGAGGGGAACCTGAAACTGCTTGGTTGTAATGGAGGTAGGAATGAGAAATGCTGAGGGATTCTAGTACAGGGATGCTGCCATACAGGGGAACTGTTCTGGGGAATGCTCTGGGGTTTTGCTTACTGATCCCTATTGATGACTAGTGGATCAATATTTCTCTTAATCTCCTCATACCCTCTCTCCCTCCCTCCTTGTCTCCCTCACCTCCTAGTTCTTCTTGAAGCCTTTGGCTTCTTCCCTCCCCCCTTGAGTGAACTATAAAATACTCTGGTTTTCTTTCTTAGGCAAGGGGTTTATTGTGATAGCAGGATGGGAGACTGAGGTAAGAGGGATGAGGGTTTCCCTAAACTATAATAAGAATTTAGGAGGGTTATGGAAATAATCAGTCTTGTCACAAACTGTGACAGAGAGACAGAGATGGAGGACAACAGTTATAATCTTCTTTTCTTTTTCACAAAGCCAGCAAGGTCTCTCAGTTTAACCCCAGAGAGAAACAAAGTTCAAAATCTCTCCTTTAGCCTGGCTTTCCTCCAACTGTTGGTCAGTCAAATTTCTGAGAGAGCAGCGGTTTCTCCTTTGGTCAGAGAGCCCCCCAAACCAAGCCTGATCTACTAGGGTCCTCAGCCAGCCTCAACTCCAGAGAGGGAAACAAAGTCCAAAGTTTCTCCCCTGGTCAGCTTCAACTGCTTCTCCTCCCTGGGAACATTCCATTTGGAACCGTCTTGGTTCTTGTATCTTGGCTTACAAGTCCTCTCTCTCTCTCCATGCCTCTACCACAGTGCTTGGTAAATATTTGTTGGTTCAGTAAGTTACTAAATTAACGTCAGACCACTTCTTTGGATTATTGTTCCCTAACCTTTCAGCCAAAACAAAGCATCTAAGGAATGTAGAAAAGTGATGTGACCTCATAAAGATCAGTATTGGTAAACTTGGATTCCGCTATTCAGTGAGTTTAGGGGTTCTGGGGAGGCTAGGATGAGCTGGAGCTGGTATATGAGGTGACATCTCAGGGACTTCCTCTTCTGATGTTACTTTCCTCTTAGGACTGAAAAGAAAGCCATTGTTATTGAGGTGGTGGAATGTTACTGTGTGTGTAGTCTATAAGGGAGTATAGAGAAAAGAACTAGGAAAGAGTGGAGCTCCTAGAATATAGATAAGAGCCCCAAAAGGAGGAATAACTAGCTCTCTCCTAACTGGGACAATAGGTAACCAAATGAACAACTGCTAGAATGGAAACAAATTCAGAGCTATAAGGGGTCTTGGAGGTCACTGGGTCCAACCCCTTTGTTTTTCAGATGAAGAAACTGAGGCCATTGGTGGTTAAAGGAACACTTTAGGCAGAGGATCACTCAGTCAAGTAACCTGTAGAAATGGATTTGAACTCAGATGTTCTGTTTCCAAAGCCAGCACTCTTTTTACTGTATGATAGTGCCTATCAATAAAAAATCCTTTATCTTGAGATTTTATGATTCTATAAATATTTGCCATCAACAGGTAGGATCATCAAAGAAAATTAGAGAAACTTAGAATTCAATTCTATTGAATCTGGCAAACATTTTAAAAGTATTAACTGAAAGACACTTTGCTAGACTTTGGGAAGCTACAATGCTGGAACCAGAACATTGTAGCTTGGAGGAATGGACTTTACTAAGACTCCAGGTTCAGTCTGAATCTGGATATATAAAACATTCTGAATTTCTAAAATAACATGGATGAATCCTAAAGGGGCACATGAGTTCTTCCAGCTAAGAGTCATTTATCTTATATTTCAGAACATTTAGAAAAGAGCTATATGTTCCCAACATGAACTGCAAGAAGGTGTCTGTTTTCTGTATAGTTTAGAACTCCCAGTAACTTGAGATTGAGCCATTTCTTAGACAAAAGAGATAGGGATGTGATGCTGCTCCTAAATTTGAAATGACTACTTTCCTCTTCTTGGTATTGGTGTAATTATTTGGCATTTATCCATTTCCTGTCCTGCGATTTCTTACTATATAATTGTATAGGATTAGGTCAGTGGTTAGCATTCATTCAGGTCTGCAATTATTTTCTTTTCTCTCAATTTCTGATCTCTGTACCTTGGAAAAGTTGGTTATCAGTCTGCCCTCTCAGACATCTGGCTTGATTTCCCATCCCAGCAGAATGATGGCTCTGTCTCAGCTCTGGAAAAATCAAATTATGATGGTCCTGGATCTCTGTGTGGCTTTTCTCCAGGAGACTTGTCACCAACCTTAGCAGGACACAACTATGATCCACAGGCTGTGTTCCCTAGGGACTAGGCAGAATAGCAAATTGCCTTCTGGGGAACGTGCCCTTGAGACCTTGTGTACTGAATTCTTTTTTCTTTTTACAAACTGAACAGTTGACCCAAAGTGTCCTGAATCTTTTTGGTTGGGTTTAATAATCCCTTGACTTCCATAAAAATTGTTCTATGATACAGACATCCCTTATTCAAAACAACCTCTTGAATTAACCTTATTTATAAAGAATGAGAGAGCGCCATGATGTAGTGGATAGAAAGCTAGCTTAAAGTCATGAAAACATGGTTTAAAATCTTGCCTGTGACACATTGGTCATATAAATGGACAAATCACTAAACCTCATAATGTTCTAGGTAATTTTCTAAGAGTAAAAGTGACAGAAATTATTGACCTGCTTTGGTAGGGGGAAATTCATGTTCTAAGATTTTAGGAGATAAGGAAATTTATCTTAATGATCTTAATCTCAGAGTAGGAAGGAGATAAGCAAAGATTATCTGGTCCAACATATCTGATAAAGAACCTCTTCCATTATATTCTTGGGAAGTTTTCATCCAGCCACTCTTTGACAACATAACTTCCTGAAGTAGCCTCTTCTACTACTTCTGGATAGTTCTAAGTGTTAGGAGTGGGGTAGTTAGGTAGCACATTAGAAAGTGCCAGGCCTGAAGTCAAGAAGGCTCATCTGCACAAGTTCAAATCCCTCCTCAAATACTTGATAGCTGTGTGAGGCTAGACAAGTCACTTAACCCTGTTTGCCTCCCTTTTCTCATCTCTAAAATGAGCCAGAGAAGGAAATGGCAAACCCCTCCAGTATCTTTGCCAAAAAATCCTTAAATGGGGTCACAGAGAGTTGGATGTGACTGAAGTGACTGAACAACAACAATTGTTAGGAAACTTTTCTTCACGATTAATTCTGCTCCTCTATATTTTTTACTTTTTATTCTCATGGAGAACTCAAGCTGGGGAAATGGGGTCTATTGCCTGGGCTGTTTTGGGGAGAGATTATTATAAGTTTCCAGATGGGGAGTAAAGCTTTGAAGAGATATGACAGACCAAAAAAGTTGCCCAGGCTCTTAGTGACAAACATAAATAAGTGTAAGATTTTATTGCTTTAGGTCTAAGGTCAATCTTTCTGGTATCAATTTAAGATTATTTCCTCCTATTTTTGAGGGTCAGTTGGTCATCTGTTTCTCTTCTTTTCCTCTCATCTTAAGATTTTCTGTTGGAGCCCTCTATTCAAATTTGCCAAGTATCTTTAATATACATTGTTCTGATCTCCCTTTCTTTTATGCTATTTCTTCTTTGCTGCTCTGACTCCCTAATAGCTATGAAACTCAGAACTCCTCTCCCACTTATTTCTGCCTCTTGAGATAAAATAAATCATTTGTGCCCAGTTTTAACTGCCAAAATTTTCTTGTCACTGCTTCTTCCTTTTAGAAGAAGGCTTTGTTCTATACTAATCTGTTAAAATTCATTTCACCCTATCAATGAAAGGTTCTGAGTCATTCACACCTGAGTGTGAATGAAGAATCTGGGAGTTGAATTACCCAGTAGAATTTGGTTGTTCTAGAGAGACAGAGGATGAGGACCCTGAGCATCTGAGAGTGTGTGTGTGGGAAGAAGCCTTCATTAATGAAGGAAAAGGGTGTAAATTGGCCATCTCAGGACAAAAGATAAACATTACTGACTCACCTTCAATTTGGTCAAGAGGCCACTTACAGCACTCCCTTAAATCCCCCTTGTTTCCCCAGGGACTACAGAATCACAGAATTTGAGAGAAGCAATGGACCTTAGAGGCTATTGAGTTAACCTGTGTTTGAAAAAGTCCCCATTAGAATATCCTGGACATAATGGGCCTGCCATCTCTGCTTTAAGCCCTACAAAAAGGAAGAACCCATCACCTTCTGGAACATATCATTTTAGTTTTAGACAACTGGAATTAATTGGAAAATTTTCTTGACATCAAGCCTAAATTTTTTCTTTTCATCTGCCACCTTCTTTTACTTTCGTCTCCTAATTCTGGTCTCTGGAACTGAACACACTTAACCTAAGCAAAGTTGTAGGGATACAAAAATAAACAAATCCATCCTAGTCTCAAGGAATTAAAATTTTTCTGATGGGATAGAAGCTAAGTATAACACAAGATGGGGAATTATAAAAGACAAGGCAAAGGAGAGATCAAATAAAGTATTCTAGGAATACTTGATGAGAAAATGAGCTTGGGGAACCAAAAAAATTTTAAAGGGGAGATGGTCCCTGAACTAAATGTTGAAAGACAGAAAAACAAAACAAAATCCTGAAAGACCTAAGGAAGCATATATGAATTTATAATATTAAGAGCTAAAGGTCATCTAGGCAGCTAGGTGGCACAGTGGATAGAGTGCCAAGCCTGGAGCCAGGAAGACTCATCTTTGTGAGTTCAAATTTGAACTCAGGCACTAATTAGCCATATGATCCTAGACAAGTCACTAAATCCTGTTTGTCTTAGTTCCTCATCTGTAATATGAGCTGGAGAAGGAAAAGGCATGTCACTCCAGTATCTTTTCAAGAAGACCCCAAATGGGGTCATGGAGAGTCAGACATGACCGAAAAATAACTCAACAACAGTTAAGGTAATCTAATACAACACTTTCATTTCTTAGGTGAGGAAATTGAGTCCTAGACAGTTTAGAGGATTTGCTCCAAGACCATCCAGATAATAAGTAGCAGAGGCAAGATCAGAACTTTGTTTCTCTGACTAGATCCTGAACACTTTCCTTTCTTCCACAATCAGAGTAGTCTGTCCAAATACACAGAGGTGGCTAATGGCATACCCAGTCTGGAAAGTCATTTCATTTGGCTCCAACATAAACTGCATGAAGGAAAACAATATGAAAGAAGGCTGAAAATGGACTGGCTTTAGATTGTGGGAGACTTTAAATGCCAAGCTAAAGAGTTTAGATTTTATTTTAGACCCAAAAAAGAGTCACTGAAAATATATATTTTTTTAAATAGGGGAGTGGGAGGAGTGTATTGAGAGTAGTAGCTCAGTGGATTTTATATACATATATGTATATATACTCTCTTTTTGGAGACAAAAAGGGAAATAAAATGATATCTAACAATTGAGGAATGATTGAATAAATTGTGGCATATGAATGTGATGAAGCCACTATTATGCTATAAGAAATGAGGGCATAGATGATTTTTAAAAGACAGGGAGAAGTCATACAGGAACTGATGCAGAACGAAGTAAGCTAAACTAGAATAATTTCTACTATAGCTTTGATATTATAAAAATGAGAAATTTTGAGGATTGTTTTGAATTAATGAATAATGAAATGAGTACAACCAAAAGAATGATTTATACAATGACAACAATACCATAAAGACAAATAATTTTGAAAGCTGTAACAACTATGATCAATACAATGGCAATTCAGGATTTCAAAGCACTGGTGACAAAATATCCTATCCTTTAGAGAGGCTGTGATGGATTTAGGCTATATAATTATAGATGCGTATAGATATATTTATGTATATTTACATATAAATATTCATATACTTACATATATACACACCTGTGTGTGTGTGTGTGTGTGTGTGTGTGTGTGTGTGTGTGTGTGTGTGTATAGCCCCATTGAGGGAATTTCTTTTGCTTGACTATACCTATTTGTTTCAATGAATTTGCTTCCCTCTTTTTTTTTTAATGGGATGGGAGATAGTAGGGAGAGAAAATAGATTTCTATTAACTTAAAAAAATTGGGAGGGGGCAGCTGGGTAGCTCAGTGGATTGAGAGCCATGTCTAGAGACGGGAGGTCTTGGGTTCAAATCTGTCCTCAGACACTTCCCAGCTGTGTGACCCTGGGAAAGTCACTTGACCCCCATTGCCTAGCCCTTACCACTCTTCTGCCTTGGAGCCAATACACAGTATTGACTCCAAGATGCAAGGTAAGGGTTCTAAAGAAAAAAAAAGTTGGGAGTGCTATAGATATGAAATGATGCATGTGCTTTCAGATAATGTCACTGTATTATTAGTTTTACTTAATTGTTTTACCTTGTTACAAAAGACCTCTTATGAAGTGGAATCATTTATAAATTGTTTGTAGTGTAAAAATAAAACATCAATAAAACTGAAAGTGACAAAAAAAGGAAGGAAGGAGCCAATAGCATATAAGAGAATGAAAACTGGAGCTGAGGGCATTTATTAATAGAACAAGGTCCCAGAGGGATAGCCAAAATTTGGACCCATGTCCTCTCCCTTGAAATCTAAGTATTTCTCCAAATTCTTCTCATCCTCCCATTCTACAGAACTTCACGTGCTTAGGGCAGACATCTCCCTAACTCACCAATGAGTTTGTGGCCCATTGGTTACCCTCAACCTTGTCTAGTCCATCTACTAAAGTGGTTTAATAGGGTATGGCCATTGGGTGTACTATAGCTTCTTGGAGCCACAGATGAGAATTGAGTGCCAGGTGGACACCAAAGGTGTATGAACAGCCCTGAGGAATCCCTCACACCAGAGGTACTTGTTCTACTTGAACACTCATACACATCTTGTCTATCTGGGACTTGAAATCAGACCCTCCAACTTCAGATCCAGTGACCTTTCTATTATGTCAGGTGAGTTTCTGGAGAAAAGTCAGTGGATCTTGGTAGCATGGATGGCAACAGTCAGTGGAGAAGCTGTGCAACCTCTCAGTTTGAATCACTTAGTGCTAAGGCAGTTGGGACTTGACCTAGCAAAGGAGACAGTCTGATTTGTTGAAACTCTCCTAATCTTTCCTAGAAGAAACTACCTGATGAGAGACAGCAGGCCCAGTCCCTGAAAATACAGGGAAAATCTGGCATATAAGCCACATAACCCAGCACTCCCATTTGAGAATGAGCTTCCCCTCTGAGTCAATCAGCCCCCTCCCAGAGCTGGATTGGTTCAGCATACAAAAGTAGTGAGTAATGGCATTTAGACATTTCCAGCTCCTGAGGTTTCAGAACTGGGCAGCTCTCCTCTATGACAACTTCCCTTTTGTCAGTGTGGGAAAGGGACCAAGAGAAAACCATACATGGAGTAGTAGCCAAGAAGACAGATGTGGGGGACTTTGAAATGCTTTCTAGTGGCATAAGTCATGCCTCTCCAATTAGTTTGGAAGTCCTTTGAGGGCAGGGAGGCTACCTTCCTTTGCCTCTCTCATGTGTTCAGCACAAAGCTGGGTGCAATGGATGCTGAAGTAAACTGAAAGATACCAGTATCAGCAGCAAGTTGTTTTATAAAGCAAATCAACATGACAATTCATCTTCCCTGGACATGTCTTTGTACAAGGCAATTCCCAGTGCTTGGAATGTACTCCATCCTTACTCCCACCTCTTAGAATCCCTACATTCCTTCAAAGCTTACTTCAACTGCTGAATACCACATGAAGCCTTTCCCAATTTCACTAGCTTGTAGAACTCCCCTTTCCTAATTACCTTGTATTTTTGGGATACATTTTGTCCATACTTACAAACACTCATGTCATCTTCTGCTTATAAAACATGAGCTCTATAAGGGTAGGGATTGTTTCCCTTCAGCCTTTATGTCTCCAACGAATTACTAATTACTGCAGTGTCTGCAGCAAAGTAAGCACTTAGGTGACTGTTGGTTGAATGAAATCCAACAAGTATATATTATCTCCACTGTTCCTATTGCTCTGTTTTAGGCCCTAGGAGAGGTATAGAATCTGGAGTCAGGAAGACTTATCTTTGTGAGTTCAAATATGACTTCAGATACTTATTAACTGTGTGACTTCGGGCAAGACACAACTGTTTGTCTTAGTTCTTCATCTATAAAAATGAGCTGGAGAAGGAAATGACAAACCACTCCAGTATCTTTGCCAAGAAAATCCCAAATGGGGTCATGATGAGGTAGACACAAGGGGCAGCTAGGTAGTTCAGTGGATGGAGTGCCAGATCTGGAGATGGGAAGTCCTGAGTTCAACTGGATCCAAACCCTTCCTAGCTATGTAACCCTGGACAAGTCACTAAACTCCTATTGCCTAATCCTTAATGCTCTTCTGCCTTGGAACTGATACTTAAAACGAATTCTAAAGCAGAGGTTAAGGGTTTTATACTAGGAAAAGAGCTAGATATGACCAAAATGACTGAACAGGGATATAGGATTTAGATATGACATAGTCCCACCCCTCATGGGCATTAAGAGGAGGAAAAGATATAATCATGGATAAGTATACTTAATTAATGAGACTTTTCCCTCACCAACACAGATCATCCTTCTATGATGTAATAGATGGTCTTTAAAAGTTATTATAGCCAAACTCTTAATCAGTCTGATGAGCCTAGGTCGACCTGGTGATAAACCTCTCCAAACTTAGATAGGCTTTCCCTTTAACAATAGATTTATGGTGATCCATAGGATTATGCCTTCTGATGCTTTATAAGCTTGGTTAATCATGCTAGATCTTGTGTCATGCTGGCAAAACCTTTTAAATCTTCATTCACCTTTCTTAACATGATGAGGGGACATTACCTCCAATTTATCCTGTAGACATCTTATTTATAGATGGTTGCTTGCATGAGCTCCTTGAGAATAGTGACTCTTTTTTGCATGCTTAAAAAATTCTTAGTGCTTATCACAGGTTCCTGGTTCATAGTAGGCATTTAATATGTGTTCAATGACTGTTATTAGAGGATAAGGGCACCAGAGAGCTGCAAAACAAAGTGCTTTATGCAGTCTGAGGGGAGAAATGTTAATAACTGGGAAAATCAGGGAAAGTTTCATGGAGAAGCTAATATTTGATGAACAGGCTTTTAAAGACAGTATGGTATCATAGAATCAACTTAGAGGACCTGGATTTGAATCCTAGCTCTGCTATATACTTCCTGTTTGGCCTTAGGAAAGTTCCTTAACCTTTCTATATCTAGATATTCTCATCTATAAAATGAGGTAATTTTGCTTGATTTAAGGAAAAGCTGTCCTAACAAGTAGAGGTGGCCAAACAAGGAGTGAGCCACCTGAGAAGATGGTGAGTTCTTCATTGGAAGTCTCTGAGCAAAGGCTGGATGTCTATTTCTTGAGAATGTTATCAAAGGGATTCCTTCAGATATACTTTGGAATAGATGGCTGTTGAGGGCCCTTCCAACTCCAAAGTTCTATTACTTGAGTTCCTTCTGGGGTCTTGGTTCCATTATTTCTAAGCTAAGAATATTGGACTGAGTGCTCTTTGGGGTTCCTTTCAGACTTAACTTTCCATCATTCTATGAAATCATTCCAGACAATGGATATCTGCCCAGTATAAAATATTGCTTCCACAGTAGATTTAGTTATTACCTTTGGCTAAGTAAACTATCTTTATAGCTAAAAACTTCTTCTTTAGAGCTAATCTAATTCCTTTGGGATACCCGTTAAGCTTATAACCCCTTGGGTATGTCCTAGGTAAAGATACTTTATAACCCTCTTGGGTAACTCAATCCTCTTGTAGTATTTTAACATCTTCTTTGTTTCTCTGCCAGTCAGATTGCTCACTGATGACTTGTTGTTGAGTTCCCATAATTCCTGAGTAGAGTGGAATTGGTTCCGATAGACCAGGAAATCCACAGAGGAAACTTCAGAACAATGGTGCTCAGCCCTCCCACCCAACAAATACTTAGGCATGGGCAATTTACTGAAATCTTAGGAGAGAGATGGAAAATGCAATGTGCCAATTTACCATTAAGCCATTTTCAGCAAAACAGAGTGGCAACTGAGAATTACTAATGGCATTAGGCTTCCAACACAATGGAATGAAATCTGTCACTCTCAGTATCTCCTACATCTCTTCTGTCTGATTATAGTTGTTAGTTTTTTTTTAATGGCAGGTAGTTGAATCTTTTACAAACTCCTATTGTTCAGTCCTGTTACGCTTCCCTGAAAATGCATTATGAACACATCAGAATTAACTCTCCTTTCCTGGATTTTACAATGAACTATTGGTAGTTTTTTTTTTTAGTGAATGAGGATCTTTGGCACAATGATACCTCCTGTGGTTTATTTCTGTGGGATTCTTTCCCAAGCCTAGCTGCTGGCACTAACCTGGATAGTATCTATATGCAGCAGTGTTAATGAGTTCATTCTGACCAAGATAATAATTTGTGGTTTTATCTGCCTAGTGAGGGTAAAGAGCAAAACTAACACTACTAGAACTCTTGATCCCAAAGTAATTCTTCCCATCCTTGAAAACTTCCTGGGTCTCACTTTTCTCATCTATGAAATGGGTTAGACTAAATGACCTCTGAGGTCCCTTCAAGCTCTTGGTCCATGATCTTAGAATACATTTCATTATCTGGAACATATCCAAAGTGAGGTTATGGCAATAATGCAAAAGAGATTATAAATTTAGAATGTATGATTTCCTCAAGATGGCAGACTGAGAAGTTGTGTCTCAGTCTAGTGCTAACCCTCACCATCTCAACACAATAAGAAATGTATCACAAAAAAATCATAAGTGAAAAAAATGCTTGCTCCTAAAGGTATTGTTTACTGATTCGTATCTGCTGTTCTTAGTTGTAGTTTCTTCTTGGCAGTAACCTCCATCCTGACTTCCCCCCTCCCTCCACACTCCACTCTGCTCTCCCACAATCACTTAATGACAGGGAGAGAATTGTACTTGTCACCCATGTGGTTTGAATAGGAGAAGGTGGGCATCTGTGGATAGAAGGAAGGGCCTTGTTACAATTCTATCTATTTCAAAAGGAAAGGCTGCAGTAAGAAAGGAGAAAGAAGAATAGGATATCAACCTTGTTGCACAGAAATTGGTTATTTCCAACATTTCCAATTATTTCCTTGGAGTTTCCTCTTAACAGTGATACCCTATGAAACTTAATCCCACCTCTCAAGATCCAGGGATCCCTGGGAGTCTGGACGGCAGCTGACAAGAGAAGGATCCAATACTGTGGAGGATAGTTGGTACAATATCTGAGACAGAAAGGAAGGAGCTGCTAGCAAGAAGGCTAAAAAGTTTAGTAGAAGCCCAACCCAGATCACCCGGCAGTGGGACTGACAAAGATGAAAAATAAACAAACATAAATTTAGGGCAGCAAATTTCATTTCCCTCACCTGGATTTTATTGTGGGAGAAATAAACTCAGTGTTGGGAAGAAATACCATTTTGAAAACTATAGCATACCAGGCATATTAGCATCTTGGAGGTATGATTAATGTATTGATATTGTATCTTAAGCATTCGTATACCAAGATTCATGGTCAGATCACTTAATGTTCATTGTATGGAAAGGGACAATCCAAAGGACCAGTGCAAAGGACCAGCAAATTCCTGGGCTGGGCGCTGACAGCCACAGTGCCCAGGCTCTGACTACATTCATTTACAAATCATGGGTTGGATTAATCTCCTTCTCTTTGATTCTGTCATTGTCAATTCTATCAATGTAAAATCCTGTATCATGTCACATATTCATTAATCACCTCCCACTTGACATTCCTAAGGTCCCCAATAAAGGCTGTGCAAGTCTCATCCTCTCTTCTCTTCTCTTGCTCTCACAGCTCTTGCTGTTGCCCTGGCTCTTGCTCTTGCTCCTTGCACCTCTTGATCTTGCTATATAGCCTATTATGTTCCTCATGTCTGACGCAGTGCAGCTGCCCAGGACATCTCCCATTAATCTCTTGATCACCTGGTCCATGGGGGATATCCCGGAGTTCTCATCTCCACACAGGTTCTCTTGTTTCTCATAATTATAATTTCTCCACTTGCTTTCTCTTTCTAGAGAGGTAATTACAGAGCTCGCTTGTCCCCAGGTGTTTTAACTTGTTGTCTCTGAGTCTTTATTCCTGCTTCTCTTGCCCTGACTGCCTTATCTATCTCACATCCATATTCCTCTAGCCTCCATTCTCCTTCTCAGGTTACACCCACAGATAAATTATATAGGAACGGCTGGTGGATCCTATAAAAACTTTTTCAGTAAACATGCTAGTATTTCATCTTAGGTGTTAGACTATTTTTTATATGCACATACATACACATTTAAATAGTCTTTGGCTAGTATTTGCAGTTTGAAATTCATAGGTATCCTCAATGATGGGCTGATCATTCTTTAAACAAATACTAAGCACTTATAATGTGAAAGTCTCTGTGTGCTCTGAGGGATAAAGAATCAGACACAGTTCCTGCCCTTAGAGATCTTATTTATAGTCTAATAAGAGATAGTTTATGCTGAGATGTTTCAGAAGGTTAATTGTGTTTCCTCAGTAGTCCCTCTACCAAAGCCTGATCATTATTCACATTAGAGAAAGAGACTTCTTGAATCCATCTCATCTATGGCAAAAATAATAGAGACAAACATTGCAAGTTCAGCAGACATAATGGTCAGGGCACTGACTTCCTTCACCCCATCTCCCCCAAACTAACCAATCCTGCAGAAGATTGTTATTTCACAAATACATGTAACTGATAAAAAGGAGGGTGAGGAGGGAGAGGGTGGATAAAGCCACGTAGTCCATAAAAGTAGTGCAGAAAAGTGATTGGTCTACCCATGGTGGTCAGTAGCATCATTTCTATACACAAAGAGTGGCACCTTCTTACTAGTACATTAATTTTAGCATTCTCCGTTATTCTGTTAGCCAGAATTCTCTTTAAGGCCATTCCACAAACTATAATACAATGATAACTATCTTCCTAATGATAGCCCTGGGCTCTTGCAAGATCACCTTTTGATCATTAAAGACAGATTTAATTACATTAAGTGTAATTTCCATATTGAGTATGTCACTTATCTCTTTGAAAATTGGTTTTCTATATATGCTACATATTGTAACTCTTTATTAACCAGAATATAATTATCCAGGAAAATTACAACTTACCTTTCTATTTCTCTGTCATGCCACAGAACAGAGATAAAGTTAAATGAAATGGTTTTGTGGCCCTTTGCTATTGTTAGACTAAATCTAGAATATTGTGCCCAGGTCCTGGTACCACAATCTATAAAGGTTATTGATGAGCTTGAGTGTTTTGAAGAGGATAACCAGGATGGTGAAGAACTTCTATTTCATGATATTTTAGGACTGATAAAAGAAACTGGGATTAAACTAATCTGTAGAAGCAATGGTTTATGAGGGACATAATGGCTCTTTCCAAGCATTTGAAGGATTGTCATGTTGGAAGTCTTGCTTTGGTTACAAAGGACAGAAATAGGAGCTGTAGGCAGAAGCTGTAAAGAGGAGGATTTCATCTGGACATCGGGAAACATTTGTCAAGCAATTTAAGTCTGTCCAAAATTGCAATGGACATCAGGTTCTCTCTCACTGTAATTCTTTAAGCAAAAACAAGAGTTCCACTTGCATTCTCTCACATACAACACAACATTTCTCATCTCCATTCTTCTGTACTGGCTCTTCCCCATACCTGGAATACTCTCCCTCCTCATCTCTGCTCCTTAGAATCCCTGGTCTCCTTCAAGACTCAGTTGAAATCCTACCTTCTGCAGGAAACCTTTCTTAGACCTCTTCCCCCCCACCCCCCCAGCTGCTAGTGTCTTCACCTCTTAAGATTATCTTCCATCTACTCTGTATGTATCTTACATGTGCCTACTTAGGTGTTACCTTCCCCATTAGAATGCAAGCTTCTTGAGGTCAGGGACTATTTTTGTTTTTCTTTTTATCCCCAGTTCTTAGCATAGCACTTGGCACATAGCAATTGCTTAATCAATGTTTATTGATTAATTAAATATGGAAAGGAAGTGATTGGGCTGCATGACCTCCGTGTTTCCTTCAAGCTCTGAGAGTTCTCTCTGTGTCTGATTCTATGAGTCCAATACTTTATTATTTATCCATCTCCATCATTCTATTGCCTCTCAATCTGAGTAGGGCCTATACCACTGTGATTTTAAAGATGTTTTCTTGGGGTTGCTCCCAATTTAAGCACTGTGTGACCCTAGGCAAATGATTTAAACCTCCTGAGCCACAATTTCTTCATTTACTAAATTGGGAGAATAGTGTTTGTATTACTCATTCCACAATGTTGCTGGGAAAAGTTATTTGTAATTCTTAAAGAACTTAATAAATTAAATTATTAATAATAGTAATGTTTCAGCCATCAAAAGGGCTCTTCCTAGGGTAGCTTACTTTAGTGATAATGTGAAAGGCATTACTAAACTTATATATTTCAGTATCATGGGTAAGTCACTTGATCTCTGTTTGCCTGGGTTCCCTCAATTGTAAAATGGGGATAATAGTAGCACCTACTACTCCTAGGGTTGTTCTGAGAATCAAATGGTATAATATTTGCAAAGAGTTTAGTATGTTGTTGGAACATAGTAGGCACTTAATAAATGCTGGTTTCCTTACCCTTCCATTTGTTTATATCTTATTCCTCTTATTAGAATAGAAAATACATAAAAGAAGAACTTTCTTTTCCATATTTGTATCTATAGGAGCAAGCACAATTTATTGCATATAGTAGTCATTTTATAAATATTTGTGGCTTGATGTTGATAAAGGAGCTGGCTATTAGCCAACTGATAGGGAGTGGTACAAAGTATTTTTCTAGTTTCAGCATTGTGGGGAAATATATGTTGGTAGGATTGTCCTTTGGGGATGGCTTACATTTTAAAACAATTCTATAACAAGGGATTCGGTTTAGAAAGAAAAATCAGAAGCTCTATATTCAACTATATAAGCCCAATACTATTAAAGTATTGGTATAAGCCCAATACTATTAAAGTCATCTACTTTACAGCAATGATTCTGAGACATATGAGAAAAATTCCTTAGGTACAAGAAATATGTAATATTGTGAATGTGCCCTTGGATAAGTTATTCAACCAAACTATCTTTGACTCAGTTTTCTTATCCTTAATTAAAATGGAGATAATACTTATACTATCCATATCACAAGGCTAATATAAGGATAAAATGAAATAATGCATGTAAATAATTTCATAAACTGTAAAATTCTACGTGTCACTTACTATTATTATTAGATATCCAAAAGCAAAGTTAGTTTCACTTCTTCACCATTTAATTTAGTCTAAAAATGAAATTATTCAATCTAGCAAACACTAAGTGATAGCTTTGTTCAGAACTCTGTGCTAGGCACTGGAGAAATGAGACTTTGGAAAGACACGAGAGAAGGAAATCTATTAATGGACTATTGTGATAATCTTAGAAAGGCGTGATAAGATCCTGAACTAAGGGGTAGCTACAGAAGTAGAGAGGGGTTAGTTGTGAGAGATGACATAGAGGGAGAGACAACTGATTTTGCAATTTATTGGAGACATGGATGAGAGAGAAGACACCAAGGATATGGACCCGAGAGACTCTATAACCAGCCACTTTCTAACTTTACTGAATTTTGAGTCAAGAAGACCTGTATTCAAATCCTATCCCAGACACTAGCTAAAAAACCTTGGACAAATTTCTTCCCCTCTCTATGTCTTAATTTCCTCAATTATAAAATGAAGGGTTTGGATTCCATGACTTTTAAGGTCCCCTCTAGCTTTGTCCAGGATTCTATGATCCTAGTCTCTGGGAAACTCAGAATCAAGGGCTACAGGGAACTCCCAGTGATCTCCTAGTTCTAGTTAATAGTCCTACTCTATCCTCTTTAATACCTAGGACAGCTGAAACAGATAATTATCGAATTAAATCCCCAGACAAAAAGAAATTGAGGTAGGTAAATGGCACAATGGCTAGAATACTGGAGCTGGAGTCAGGAAGATGCATTTAAATCCAGTGTCAGATACTTATTAGTTGTGTGACCCTGAACAAATCACCTAACCTTTATCTCCCTCAGTTTCCTCAAATGAACCTAACATAATAGCATCTACCTCTCAGGGTAGTTGAGAAAATCAGATGAAATAGCATTTGCAGAATACTCTGCAACCTTGAAGTACTATCTTCATGTTAGTTATTATTGTCTTTTGTCAGTCTTCTTAGCAATGCATTATCATATCTTGATAAGATCAAATACAAATCTTTTATGTTTCAACATAAAATCATGTTCCCTGGCTCAAAATTTACTGCCAGTCTTTTCTCTACCCAACTACATCTTTTAGGATAACACTCGCTCAGGACAGCTGTTAATTTCATGATTACTTTTAATTCAGAACCAAACCCAAGCAAGGAACAGAAGAATGCCTATTGATTTCAGCAATTCCTGACTTTTAATTTCTTGTAAATATGAGTGACTTATTGTTGTGAGGTTTCATCGTTCCTTTGATTTAGATAGCCAGGCTCTTTTTTTTAGGCTGTACTTAAATTTTTATTTTATTAATTTTTTTCTTTTTAAATATTTTTCTCTGTAAATGATTCATTTTATTTCCCACCCCTCTCCTCTCCCCCATCCCAGAGCCGACAAGCAATTCCACTGGGTTGTACAAACATTATCACTTGATACCTATTTCCATAATATTCATTTTTGCAATAGAGCAATCTTTTAAATCCTAGACCCCAAATCATATGCCCATAGATACAAGTGATAAGTGATGTCATATGTTTTGCTTTTGTGTTTCTACTCCCATAGTTCTTTCTTTCAATGTGGTTAGCATTCTTTCCCATAAGTCCTTCAGGAGTGTCCTGGCTTCTTGCATTGCTATTAGTAGCAAAGTAGTCTAGGCTCTTTTGGTTCAATCTGGGGCAATGCTTCCCCCTTTTCAAAATTCACTCCCTGTAGCCCTAGCAGTAATACTTGGAGTAGACAGGATTTGCTGAAAAAGGATCCTCAGAAGGCCATGCTAAGCTGCCCATCTGAGTGGCTCTGAGCCCAGCTGATCCCACCTCTTTTGAGGGATTCTTAGGTACACATCTGTGTGCACTGCTATACCACATGCCTATCCCTGTATCTGCCTACCAGCAACTCACAGTCCCTTTTTGGAGGTAAAAAGTGTTTATGTTAAACTATTAGGGAACAATATGAGACAAGTATCTCATAAAGACCCAAATGATACGCAATCCAAAGGTCAAATGGATAACACGAACAAGAAATGTGGTAGAAGAGCATGGCTAGAAAATGATTGTTTTTTGGAACAAACATTTTCAACCATCACAAGTACTTTTCAGTATATCAATTAGAGAGCATTTGTGCTGTTCTAATTCCATTGCTGTCAAAGATAGCATTTCAGACTATGTTTTTCTTTTTTTAAGCCCTTGCTTTCCATTTTAGAATCAATAAGTCAGAAGAGTGGAAGGACTGGGCAATGGTGGTTAGTGTCTGAGGCCAGATTTAAACTTAAGCCCACCCCATATCTAAGCCTGGCTCTCTATTCACTGAGTCATCTGGCTGCCCCTTTGTTTTTCAATGCAGACATATAATTGGAGTAAAAAAAAGTTGAGGAGCTATATTCTGCTCAGTAGTTATATACTTCTCTGAGATGCTTCAGAAAAGTACTGACTCTTTTCGTAGTCACTAAGGACTCCATAGTTCCCAGTAGGGCAAGAATTCTTAACCTGGAATTTTTAGACCTCCATGCTGTAGATTTCAGGGGATCCATGAATTTGGATAGGAAAAATACATTTTTATTTTCATTAACTTTCTGTTTCCTTTGCAAGTCAACGTCTTTCTTTTGCATTGAAAAACATATTCTGAGAAGGGGTCCATAGGCTTCACCAGACCCACCCCCCTCCCCAAAGAATTCATGAAACATAAAAAATTAAGAGTCCCTGAACTAGAATGACACAGATTAAGTAAACCCTCTTATTCCCTAGGGCTCTAGTGATCATGGAAGGCTATGACTTCCTTCTTTAGAATGCATGTGGCTTACTCCATTGGACATCCTTCATACTCACATTCCTTTAGGGGGTCCAGACTATAGACAAAAATGCCCATCATGCAGAATGCTCAGGAAGTGCCCCTCCTAACTAGCATCCTTGATTGACTTCACATTGTTATGGAAAAAAACAAGATGCCTTACTGCTAGAGAAAGACCATGATTACAGGTTATTTAAATGTAATGTCACTTCTAAGTTTCAGCAGCAAGATTTACGCTTACCCAATCAGGGAAATTCAAGGATACACCAAACAATGGAGGTTTTTTGTGACATCCACTGAATTTCATTTTTCTCCAGAAGAAACCTTCCATTTCTTAAATTTCTACACTGCTCTGCCCCAACCCCCTTAATTATTGCATAGTGAGTTTCTATTGATGAATAAAGTATACAGGTTAAGACTGTAATTACCAATCTCTAAAACTGATTCTTGGGAATATAGAGAATTGCTTAAATTTGAATCCAAACCAATTTGGAATTTAGTCTGTGACTAAGCCATGGGGGAAATGGTTTTGATTTAGGAGACAGGAAAGCACAGTAAGGATTCTATGTTAACTCCCCACTGGTCCTCTATTCAGGAAATCAGTGGAACTTTCCAAGCTAGTTTCTCCTTCTCAGAAACAGGCATGGCATTTTTTTTTTCTGTTCGTACCTCACAAGGAGGTTAATTAGCAGGTGCTGTAAAGCACTTAGAACTTCGGGAAGCCAGGTAATTTATAAGTCCTAAGTATTATTATAATCATTAGTTATATTAGAATTCCTACATGTGTGGAGTCTCTGCCCATAGTTGTATTGACTAGACAGAGAGAAATACTTCTTTATGGGACATACATGCTCTGTACAGCTGAGTGCCTAGCTGGGCTACTTCTTTCCTCTGAGTAATTTTCCTACTCAGAGAAGGAATTTAATCTCTCTCCTAATAATGTGGTTGTCACAAAGACATAATTGGCTCATTTGTTAGACTTGGAGGGGTTTTGTGCTCCTAATGTACCGGGATTTTTTTTGGTTGCAAAAAACTGCCATCTCACATAAATGGAACTGCCTTTGAAGAAAGCAAATTAGGATCTGAGGATCTCTCTCTCTCTCTCTCACTCTCTCTCTCTCTCTCTCTCTCTCTCTCTCTCTCTCTCACACACACACACACACACACACATCACTCTTATTTGAAGCATCAAGGCACCTTCCTGTTTCACTGCAATGAGGGAATTTTGCACAAATCAGAAAGAAATTGGCCACTTTTCTAAAAGACAATTTGATTCACTGAAGCTTGAGGAAATGTTGACCTCAGGCCCAGTGTTCTAACTACCCCTCTCTGGTAGCTTGGATCCTGCTCTGAGGGAGAGGCTAGCTATCCACTGTCATGTGAGAGTAGAAAGTCAAAGGGTCCTCACCTCCCTTCTCTTTGTGAACGTTACAGCAATAATAATTCCAAAGAGATGCAGGCAAGACAGCTGTCAGAAGGGCAGGAAGCAATGAATAGGCACCCTGCCCAGTTTAAAGGAGATGCCTTAAAATCTAGCATTACAGCTGCTGAGCTTATAGGTCAGTGTCAACACATTTCCATGGCAATGTTCTATCTGTTTTCTGCTTCTGGTACTGCCATTTAAAACCATGTGGGGCTAGTGACAAATTCTTTGAACTTCAGTTTCCTCCCCCACAAAATGGAGATTTGACTGGTCTAGTTGGCACAAGTCTGTAGGGACCATTTCTGAATTTGGACCCCTCCTGAAATGGTCTCCCCGGGGGCAGCTGGGTAGCTCAGTGGATTGAGAACCAGGCTTAGAGACGGGAGGTCCTAGGTTCAAATTTGGCCTCAGCCACTTCCTAGCTGTGTGACCCTGGACAAGTCACTTGACCCCCATTGCCTAGCCCTTACCACTCTTCTGCCTTGGAGCCAATACACAGTATTGACTCCAAGATGGAAGGTAAGGGTTTAAAAAAAGAAATGGTCTCCCCTCTTCTATTTTAAGGGCAGCTGGGGGGCACAGTGGATATAGTGCTGAGCATGGAATCAAGAAGGTTCATCTTCCTAAGTTCAAATCTGGACTCAGACATTTACTAGCTGTGTCACTTAATCATATTTGCCATAGTTTTCTCATCTGTAAAATGTGCTAGAGAAGGAAATGGCAAACCACTCTAGTATCTTTGCCAAGTAAATCCCCAATGGAGTCATGGAGAATCAGATATGACTGAAACAAGCGACTTCTATCTCAAACCCTGATTTGGAGACATGAAGCATTCTCAAACTTTTTGACTATCTTTCTTTGTGTTCTTGGACTTTCTAGTGGATTGTGGAACTCTCAGAAACAGAAACCTTTTTCTGGGAAGCAGTTGTCAGTGAAGAGTTAGCTAAATGTGCATGTGTGTGGTGGAACATAAAACATTTATGTAATGCTTTAAAAATTTACAAAGCACTCTCCTTATAGCCACTTTTCACCTTGGCATTTAAGACTCTCTAAAATCTGGCCCCAACCTACATTTCCAGCCTTATTTCAAATGAACACTTTTCTATATGTAATGTTAACTTTTTCTGTTGTTCAGTTGTGTCCAATACTTCATGATCCCATTTGGGATTTTCTTGGCAAAGATACCTATGGAGTGGTTTGTCATGTCTTTTTCTGGCTCATTTTCCAGATGAGTTAACTTAGGCAAACAAGGTGAATTTCCTAGGATCATGCAGCTAGTAAATGTCTGAGTCAAGATTTGAACTCATATAGTTGAATCTTCCTTACTCCTGGCCAGGTCCTCTAGCCACTGCTCTATCTAGTTGACTCCCAGCTGATGATCACTTGCTCTTACCTAAACTTGACATCCTATGCCCCTTCTCCTGGTATTTGCACAAGCCATCCCCACCCACCTGCACTCTTAGAATGCCTCAGTTAGAGTTTTTGACCTTGAAGTCACCTGGTGATTTCCTTCTAGAAGGCAGGGTTATTGAAGGTCTAATTGGAAGTCTTCTTTCTGATTCTGGTACCTGAATAAAACATGGGATTCCCTCAACTGGGGAAAGCTGTTTACAACTCTAAGCCCAAGGGAGACATACAAGTCTCCATGAAGAAATGCTCACTTATCCCCATTAGGTAAGAACATTGTCTGTGTGTTTCAATTAATTATTTCATAAGGGAATACACAGTCACTTCATTTTTTAAAACTAAAATTAATTTCCATCATGCTTACACAATTGGCTTGAAGCACAAGGGTGCTAAGTATCTATAATCCTGGGAATTTTCAGATCGAAAATGTTAATTTTCCTCTGTTGTGACTGATAATCAAGATTAATTTTCTCTGACATATCTTCTGCTAAAAACACTTTATATACACTGTTTATGACATTTAAATTACTTGGAATCTGCAAGTCCAATGTAGTCATGAATATTCATGGACTTGATTTTTTAAAATAGTTATATGTACCCATATGAATGTGCATATATGTGTGATCTATTAATTAATTTGTGGTCCCTTGAGATCTTTTTGTGCCTAGTTATGACTATTGACCACTTTCTCTTACTAGATACAGTTATGTCCTGATTAGTTTGAACAATAAATTTCACAAAGTGCTTGTATTATGTGAATCTTACTGCATATTGGCCTGGAATCAATGATCAGATTTTATATAATTAAACTATTTTATTGTGTGAATTTGAATATATACAATGTACCCTCTTCTTCCTTGACTTGAGGCATACCACATTTCCTTGTCTCTCTTTTGCCCCTCTCATCACTCCACTGTTTCTTTTGCTGAATTCCTTCTTCTCCTTGTCCCTGTTCTCCTCCCTCTTTACAATGCATTGTTTCTATTGGTAATTTCATTATTCCCACAACTTCAACAGTCACCTCTTAAACCCTTAGATTCTGTCTTAGAATCAATACAAATATCCTTTAACATCAAGGACCAGGCAATCTGGATTAAGTGACTTGCTCAGGGCCATACATAGGACATATATGAGGCCTGATTTGAATCCAGGTCTTCTAGGCTCCAGGCTTGGCTATCTATTCACTGATCCACCTCCGAAGTTCTCTTCTACTTTCCCTAAATGTCTTTCCCTTAAACAGCATATCTGAAATGGATTACATTATCTGTTTCTCTTGAAATTGCTCCATCTCTCTTGACTATTTTTGTTTGTGATACCAACATTCATTCATTTATTTGCCCAAACTCTTTTGATGTTCTCTTTACCTGCCTATGTTACAGAGAATGGAACTGAAGGACAAAGAATTTAAGTAATTTACCCATAGACACAGAGCTGCTGAGTGTTAGAGCTAGGGTCTTTTGATTCCCAGTTCAGCACTTTTTCTAAGTAGAGGAGATTGTTTCAATTGTTTTAGACATCCCTTATCAATAACATTTATACCATAATTAATTAACTAGATGCACTTTATTTACAATTTCCTTCCCTTCAAGCCTATTAGCCAGTCCTGGAAGGTTTTTGGCACCATCTGTGTCCACTGTTGTGTCCATAGCTGGGGCTGCTGGAAAGATTAAACCAAAGCACTGCTCCTACCACCTTCTCCTCCTTCAACCCCAAACAAAAGGAAAAGGTGGGATGAGGAGGCTTAAAGGAATAGTGAACAGTACTGATCTTTCAGCTTGCTCCAAAAGGGTCTTTCTCTGAAATGGCCATCACCATATATCAAAAATATTCCTGTATAGCATTTACATGCAGATGCCAATGAGGATGGTTTTCTACATTGAAGGAATTGCTAAGGCAGATGGAAATTCTGCAGCCTCATGTTGTCTCACGCAGTTAAATGAGAGAGGATAGAAGGTTTGCTTGCAAGTCAGAAGACCCAACTGCTTTTTAGAGTTCACCACTGGGCCCTGTTGGACACTGCCTTTCAGTGTATCAGAGTCTTCCATGCTATTTCCATCTTTCCTTGGAGAGATGCCAGAACCATGAAGATGAACTTAAGCGTTTTCTAAGAAGGGGATGGGTTTGGGAAGGGGAATAGAAGAAAGGCTGCTCTCTTAACCTCTGATAAATGGGATAAGATTAGAGGAGTTCAGGGTGGGCATAAGAAAGAGTTTCCAGGTGGGATTGTTAATCTGGGAAGGGAGTCAATAAAAGACAGTGCAAACTTTTCTTGGTGACATAATGACTAAATGGCTAGATGCTGGACTTGGATTTCAAATCCTGTTTCAGACACTTACTAGCTTACTGTGTGACCCTTGTAAAGTATTTTACTTTCTCCAAGCCTCAGTTTCCTTATCAATAAAGCAGGGAATCATACAAGCATCTATCTTATAGAGTTTCTATGAGGATCAAATGATATAACAAGCAAAATGTGGGGAAGATGGGACATTGACTCAGATTATTAGACTTGGAAGGCCCACAGAGGGGAAATGACACATATGAAAAATTAAACAATATCAGAAGAATTAAATTACTCAATGACCTTCGGTGATCCTTTCACAGTAGGACTGTAATATCTGTCCAAGATATTATTACTTATATAGACCTTAGTGATTCCTTTTGAAATTATTTTTTTACTTCTTTCACCAGGAAGAATTAGAAAATGAAAAAAGAAAATCAACAAATGAAAAACCAATCCTCCAAACCATGTTGGCACCACACTGTTTATTACAGGAGATTGACTTGTCTGATTAAACATTTGCCAAGTACACTGCCTCATGTTGTTCTCAGGCATCTGTCCCATCATTTTATTTCAAGTCTATTTTTCAACAAGTTGGGCTGCCTTGTACAGACAAATTCTTTCTCCTCTGCCTTCCACACATTAATTCAATGATTTATTGGATATGACTCATTTGTGAAAATGGGCCTATCTGCAGAGAGAAACATTACCTGAAGTGGCCCAATTGGTCCTCCCTAAATTTAAAGATGTCCTTAGACCTCCTTTGAACTTCTAGATTTGTTGGTTCTGAGCAGGGTTAATAAAGTCCTTCCCAGACGCCAATAGAACCTGTGTTTCTCTGGCAATATAAACCAAGTTCTTGACCAGAGTGTTTCACAAATTTCTTCCTCTCATGGGTTTCATGCTTATATTTTTTTGTATTAATCATAAGTGCAGATAATATCCCATCAATCTGTCTAATGGGGTCTCTTTTGAGGTTTATTGCTATTCCTTGAGGTTTTGATAGTTGGTTAATTTTACATTTATTTGGGCTGAGTTTATCTATTCATTCTAAAATAAGGGAGAAGTTATGGGACAGTTTGGAGAGCATGGGGCTTGGGAATTAGGAGATACCTGGGTTCAAATCTTTCCTTTGCCATCAACTGGCAGTGTGAGAATGAGATGCAAATTCTCTTAGCCTGAGTTCTCCTTTTGTAAATTGGGAATAATATTTGTAGTGCTTATTTGACATTGTATTATGAGCATAAAATGAGGTAATGCATATAAAGTGCTTTGTAAACCCCAAAGCAGTATGTATCATCTATTATTGTCACTATGTGAATTTCTACAAACAGGCTGAGTTCCTGAAGAGGTTGGCCCAGTGTGGCCATTGAGGTGATTAAATGACTAGTCAAAGGAGTAAAGGTCATAGGATTATAGGATTTCAGATTTGGAAAAACCCTTAGAGAGAATCTAATGCAACACATTCATTTTATATCTGAAGAAACTGAGTCCCAGAGAGGGAAAATAATTCACCCAAGGTCCCACAACTAGTTAATAACAGAACTCAGGACTTCTGATTCCCAAGCTTTTTCCCTGGTATTCCATTATCATAAGGTAGTATAACCTCAAGTCAAATTACATTAGTTCCTGAAAGATTAAGCCAAAAGGCAGAGTCCAAGAGGCATAGACACAATTGGTGGGACATCTTTCTCTATCACACATCAAATTTAAAAAAATGTATTTTTGCATTCTGTGCATCTGGGAGAATGCTTCTTCCCCTCTGTTCCTCACCACCAACCAGTTCTTGAGGATAAGGCACAGAAATATTGTCATTCGTCCTCTGAGTTCAGCTGACCAGGATCCATGACTGATGTACATTAGTTTTGCATGAGTTAGATGCTCCAATTTAATTTAATGCATTACACGTGTGGAAACAATCAAATGTTTATTTCCATGAATAATTCAAAAGTAGTGTTGCTTAGGGGTAATGGATTTTATTCTACAAACCAACTTGTGTTTTTAAAAAAAGCATGAATAAACTTTTAGTCCTTATTTAATGTCTGTGGACATTCAGTTTCTGAAAAAAAAAATTGTTCAGAAGTCAATCTGTACCATAACTGGCCCCAGCACAAAATTGAGTAGATGGCAGACCCATCTTGGAACTTTCATCAATGAAGTTTAATTAGTGGAAATATAAAAATTAGTAAAGATTAAGGGCAGAAGCTCCCCATTGAAAATTCTATCCTAGTTCTAGGGGATATAAGATTATCTTCAATCCTTTATAGATTTGTAATCTCCTCTGTGTGGGTACTCTCTCCAATGGTACAGATGGAAATCCATTTAGAATGGTCCAGTCTTATTTATAGTGGTATATTCTTTCATAAATCCACCACAGGGAATCTAGCCAAAATATTTCAAGACTTCCCCTGTCTCTCTTGACACTAAATGTATATCAGTTAATCATAAAGGCTGTTTCTTAGTTCTATCCTTCACTGTTGCTTTGTGATTAATTCATTTTTCCTGTGCATACATTTCTCCTTTACATGATATTCTTTACACCATTTATCTTGTACAGTTTTTTATTTGTATGATGCTACAGGCTGCTTACACTCACTATATACCTTTTCATTGCTCTAAGTTTAATTCTGTGGCAATTGTAGTATCCCATGATTCATAGTCATACACATTTGAAGAATATCATCTTTGTGATAGGCAGAAATTTGGGGTTATTAAAAGAACCATGCAATTTCTCAAAGGCAACCTAGCTTTTAAGAGAAGGAGGTCATTTCTTCCTCTTGTTCAACTTTGTGCCTAGCTCATTGTGCATTTGAAGTGTTTAAACAAGGTATATGTATTAATAGATGAGCTCATTCATTTGAATTTATTCATCTACTTCATTTTTCCTGTGTTACCAGTTATGTTGAATTATCAAGATTACATAATGATAAATTTAGAGCTGGTAAAAACCTTATAGATCATCTAGTTTAGAACTTTCAGAACTTTTTTAGATATGAGGAAGCTGAGGATAAGTAAAATAAGATGATTTGCCAAAGGTTATACAGGCAGTGAATAGATAAAGGGCAGCCCTGAGCATTTGAAATAGTGCTCAAAGAACTTTGTAAAATTTAAATTACTGTATAAATACTATTCATTATAATGGTGATATTAATGCTATTTGAAGGGATGATATCCAGTGATTTTGTGAGTAGGAATACATAGCTCTGGACAGTCAAGAAACAGACAAGCCTTGGACCCTTTGAGACCAAGCAAGTTCTATCTTAGAAATAGAATCAGCTAGGAGCTAATATAAGAGGGCTCTCAATTTACCCCAAATCAAGAAATCATCCCTCAGAGCTGTCATTGGTACTGTCCGGGGTGCTGATCTCTTTCTCTGGTCTTGGTTTCCAACCTTTTACTTCAAGTGCTGGCCTCTGACCATGGTGTTGACTATTAATAAGCCTGCCCTTTGTTTTGAACTTACCCAGTTTACACCACACACCTCAGTTCCTTGTCTAGTGATTTGTTATCTTGATTATGAACCCAAATTGATGTCTAACAGTGAAATCTAAACTGACAGGATTCTGCCAGAGACATAAGTCTGATAGAACATCCAACTATATTTTCATTTCATCTTTATCCTATCATGTCAAGGCTTTTGTTTATTTGCAGTGGTCTAAAGAGACAAGGGTTCTAACTACCTTTCCAGAATGTATTGAGCTAAATAAGAATAGGTACAATAG
This sequence comes from Monodelphis domestica, assembly GCF_027887165.1. Classification (NCBI taxonomy): domain Eukaryota; kingdom Metazoa; phylum Chordata; class Mammalia; order Didelphimorphia; family Didelphidae; genus Monodelphis; species Monodelphis domestica. Next base: position 483,912,879 of record NC_077227.1, read on the forward strand.
AATAGAAAAGAATGGAGTAAGCATCCAAATGCATCTTTTTCACAAGTCTTTAGAAGGAACATATAATTCAAATGTTTGGCAAATGCTTTACATATCAAACTCAAAGTGCAAATTGATTTTCTAATGAAAATTCTCTTGTTTATCTCAAATGATGATTCCCCCTTCCATTTCATTTTTCTATTTTTAAAACCTTTACCTTCTGTCTTAGAATCAATAGTGTGTATTGGCTCTAAGGCAGAAGACAGGTAAGGACTAGGCAATGGAGGTTAAGTAATTTGCCCAGGATCATATAGCTAATCAGTTTCTGAGGCCAGATTTGAACCTAGGACCTCAATAGACCTGACTCTCAATCCACTGAGCCACCCAGCCCCCCTTCAACTTTTCTATTTTTCAAGAGCAATTAATTCTCTGATTTTCAGATCAAAATATGAAAAACAAATTTTAATTTCAATGAGGGGGTTAATCCAGAAACTGCTTTCTCTGGTTATGATACCAACTTTGTGATTCTATTTTGTAACACAACCATGTAGGTAAATTTCCCCAGCCCATTGCAATTGTAACCATAACTAGCCTGAACTTCTTTCCACACTCTTATTTTACCTTGTGCTTTTGATATTGATGAAATTTCTCTTTTTTGGTATATCTTTAAATATGAATAATTCTTGTTGATTGATAGGAGACACAAAGTTTTTCTTGACCATTTAATGAAGTACAGGATAAAGCTAAAGATACCTTCTATATCATTTATAAATACATATGCAATGCTCCAGACTAATAATAACTAAATATTGAATCTACATGAAGCTTGCTAAGAGTTTTAGCGATTGCTAACAATTAACAAATTTTCTAAAGCAGTTATTACTGTTTTATTCTCAGGGTATCTGTCTATGGTAATGAAATAGGACAAGGTGAACTGATTTGGAAAGTAAGTGTTGTCAATTGTCTGACCTCTACAGAGAACCAGACAGTCAGAGATCCTCTACAACCTATGGCAATATGATGTGAAGAGAATACTGAACCTCAAGAGAATGAAGTACATTGGTATTCAGATGTAACCTCTTCATCACTCATTTTCCTCCTTTCATTTACTAAACCACAACAATTATCCTCTCCTTTCTTAAACACTTGCAGCCACCATATTTTGCTCTCTCAATGTCTTTGTCAATATGTATGGTTTCATTGATATAAAGAATTCCTTGGAGAAAATTCAGGTTGGGAGTTCTTTTCCACAAATTCATTTGCCTCTCTGCAGAGTTCAAGTCATGGCCAAATGCTACCTTCTTTATTCTACTGCATCTGGTTCTATATCCCCATGGCCTTTGATTCTGAGACAGAAGCATGAAGACCAAAAGAATATGCTTTAACATGTGGGCAAACATGGATCCTTAAATTCCTAATGTGGAAATGGGATGAGGAAAGAATCTTCAAGCAGTGACAACCTTTATCCTTTCACTGGTTTCAAACTGTCTGTCTTTGATGTCATTGATTTTACTCCCAGCTACATGTTTGTTGTGAGCTCTTACCCCAGTTGGGGAGGTGCTCACTACATAGAACATAAACATGGTGTAATGGAAAGAATTTTAGATTTGGATTAAGACAGCTGAACTTGAGTTTCCCATATTCAACACCACACATTAATTGGGAAATCTTGGAGAAATTGTAACCTCTCTGAATCTCAGTTTCTTTATTTATAAAATAATGCTTTCACCATCTACTTGTTGTGATAAAGACAGTTTATAAATCTTAAATGTAGGCATATGTGCATGTATGTATGCATATATGTGTAGTCACAAGCTTAGGCAATTATCAGCTCCACTTAAAGTAAGTGATAAGATGCTATGCCCTGATACCTTAACAAAGTGAGCCAACTCCCTCCATCAAAGACTATAGATTAAGTGCAAAATGTCTTTGAAAACTGTTGTATGAACTGAAGTGATGCTGTATATGAAGTATATTCAGATTAGCTGAGGATTTCAGGTTTTGCCTTGGAGATGATTATGAAAGATCAATCCAGTTTTGGAACCAAGACATTTAAGGTTCTTGTGGTGAAGAGGAGAGATGGCTACCCCTGAGAAGGAAGTGTCTTTGTGCACAGGAATGTCTTTGCCTTAGCCTAGTTCTCCTTATCTAACCTTGATCAAAAGAGAACCTAGTGAATTTTGGAGGATTTAGACTTCTCACTGGGGTCTCAGCAGTTTCCTTATAATAGCTGGCAGCAATGATTGCATCAGGGGCCAGTGACAGACTGGATTCAGATTTATGCCTATATAAAAAGTGTAGAAGGAAAAAAAATGATACTATGCCTAAGAAGAACATCTCAAAGACTCAAGCAAAAGGATTTTTAGGAGCAAGAGCTATCCCTTTGCCATGCCCTTGGATTCTATGTATGTAAGCAGAAAAGTATGTCATAGACTTTTGGGGATGCATTTTGTATGAACTGTTTTTTCTATGCCACCTTAATGAATACCCCCTTTCTAAAACTGAGTGAGATCTAACTGAGTAATTGACATCTCTGATAATTATGTGTCAAAGAACAGTGTAGAAGCTTATGAGCTTAGCACTAGAAAGACACTCTCAGCCCCTTAGGGCTAACCTTAGACTCATGAAGCAAGTAGCCACTCAAACTCTGGAGATCCTCTTAGGGCTACCATACAGTCCTGAGGGGATGCCAATGATAAATAACAAAGATTTATTAAGTGCCTCCTATGTACCAGGCACTATACAAAGGGTTAAGGATAAAAAATACAAAAATGCAAAAGGTCCTTGGCCTCAAGTAGTTTATAATCTAATGGAGGAAAACAAAACCCCAAAGGAAGCTGAACAGTGGGGAGCAATGGGGACAGGAGAAGATGCCAAAGGTAATGGTGGAGAAGTCAGTCAGAAAAAGTCTCAAAGTAATGCATCCAGGTGAGAAATGAGAAGAAATGTGCCTGTAGCAGTCATGTCCAGACAGTATGAGTGGGGGCTAGGAAAGGAAGTCCAGAGTGTATAGGTATTAACTATACATATATACCCACATGCATATATACACGCATATGCCTGCATAAAATTAGGTACATATGTATGTATATATGTATATATATAGCTAGGGACCAGAGCTATGGTTTAATTGGTACATAGAACTCGAAATCAACGAAAAAATACAAAGAAACTCCTACTAGGAGCATGGAACATCAGAACATTACTTGATAGAGAGAATACCCCAAGACCTGAGAGAAGAATAGCTCTAATCAGTAAAGAACTGGGACGATATAACATCGACATCGCAGCCTTAAGCGAAACATGCTTACCAGAAGAGGGATCACTCAGCAATCCCACCACTGGATACACCTTCTTCTGGAAAGGTAGAGCCTCAAATGAAGACAGAATCCACAGTGTTGTCCTGGCCATCAAGACCAGTTTGCTCAAACAGCTGCCAGACTTGCCTGTGGGCATCAGTGAGAGGCTCATGAAGATCCGTTTGCCTCTCAGCAAAGACTGGTATGCCACAATCATCAGTGCAAATGCCCCAACACTGACCAGCACAGAGGAGACCACTGAGCAGTTCTACTCTGACCTGAGTGCCATCCTGCACTCAGTGCCCACAAATGACAAGCTGATACTACTGGGAGACTTCAAAGCCCGTGTTGGCCAGGACCATGAAAGATGGAAAAGAGTGCTTGGCAAACACGGCATGGGCAAAATGAACAACAACAGCCTGCTGCTACTCAGCAAATGCTCAGAGTTCGAACTTACCATCACGAACACTGTGTTCAGAATGGCGAACAAATATAAAACAACATGGATGCACCCACGATCAAAACAGTGGCATCTCATTGACCATTGTATGCCAGCGAGATATTCAGGATGTAAAGATCACCAGAGCCATGAGAGGAACTGAATGCTGGACAGATCACCGATTGGCTAGAGCGACTCTTCAAATGCGCATTACTCCTCGCCATCCAAAACACGCCCAGACAGTTCACGCATTTTACAATGTGAGTCATCTTAGAGATCCATCTTATTTGCAAACATTCCAGTCCTGCCTGGACGACAAGGTGTCTGCCAAGGGACCACTCACTGGAAGCTCAACCAAGAAATGAAACCAGTTCAGAGACGCAGTGAAGGCAGTCCTAGGCCCCAAACAACGCAACCACCAGGACTGGTTCGATGAGAACAACACTGCTATTGAAGACCTATTGAGCAAGAAGAACAAAGCCTGTATGGAGTGGCAAAATAACCCAAACTCTGCTCCTAAAAAGGACAGATTCAAGTCTCTCCAAGCCACGGCGCAGCATGAGATCAGGAAGATGCAAGACCAATGGTAGGAAAAAAAGGCAGAAGAAATCCAGTGGTTTGCTGATACGAAAAACTACAAACAATTTTTCAGTGCCCTCAAGACTGTCTACAGGCCATTAAAACCCACCACCACTCCCTTGCTATCCTCTGACGGTGACACTCTCATAAAAGATAAAAAAGGCATCAGCAACAGGTGGAAAGAACACTTCAGTCAGCTTCTCAACCAACCCTCTTCAGTCGACCAAAGCGCCCTTGACCAGATCCCCCAAAACCGCACCATTGGACAACTTGACGTCCCTCCTTCAATAGAGGAAGTCCAAAAAGCCATTAAACAAATGAGTGCAGGCAACGCACCCAGTAAATACGGGATCCCAACCGAGGTATACAAGGCCTTAAATGGAAAGGCGCTCCAGGCATTCCACATAGTGCTGACCAGCATATGGGAAGAGGAAGACATGCCCCCAGAACTCAGAGATGCCTCCATCGTAGCCCTATACAAGAACAAAGGCTCATGAGCAGCCTGTGACAACTACAGAGGCATCTCACTACTCTCCACTGCTGGAAAGATCCTCACCCGTGTTATACTCAACAGACTCTTGTCATCTGTTTCAGAGCAGAACCTGCCTGAATCACAATGTGGCTTCTGACCAGATTGCAACACCATCGACATGGTCTTCATTGTGAGGCAAATGCAGGAAAAATGCCTTGAGCAGAACCTGAGTCTCTACATTGTCTTCATAGACCTGACAAAGGTGTTCGACACAGTGAACAGGGACGCATTGTGGGTGATCCTCAGCAAGCTCGGTTGCCCAGCAAAATTCGTCAAATTGATCCAGCTCTTTCATGTCGACATGACAGGGGAAGTCCTATCTGGTGGAGAGACTTCCGATCGCTTCAACATCTCCAATGGCGTGAAACTAGGCTGTGTCCTCGCTCTGGTACTATTCAACCTATTTTTCACCCAAGTATTACGACATGCTGTGATGGATCTAGACCTGGGCGTCTACATTAAATACCGACTGGATGGCTCACTATTCAATCTTCACTGCCTGACTGCAAAAACAAAGACAACAGAGAAACTCATCCTGGAATCTCTCTTCGAAGATGACTGTGCTCTCATGGCCCACCAAGAAAATCATCTTCAAACCATTGTGGACAGGTTCTCTACCGCAACAAAACTGTTTGGCCTAACTATCAGCCTCAGCAAAACAGAGGTGCTGTTCCAACCTGCACCAGGGAGGCCAACGAACCAGCCGTGCATTACAATCGACGGCACGCAGCTTTCTAACGTCAACACTTTCAAGTACCTGGGCAGCACCATCGCCAAGGACGGGTCCCTAGACCACGAGATTAATGCCAGGATCCAAAAGGCCAGCCACGCACTCGGGCAGCTGTGCTCCAAAGTCCTCCAACACAGAGGTGTAAGCACTGCGACGAAGCTCAAAGTGTACAATGCAGTGGTCCTCAGCTCGCTCCTGTACGGTTGTGAGACATGGACACTGTACCGGAAGCACATGAAACAGCTGGAGCAATTCCACCAACGCTCCCTCCGGTCAATCATGAGGATCCGATGGCAGGACCGAATCACCAACCAGGAAGTCCTCGACAGAGCCAACTCCACCAGCATCGAAGTCATGGTCCTCAAAACCCAGCTACGATGGTCTGGACACGTCATCTGCATGGACCCACAGCGAATACCAAGACAGGTATTCTATGGTGAACTGTCAGCTGGATTCAGGAAACAAGGCTGACCAAAGAAAAGATTCAAGGATCAGCTAAAGTCCAACTTGAAGTGGGCTGGCATGACACCAAAGCAACTAGAACTCGCTGCCTCTGAGAGAAGCAGCTGGCGAACCCACATTAACCATGCGGCCACCACCTTTGAAGATGAGCGATGTCGACATCTTGCTGCTGCGTGTGAACACCGACACCAGGCCACAAATGCACCTCCTGTAACAACTGGCGTCCCAGGCCCCATGTGCCACAAACTGTGCGCCTCAGCCTTTGGACTCCAAAGCCACATGAGGCTACACCGTAGATGAAACTGCACAAAGACAATAGTCATTCTCGATTACTGGGAGACTACCACTAACTAACTAACTAGAACTCCTAAGTGAGGAAACTCCTTCCACCAATGCAAGTCAGCTCCTGATAATAATAAAGAATAGTAGCTTACATTTGTATACCATCTATTATGTGCCAGGCACTGTGCTAAGTGCTTTACGAATATGATCTCATTCTTACAACAGCCCTGAACTTCTATTACATGGGTGAAGAAATTGAGGCTGATAGAGATTAAGTGACTTGTCTAGGATCACACAGCTGATAAATGTCTGAGGTTGCATTTGAACTCAACTCTTCCTCAGTTCAAATCCAGCACTCTATCCATTGTGCTGTGATATCCACTGTTGCTGTTCAGTAGTGTCTGAATCTTCATGACTCAATGAACTATAACTCACCAGGTCCTATTCACAATTTTCTTGTGAAGCCTGTCCAAGCTCATGTTCATTGCTTCCATGACGCTATCTGTCCATCTCATCCTCTGCAATTCCCTCTTCCTTTTGATTCTTTCCCAAAATCAGGGACTTTTCCAATGAGTCTAGTATTCTCATGATATGGCCAAAGTATTTAAACTTCAGCTGCAGTATTTGATTTTCCAATGAGTAGTCTGAATTAATTTCTTTAAGTATTGATTATTTTGATCTACTTGCTGTCCAAAGGACTCTCAAAAGTCTTCTTCAGCATCACATTTAAAATGGTCAATTCTGTGGCACCATTTCCTTCATAATTCAATTCTTACAGTCATGTATTGCTACTGGACAAATCATGCCCTTAATTTTATTTATATTTTTGGCAAGGTGATGTCTCTATTTTTGTAGAATGTCAATCAGTTTTGCCATAGATTTACTTCTAAGGAGCAAGCATCTTTTAATCTCATGGCTACACTCACCATCTGCATTGATCTTTGAGCTGAAGAATGTAAAATCTGAAACTGATTCCATTTTCTCTTTCTCTATTTGCCAGGAAGTGATGGATTCAGTTGCCATGATCTTAGTTTTTTTTTTTAATCATAAACTTCAAGCTAGAATTTACACTCTTCTCTTTCACCCTTATTAAGAGGATTCTTAATTCTTCACTTTCAGTCATCAAAATGGTATCATTTGCACATCTGAGATTGCTTTTATTTCTCCTGGAAACCTTAATTATGGCTTTTGATTCATCCAGTTGGTCATTTTACATGATGTACTCTGCATATAAATCAAATAAGGTGACTATATACAACCTTGTCATATTTCTTTCCCAATCTTGAACTATTTAGTTGTTCCATGTTTAGTTCTAACTGTTGTTTCTTGAATGGGATACAGGTTCTTTATGAGGCAAGTAAAATATCTATCTGGTACTGCCATCTCTCTGAGGACTTGCCACATTTTGTTGTGATCTGTACAGTCAAATTTTAAATGTTGTTAAGCAGAAGTAGATGTAGTCAGTGAAGCAGAAGTAGATGTTTTTTCTGGAACTCCATTGCTTTCTCTATAATCCAGTAAATGTTAGTAATTTGTTCTCTAGTTCCTCTGCCTCTTTGAAAAAACTCACTCTTTTGGTAATTCTTGGTTCACATATTGGTGAAGCTTAATGCATAGAATCTCAAGTATAATTTTGCTGGCATGCGATATTAGCACAATTATTTGGTAATTTTAATATTCTTAAACATTACCCTTCTTTAGGATTGAGACATAAACTGATCCAATTTAATCATTAAAAATTAATCTAGTGGCCAATGTTGAGTTTTCCAAATTTCCTGGTGTGCAACATTTTAGCAGAATTATCTTTTAGGATTTTTAATAACTCAGCTGGAATTCTGTTACCTCCCCTATCATAGAGTTAGCAATGTTTCCTAAGGCACATTTGACTTCATTCTCCAAGATGTCTAGCCCTAGATCAGTAACAACATCATCATGGTTATCAGTGATGCTAAGACCTTTCTTGTATATTTCTTTTGAATATTCTTGTCTTTTAAATGTCTTCTGCTTCTGTTAAGTCTCTACCATTTTTGTCTTTTTATCATGCCCATTTTTGCATGAAATGTTCCCTTGGTATCTGATTTTCTTGAAGAGATCTTATCTTTTTTATTCTGTTGTTAGTTTCTATTTCTTGCATCACTTCTTTTAGAAAACCTCATCTCTCCTTGTGCAGCCTAGCTACAGAAAAAAAGATATGCTTCCTTGTGGTGTAGTGGACAGGCTATTGGATTTGTTGTCAGGAAGGCTTAGTTTTGAATCTTCTCCCATGTCTGAGAATTGGCTGACTATTAACAAATCAGTTATCCTTCTGGAGCCCCACTTTCTTCATCCATAAAATAGGGATGTCAATATTTCTAATAACTACTACACAGAGTTGAGATGCAAATGAGATGGTGCATCTCTATTTGAAAACATGTCAGTTACTTTCTTTAAAAAATTTTTTATTGATTAAGAAAATTTTTCCATGGTTACATGATTCATGTTCTTTCCTTCCCCTTCTCCCAACCCACTCCCATAGCCAACACACAATTCCATTGTTTTATGTGCTGCCAGTTACTTTCTCCAGGAGAAAATGTCATAGAACTAGGAATCTTTCTTTTTGTATGTTTCAGGGTTTGTAAATACACCTGTCACAGCCTTTCCTAAACCCAGAACTATCTTTTGTTTGTTTTTATTCCCCTCTTTTGTTAAGAGTGACTGTTCATGGATTCACTTATAGAAAAAGCAATTGAGCAGCACTTTGTATTGGTCATTGGTCACTGTTAATCTCTGTTCTTGGTCACTATAGCATCTTTTGCTAATAGGCTCAGATTGTCTCATTCTTTTGTATTTTGGGGAAGTATCTAATTTTAAAAGTCATTAGAAAGAAGGGAAATGAAAGTATTAGTTCCCTCAGGGATGTGATCTTTGGAATATATATATAAAGATGAGACTTAACCCAGTGCAAGTAAGATATCTTTGGGTTCATAGTCATAGATTTGGTGCTGGGTAGCACCTTGGACAGCATCTAGTTAACCCTCCAGAACAAACTGAAGCACTGAGGAATTATGCGACTTTTTCTTAAGTCAGCAGAGAGGGGACATGGCATAGGTATTTCTACTGTCTTCCAATGTAGTTTCTTTGCAGTATGTTCTAATTGTGCCTTTCTAGTCTATTCTATTGTCTAGTATTCTGATAGAAGTCACATATGTGTGATATTAAAGATTTAGAGCAGAAAGGGACATTGGAGGTCTTTTTTATTCAATCTTTTTATTTTACATATGAGGAAATTAAGATACCAATAGATTAAATTAGTTGTCCTAGGTCACTCAGATGACAGAAATGGGATTTCAATCTAAATTCTGTGACTCTAAATCTAGTGTTCTTTCCATTTCACCAAATACTCTTTTCATAAATGTCTGGTTAGGGTTATTCTGAGGGTAGAGCCTGAGCACAATTTGGGGCCAGGGAACTGAGAGGAACCAACTGGCCTGTATAGATATTAAACTTAGTTTTGCATCTTCTCAGGAGAATCAGAGATTAAACTCACCAACAGAAGATGAAAGGGCCTCTGAGGTATCAAATGATTCTATACTTATTAACTCAATGATAATATGAAGAGCTTTGGTTTATGCTTGTTATATATATTAATATTTACCATCTTAGTATATTATGTATATTTTTTTACTTCATGAATGCCTTAAAAGAGTCCCAGAGACCTCTTGAAGTCTCCAGACTAAATTTTAAGAGCTGACTAATAATGTATATAAGGTACTTTATAGATATAAGATTGATGTTTAAAGGTTGGTTACTTATTATCCTTTTCTCCAGTGGCCAAAAAGAGGAAAGAAGAGACCTGTGTTCCTATCCCAGATCTTCCACCATTGAGTTGTGGAGATTTGGGGCAAGTAATTTTCTTTCGTTTCCTCATTTGCAAAATGAGGGATTTGCATTAAGTAATCCGTGTTTGCTTCCTAGTCCAATGTTTTCAGAATCCACCTCTCTGATACATATCTACTTCAGTAAGTTCCTAGTTTTTTCAAATGAAACATCCTGCCACCTCCAAATAGATATATACAAACATAGACACACATACACACAAACTCTTTTGGTGATGAAAGGACTCCTGTGCTTTGGGTACTCACTGAAGTTTTGGAAGATCATAGGATCTAGAAAGAACCTAAGCGATAATTTAAACCAATCTCTTCATTTTTTGGATGAGGAAACTAAGCACACAGATTGACTTAGTTTTTCTTTAGAAACCAGATTTAAGTTCTTTGCACTGGTATGTATATTCATGTTATCAATACATAGTGACCTTATCAGAATTCACCATTTACAGTACAGCTGGGTGACTCAGTGGATAGAGATCCAGGCCTAGAGATAGGAGGTCCTAGGTTAAAATCTGGCCTCAGACACTTCCTAGCTGTGTGACCCTGGGCAAGTCACTTAACCCCCATTGCCTAGCCCTTACCACTCTTCTGCCTTGGAATCAATACATAGTATTAGTTCTAAGATGGATGATAAGGGTTTTTTAAAAAAGAATTCACCATTTAATAGAGTCTGATTTGTTTCCTCCTGTTACTTATAGGATGGATGGAGCACTGATGTACACCTCAAGGATAATAGCAATAACAGTTCACATTTATGCAGCTCTTTAAGCTTTGCAAAGCACTTTACATACATTATCTCATTTGATCCTTACAACAAATTTGTGAGATAGGTGCTATTCTTATCTTCATTTTGCAGATTAGGAAACTGGGGTGGCTCAGAGAGCTTACATAATTCATCCAGGGCTCCATAGAGTATCTGAGGAAGACTTCAAAACCAGGTCTTCCTCACTGAAAGTCCAAAGCTATATTTGACCATGTTGATTCTAAAACTAGATAATTGATTTTGCTGGAAGGGATTCAATTTAAGAAAAAAATGAATCTTTCTTTCCTCCTTCTTGATGGAAGTTACTCCAAGGAATAGAAAAAATCTTACTGAAAGTGCCCAACTGAAGACAAAAGACTCTTTCTTTTCCTTATAAGTAGATAAATGAAGTACATAAATTCTAATGGCACCAGTAAATCATACCTAGATCTAAAGAACTGCTTGGTGGGCTTGGACAAGGATAAAGTTTGGTATGGAGTCAGATCCTGGGCTCCCACAGTCCCCAATGAAGAACTATTCTCCAGCCTGGGAAACTAAGCCACTCATCCAGAGTCACATAGCCAGTATGAGTTAGAAAGATGACTGAACCTAGATCCAATTCTTTATCACCTACTCCAGGCTACTTCTCAAAATGAGTATTAAAAATTACAATGAATAATTATTATTTGGAATAGACCCATCTGTGAGGTATAGTATGTCTTAAAAAGTGTGATATTTCTGATTCATATGAAGAACTGCTTATGCGATTAGCTTTGTTCCCTGGGGTCATGCTGCTCATTAACTTGGAAATATTTTACTAGACTCATTAGGCTAATGAATATTCAGGAAGACACAGGAATTGGACCTATGATTTCATTAGTGTGGGGAGTTTTTAAGGAGGAATGTCCTCTACCAGAGCATTTGACATTTTCTCTGCAACATGTAGTCTTTTTTTTTTTAAACCTCTTACCTTCTGTCTTAGTATCAATTCTAAGACAGAAGAATTGCAAGGGCTAGGCAGTCAGGGTTAAGTGACTTGCACGGGTTCAACCAGCTAGGACTTATTTGAGTCTAAATTTAAACTCAAGTCCTCCCAACTCTGGGTGTGGTGTTCTATCCACTGTGCTACCTAGGTTCCCTGTAATTTTTAGTCTTAGAAAGTTGTCTAGAACACTGAAAGGATAAGTGACTTGCCTGTATGTGTTGGAAGCAGGACTTGAATCTGTCTCCATGGCTCCAAAGCCAGTTCTTTGACTGCCATATCATACTTTTAGTCACCAAAATACAGTTCATTCCTACACTTTTTGCAGGAAGGCAGAATAGAATGATTGTAGATTAAAGCTGACATGGACCTAGAAGCCACAAAATTTTATCTCTCATTTTATAAATGATGAAATGGAGGCTTGGAGAAGTTAAGTGACCTACCTGCCAGAATCACCAGCTAATTAGTGTCTATGGCAGAATTTGAATCCAGGTCCATAGGACTCCCAAAACAATACACTCTCTTCATTATACTGTATTGTCTCTCAGGGAGAATTCTCTTCTTTGTGACTTTGGGATGGCATATTCTAGCACTTCTATTTGATGTCCTCCCTCTTCCTGTCTTCTAGACCAAATATCCTTTAAAATCTATCTCAAGTTCTGCCTCCTCAAGTTATCTCTCCCTAACTAGATTTTAAGTTCCTTGAAGGTAAGGATCTTTTTTCTCTTTCTTCTTATAGCACAGACAAATATAGGACTGGGCATGTGTTGGATATTAATAGCTATTATTTGAGTTGAATGAAATATAGTTTATGTATTCAACTTCTTTTATGAGCTTCATGGGGTTGGAAAATGGCAGTACTTCCACTCTAGTTGGCAAGCATTTACTGAGTGCTTATGTGTGCCCAGACTCGTAGAGCATTCTCAATGCTCTTGTGTCAGTTCAAATGAAATTATAGATGATTTTACCTGACAATGGATCCCCTTGTGCAAACCCTAGACTGGCTTCTGGCAAACCATTAGGTACCACTGTTCCAGTTTCAGAATTTGATTCCCTAATCACCAAGTTCATTAATTTTTAAAAAATATTGGCTCTGAATCTAAGACTGTTTTCCTATTAAGTCTACTCACACATTCTGAATGAGAATTGTTCTCTAGCCAGAGCTGGACATGTGATGATTATACTTTCAGCATTTAAATCCTGTCTGGGACACAGCTGTGGCAGTATAGAAATTTCTTATTCTCCAGGGTTTGGGAGAAAAGCAGGAGGGCAGGGAGAGAGGACAAATGGTAGATATGAATTTCTCAGTATATTTTGCAGTACCAACTCTGTGATTCACTATGTACTGATAACCAATCTCCTAGAAAGCTGCTCTTATCTTTAGTTTGACCTTTTAGAATAGCTAGCAGCTATAAGTTGCACATTCATAATCACAAAGATCCCCTTGTAGAAATTAATTTCCAGTGACTTGCACAGTTGTATTCATGAAAATGAATTCAGTCACCCAACACCAAGGGACTCTGGGTCGTTACTGAATGAAGGCTCTTTGCATGGAAAATTAATCAAAACAGTTTTTGTTGATTGCTAGTGGCCTCTCCAAGGCACATACGTTGTCTCTTAAATTAGGTTGCTTAAGAATGTGTCCTACATGGTAGCAGAAAGTTGGATCTCTGGTAAGGGACAAGTGCTTCTTGTTTGTTTTCTGTGGTAGAATCAAACTGCTCACTTCTTGCTGAACACTGAATGATTTGTTTCCATCTGTTCCCCAGCAAACTCAGTTGGAAGTGGAACTCTGCTCTTGTCTCGGGAACTTGGCCTTTATTGATAGTCCCTGAAAAATTCTTGATCTTTAACTCTCTAGAAGATGTTATAGAAAGGGAAACTGAAGAGTATGTGGCTCAAGTGAGCCCAGGATTTTTTATTGTTCCTATCTCCTTTAAAAAAGATACAACTAACATTTGCAGCTAGGTGGTACAATAGATCTGCAGTCAGGAAGGCATCTTTCTGAGTTCAAATTTGGCTTCAGACACTTACTAGCTGTGTGACTTTGGTCAAGTCACTCAATCCTCTTTTTATCCATTTCCTCATCTGCAAAATGAACTGGAGAACAAAATGGCACAGTTCAGCATCTTTGATAAGAAAACCTCATAGAGGGTCACGAAGAGTTGGCTATAACTAAAATGACTGAACAACAATGCATACCATATGTCTATATAATTTTTCTTCACAATAGCCCTATGAGATAGATACCACAATAGTTAAAACAGAGTATTAAGGACTCAATGCAATAGCTAAGCTAAGACCAAAGACCACCCACTCCTAACCACTTCATTGTTTGCATGCCAGCACTAAGGTAGAATTAGTGCCAATCACAAAGATAATCATGCATCAAATGCTATTTGTTCTTAACCAACAAGACACTAAGTTGTTTATGTGGAAATTTTGTCTGTTAAGATCTCATTGGAATCCTTGAGATTGTAATGCTGTCTTGTTTTATAGTATAAAAGGATCTTTGAGCCTTTTCCTTGAGAAAGACTTTCTACAGTGACTTGATTTGTAACTTTGTATGTAAATGCTGAACCAGACATATCCACTTAAAATGCTCTGGAAAATATAAAAGCCTTAAGATTATGCCTCTTATTTAGAGTCCTCTCTCTGACTGTATGATGAGAGCATGTTGATTTGGAACATCACTCACCTTGCAATTATATATATATATATATGCAATGTATAATATATGATAGGGACTGGAATTATGATTTTATTGATATATGGAACTTCCTGGTAATAAAGCTCCCCACCACCACACTCCAATGCAAGTCTTTTTTATCTTGGAGAATATCCAAGAGCACTGGTTTCCATTCAGTGATTCAAGAACCTTTTGATGGTCCCTGATTTCTTGCTAAAAATTCTTTAATGGTACTTTAGCAGTACAAAATTGTAAATAATATTATAAGTGGTATGTTAAAATATCCAAGGAGTTCATAATTTTTTGTTTTTGTTTTTGTGAAGGAGTTAAAAAACATAAAATATGAAAAACCATTGGCCTAGGACCAGTGGAGAAATTGGAGCTTCATTCATAGTCGTGTAGTTATTACATGTCAGAGGTACATCTTGAGCTTAGGTTTTCTTGATTTTAAGACTTTCTATTCACTCTACTATCCTTCCTGAATTCTGACCATAATCCTCATTTTTTCCCCTTCTGGAAATTTCACCTCCACTCTTTGGATGCTGGGATCTTATAAATGAGCTTTTGCTTTATCTCACCTGGAACCGGACTGTCAGGCTACTTCTCTTCCATTTTTACACCATGTATTAACCACTTCACCCTACTATACCCACTTTCGAATTGTGTTTTATGTAATGTCTCTTTTCCTAATAGGATTTAAGCTTCTTGAGGTCATGGACCATTTACTTATTTGTATTTGTATCCTTAGCATTAGCATAGCACCTAGAATGTAGTAAGTATATTGTTATTGTTGTTCAGTCATCTCCAACTCTTCGTGACTCAGTGGATCATAGCATTCCAGGCCCTTATGACCTGAAGTCTTTGTCTTCCCATGACATGTCTTTTAGCATTTTAAAAATACTGTCCATGGATTTTCTTGGCAAAGATATTAGAGTGGTTTACCATTTCCTTCTTTAGGTTGATACAAGCAGAGTATAAATAACTTGCCCAGGGCCACATAGCTGACATCTGAGGGCATATTTGAACTCACATTTTTCTGACTTCAAGCCTTCTACTTTGTCCACTGTACTATCTAGGTACCTGTGGGACAAAGAGGTTAGCTAGCAACTCAACAGTGTAACAATTAAATTTAGGTTTGACTAAATAGGAAAGTGGTCACCAATTATAAAATATTAGCCCCTAAGTCAAAATGACTGTTAGCAGCTTTTATTTACTACCAGTTAGAGATAGTGAAAGTGGAGAATATATGAAGTAGACAAAGCCTGGTCTTAGTCTACCAGTCCTAAGTGCTATAGTTCTCAGCCAAAATTCCTGGTGATGTCTTCAGCCATAGTTCCACCAATGCAGTCTCTTCCTGCAGCTCCAGTCACTCACCCAACAAGCCTCTCCAGAATGATTCCAGGAAGAGGTGACTGCCTCCCAGAATCTCCCTTCAGCTCAGCTCAGCTCACCAATGCAGAGAGAGAGTGAATATCCTCTGGCTGGCCTTTTAAAAGCAGTTTTCTTGATGTCACTTCCTGTTACTCCTCCACTTCATGGAAACCAATCACAGTCTTTGAATTTGCCTAGTACTGCCCGGGGTGGGGAGGCAATGTCTGTGGGATCCACCTCTCATCCTTTGAGGGTATAAACTCTTATGAGAAGGATTCACACATTTCTGACTGACTGAGTTAAAAGGATGGAGCTCTCTAAGTACCTGATTGAGTTAAGATAAAGAAATTTCCTTTCATAACAGGCAAGGGTTATGCTATAAAAATTGTCCAGCCAGCCCTTTCAGTCAATGATAATAAATGTCCAGACTAAGATCATTTATAATCCTTAAACTCCTCTACTATTTCTTCTGACTCCCTAAGTTAAAAATCCATTGGATTTATGATCATAAATTTATTTTAGTTTGTATTTCCTATCATACTTCCCTGCTTGGGGGTCAGTAATTTCATCCATGGTTCTACTTCCTTAGATAGAAACAAAACTAAATGAAACTCAGCTGAGTAGACTGCTTCCAACTCTTCCCCTAGGATCCTCAAACCCAAATAATTTCTTTGGTTCTATGCAAATAAAAAGGGCCAGCCACATGATTATTTCTTCTTTTTACATCTTCCAAGACATCTTGAGTAATCTTGATTCATGGGAGAGACCGTGTTGTTCAGGAACTGGTAATGTAAGCTTTCATTCTCTCAAATTATATGTTTTTTCATAATCAGCAAGCAAATTGATTGAAGAAGACTGTAAAACACAGGTACCTTGCCCTGTGTACCTCTGTTAACAAATCACAGCTTGGCCTCACTATGAAAATATCTGATCATGTCACTTTTTTAAATTAAAAATTTTCAGTAGTTTCTTATTACCTACCAAATAAAATTTAAAACTTCTGTGCTTGACCTTCATCCACTGTCTATCTGGCAGTTGCTTGCTTTTCCAGCCTTATCTCATGCTACTTCCTACCACATACTATATACTCTAGACTAAGCAGATGACTTGTCATCTCCTAAACATCACTTCACCCCCCCAACACACACCTTGAGGGAAATAACTCCTTTTTCTTTGTATCTCTAGCACTCCAGTGTCTAGCATATAGTAAGCACTTAATAAATGTTTTTTAGGGGCAGAAATGTGGCTCAGTAGATCAAGAACCAGACCTGGAGATAGGAGGTCCTAAGTTCAAATTTAGCTTCTGACCCTTGTTAGCTGTGTGATCCTGGGCAAGTCACTTAACCCTAATTGCGTGGCTTTTGCCAGTCTTCTGCCTTGGAACAGATATTTAGTATTGATTTTAAGACAGAAGATAAGAATATTTTAACAATACTTGAGTGCCTCTGAGCCTTTGTTTTCTGTTCTGAATGCTACAAATATCTTGTCTCATTTCTACCTGTTCACCATTTCTCCTCTCAAATTCTCAAAATGATCTGTTTTGGCAGGAGTTCCTGCCAACAAAACAAATCAGAGCCAATCCATTCCTGCAATTCTCATCCATTTCTTCCCCAAAATTTGCTATAGAGGAGTCAGTCAATGAGACAGAGGCCTTCCTTACTTCTGCATATCACAAAGGTATCAATGGAACACTCTGGCCATCCACTTGCCATCTTTTACTCTTATCACATGGCAGCCCATTTTCTCTTTCTGTTATAGAATTTTTTGATGATGTGTTTTCTTCTGTGAGTTACTTGCTGGTTATATATTGAAGCCTGCTCACAAATTTACAATATGCCTATGAGATACTCATTTTTCATTATTCAGAGGCAATGATGTTCTAGAATGATGGTCCTAGAGCAACACCGGTAAAATGTTTATATTGAAAAGATGAACCTTTGCTATTAAGGTTAAGCTTGGGGTCAGTAAAGGTGCTTTGTAATTTCCTAAAAACAATCTAGTTAATGCCTCCTTTTTTTCAACTCTGGGCCAAAATCATTTCATCTGTATTGTTTATCCAAGATATACAAACTATTGGACAAATTCCATAGGACATCCATTCAGATGTTTGTTGAAATTTGGTTGACAGTCATTCATCTTAGATATGGTCTTTCCTTTGTGGACAAATAGGCCAAATTCCTTTGAATTATTATAAATCTCTTCAAGAAACTCTGCAGTGCCTTGGGACTTGATGCAATCAACATGTTGCCATGTACAAGCAGAAGCATCTGGAAGACCACACTTTTCAAAGGAAATTCTTCCTCCACCTGGATTCTGATTTGTAACTCCTCTGTCTATCAATGGTGAACACTTTTGGTAAACACACATCTCCTTATTTTAAGCCTTATCCAATGCTTTATTATCAGATGTCATTGCACATGATTATTTATATTTTTACATCTTCTAAGGCATCTTAAGTTATGCAAGAACTGGTAATATAACTTTTTATTTTATTGAATTGGATTGTTTTTCATAATCAACAAAAAACAAGCACAGTGAGGTTGGGTTTGTATATTTTCTACATCTTTCAATCAATTGTGAGATGGAAAAGCTGTGGTCCAATCTTGAACATTATGTGTCAAAGTCTGCTTATTCTCTACAAATGACCTCAGCAAAGATGCCCTCAATCTGTGTATAGATGTCTCAAGGATTTTGTATAGGATAAAAGAGTAGGCATGTAGATGGGTAGTTGGTTTTTTAGTCACATTTTTTGTGTAAACAAATGTCCAAGATTTTCCCTATCCCTTTGGCATCTTATTCCTTCAATACGCTTGCCATTATATTGCCTCCTACATAGATATTCTCTCTGTGTCTCTCTACCATCTTCTTCCTTCTCTCTCTATGCATGTGTACATACCATATACATGTAAATATATACCAATACATACATGTATAGGCATATGTATGTGCTTATTCCAATTTAGCTCCTCTTTCACTTTGTCCTTTGAAATAGAAAATGTGTAACCTGCAATTATTTTCATGGTGGCTTTTTGCAAATATTTATTTTTAAATTTAATTTTAATTTTCAGTTCCAAATTCTCTTTCTCCTTCCACCCCATCCATTGAGAAGGCAAGAAGCACTACATTCATTATAAATATGAAGTCATGCAAAACATATTTCTGCATTCCTATGTTTAAGAACAACAAGAAAAAGAAAGAAAAATATGTGTCAATACATATTCTGAGTTAATCAGTTCTCTTTCTGGAGGTGGATAGCATTTTTCATTATGAGTACTTTGGAATCATGGTAGATCAACATATTGATCAGAATTACTAAGCTTTCCCACAATTGGTTATCTTTATAATATGGCTGTTACTATGCATATTATTCTTCTGGCTCTGCTCACTGAACTTTGCATCACTTCATATAAGTCTTTGCAGGTTTTCTTCCTATCATTTCCTATAGCAAAATAGTATACCATCACATTCGTGTATCATTAGCCACTCCTTAATTTATGGGCATTTCCTCAGCTTCCAAATCTTTGCCACCATAGAAAGAGCTGCTATACATATTTTTGTGTATATGCTTCCTTTTCGGTTTTTTTAAAATAATTTCTTTGGAATGTAGAACCTGAAAGATTTGTCTGAACTGCTACAAGTTTCCTTCTTTCCTTCCTTCCTTCCTTCCTTCCTTCCTTCCTTCCTTCCTTCCTTCCTTCCTTCCTTCCTTCCTTCCTTCCTTCCTTCCTTCCTTCCTTCCTTCCTTCTTTCCTTCCTTCCTTCCTTCCTTCCTTCCTTGCTTCTTCCACTTACTTCCTGTGTAACTCTGGACAAACCACTCCAACTCTCTGTACAAGTTTCTTCAAGCAGCAAAATGAAAGGTTATTTGAAATTACTTTAAGTCTCCTTACAGCTCTAAGTCTTTGACCTAACAAACCCATTTCACTAATGAAAAAATTGAGACTCAGGGAGGTCAGTGACTTCCTTAGATTCATCAATAAGTCTTGGATCTAAAGCTTGAGCTGAGGGTTTTTCCAACCATGTGTGGGTATCATATTCTCTTCTAGAGTATAAGCTCCATGATGGCAGAAATGATATCTTATTTAAGCTCTGCATCTCCCTCAATGTTTAGCATAGTGTTACATACACAAAAGTTGCCTTAAAATGTGTTTGTGGAATTCATTCTCCATTTTATAAATGGGAAAACCAAGGTTCAATAATCCAAAGTCAAGAATAAAATTAATAGCAGGTCTGGGATGGGTTAGAGGTAAGATAGAAAATAGCTCTTTTGATTCCAAAGCCCATGTTGTTTCTTTGGCTCTCCTAATGCATTCAGGTTCAGTATGAATGATGTCCATCTCATGTTTTATTCCTGCCTAGCTCTGGCAGTGACCATTACTCCTGGGAGCTATGAATGAAAATAAGCATCAGGCTAGCATCTCCTTTTATTTCTAATAGATGTGGAAATTTATATGACAGATGCAGATAGTTCCACAAGATCTTGAAAATTGCTAGTTTTTCTTTTTCCCTTGAGGTAAGTCTAGGCCATAATATCCCTTCCTTATTAATAGTTTTAGAATTTTAATAATGGTATTATAGCCATGACCTCAGCTGACAATTTCTGGGTAATTAACAGGAAAGTTAACTACATCTCTGTTTCATATTTTTTATTTTATTTTTAAAAGGCCAAGGAGGAATTACATTAAAATCTAGAAACAGATCTCAGAAGGAACACTTATGTACAGTGTGCAAATGTTGTCTACAACTCCATGTGACTCAATTTCCTCCTTCAAGGTCTAGTAAGGTATATTATGGATAAACTTGTGAGAAATATGTCTTCTTTTCAGGTTTTCAGGTGTAATTTCTTTCCTAATTAGCTGTTTCCCATTAGTGCTAAGGTGAAAGTCTATCTGATTTTATAAAAAAGGATGGTAAAGCTCATGTAGAAGTCACAAAAATTTTCAGGTTGGTTGAAAACAGAAGAGATTTTCTTCCTTTAGCTCCAACATCCATTGTCCTGTTCTGTGGACCTTTTAGGTCTTTTAGGAAGATGGGGAGACTCTAGGAGGTTTAGGAAGAGAGGGAGAGCCTTTCAGGAATGAAGAACAGTTAGTGCAAAGACAGGGAGACTAGAAATTCTGAACATGTGTGAGGTACAGAAAATAAACCAGTCTGGATTCATCATAGAGTGTGTGGAGAGTGTTGTTATTGTTGTTCAGTCATTTCAGTCATGCCCTATTCTTTGCGATCCTATTTGGGGTTTTCTTGGCAAAGATAGTGGAGAGGATTGTCATTTCTTTCTCTAGCTCATTTACATGTGAGGAAACTGAGGCCAACAGAGTTAAGAGGCTTGCCCAGGGTTATGTAGCTAGTAAATGTCTGAGCCCAGATTTTGACCCAAGTCCTCCCAACTCCAGCCCTGGTTCTCTATCCACTGCGCCACCCAGCTGCCCTTACATGTCCCTGAAGTAAATGTGAAAAAAACAACCTTAGAAAGTAGGAAAAGGGGCCAAATAGTTTAATATTCATAATTCTCAAATTATTTTTGTAGGCAGTTACATTAGTGTTTGTGGTGCATATACCCTTGGATGAATTTTAGTATAGTCTGCCACAGACTTCCTCTAAGGATATAATTACTCAAGGCAAGGGAAAGGCAAAACACAAAGGAAAACCAGAAACCAATCAGGAATACCTTGGCCCTGTAGCTGCACTGATCTGCCATGTAGGAAATCTCACCTGACTTATCCCTCTTTTCTTACAAGACAAATAGCTCTGCAATAGCATTAGATCAGGTCATTCTTACAAACATTAGCCAAGAAACCCCAGTATTTCTCCCCTTTTATTTGCTCTTGACAGTGAGCAGCAACATGGAAAAAAGGCAGTGCCCTCCACAGGAGTATTGACCATAGCTGCTCTATTCCTGTCACCATCACTCTACTGCTCTGCTCTGCCTGTGTGTGTGTGTGTGTGTGTGTGTGTGTGTGTGTGTGTGTGTGTGTGTGTGTGTGTGTTTTCCTGTGGCACCACCTTTGAAAATTTGCTCATGCTCTTTTCCAGTGCTTAGACTATATCATTGTCACCTTTCTCCCCAACCTCTTTGGCAGTTGTCCCTGGAGGGTAGACTGCTTTATTAGCTTGGAGCCTGAGGGTCAAGAAAAGCATCTTTTAGTCTAAGCAGAGGCTTCCCTTTAGCCTTAGACCTACTCCTGTTGGGGCAGACTCAGTGACTACTCGCTCTCACCTCACTCCATAAAATCACACCACAGGGAAATTCCCAGGTGTGAAAAGGCCAATACCTGAAAAGGTTTTGCCCCAAGGGTCCATGCCTGAGTTTCTTGAGTCTACCTGCAGAGAGTTAATTGAAACTGCTGAGGATGCCTCAGAGCATCCTGGCATAAGAAGCTGGTTCTGCATCTACCACTTGCGTGACCTTGTACAAGACTTTTAACATTTCTGGGACTGAGTTTACTTATCTACAAAATGAGGGGGTTACACAAGATGACCTTTCTTTAAGATGTCCATTATAGCTCTAAATTGATTAATTAATGCAACAAATATTAATTAAGCACCTACTTGGTACCAGGCACTGTACTAGCACTTTACAAATATTGTCTCATTTGATGCTCACACCAATCTTGGGTGGCAGGTGCTATTATTATCCCCATTTTACAATTGAGGAAATCAAGGCAGACAGAGATTTAAGTGACTTGCCCAGAGTCATACAGCTAGTAAGTCTCTGAGATGAGATTTTTACTCAGACTTCTTAACTTCAGGCCCAGCACTCTGTGCATTATGGTGCCACCTCATTGCCTGTGACCTATGATCCTCTGATCATTTCCCTCCCCATCTAGGGTAAAACTGAGCTCCAAAAGACCAACCTCTCTTATACTGAAATCCTGCCCTTCCAGACCATTTGTGTTATTCATTATTTACATAAAAATCGCTAACATGGTTTTCAAAACACTTTACATACATTATTTCATGGCTACATATTATACTATGTGATCTATTTTTTTCATTTCTTCTGTTTGACTATCTCCCTACCTATAAACTTGACATTCATTAATGTTGAGAACCATATCCTGAACTGCATTTAAATTCTCTGCACATAAAGGAACATAGTGCTTTATAAAGAGCAAGTACATAGTGGATGCACGCAGAATTAATTTTTTTAAGAGAAGGAATGAATACCTTGGAAATATATATTACTATGTGCCAATCACTTTGCCAAGCATGAGGAAAAAGAAAAAAGAAAAAAATTCCTGCTTTCAAAAAGCTCACTCTAATTGGGAGAGACAACACGTAAAAGAAGTTTAGCTGCATGGTCCTAATCTTAGGATGCAGAACAGAATGAATAGCAAGGTCCAGGGAGGTCCTAAGGTTATATCAGTAGGTCAGCTAGTTCTAGGTTTCTGCAAGACACAAAGGCAGGGCATATGATAAAGTCTGGAGGGCTTTAGGAAGCAGTGGCAGGGAAGATGGCAAGGACTGCTGGTCATCCATCTCATCAGATTGAACAGTGTTAGTATCTCCCATCTCATCCAAGCCATGTGAGCAGTCCAACAGGCTAGATGAATTCTGACCAGCCTAGAGGAAGAGAAGGGGAAGAGGAGAAAGCAAGGGAGCAGATGAGTCATTCCATTACCCAGCCTTCCTGGAAAGGGCAATAAAATTCTCTTTCTATTGCCCCTGCTTGGTATGAATTGTCTTAAGTCTGTTTTGTTTTATTGGCTCCCCTTCATCCCCAACTTGTGCTAAGCTGACCAGTGTCTTTTTAAATTCTATGGACCTTGGGGACAAATGGGTAGCTCAGTGGATGGAGAGCCAGGCCTAGAGACAGGAGGTCCCAGGTTCAAATATGACCTCAGACACTTCCTAGCTGGGTGATCCTAGACAAGTCACTTAACCCTCATTGCCTAGGTCTTACCACTCCAAGGTTGGTCTTGGAACCAACCAACAGTATTGATTCTAAGATGGAAGGTAAGGGTTTTAAAAATAAATAAATAAATAAATTCTATGGACCTTGATAAGAGCCTGAGCAAATTATTCCTTGTGAGAAGTAATACAATCTAGTGGAATGAGCCCTGGAATCAGAAAGCCTGAACTTGAATCTTGGCTTTGCTTTTTACTACTGATGGGTCTTTGGACAAGTTAGCATTGTCTCTGTGCCTCAGTTTCCTCATCTGTAAGGTGAGGGGTTTGTATGAGAAACAGTGTGGTGTAGCAGACAGGGAGCTGAAACTTGATTTATTGCCTTGACTTCAAATATGAGTTTTGACATTTAAAAGCTATGAGATGATAGAGAAGTCATTTACCTTCCCTGATTCTCACTCAGCTTCCACATCTGAAAAATGGAAATAATATCTCAGGCAACAGCTATTTCCCGAGTTACTTGAAAGTTGAAGTGAGATAGTCCATTGAAAATGCTTCGCAAACTTTCAAGAATTAGGTAAATGTTAATTATTTTACCTGCAAGGCATTGGATCCTAAGTGTTGAGGGCATTTATTCATATTGACAGAGAGTATTAAATTGAGTTTGGTAAAAGGACCTTTCTTTCTGCCAACTCTAAATAAGAACAAGAACAATTTAAGATGAAATGAAATGGGTTTGACACTTATAAGACCCTTGTAACTCTTAAAAGCCCCATAGTTATGTGTAATACCTTACATGGTTTGAAAACTCTCTGTTGGCTTGTTTGGGTTAAAGCCATGGGGCAAGTGCATACCTCCAAACTTCTTTATTTATTAAGGAATCAACCAAGAGGAGAACACAAGATAAAATAGTATGGGGCTGTGCCCAGCAAGGTCCAGGGGAAAAAAGTACTAACACCAGCCTCAATGTGAGGAATTCTAAGTTTGTAGGCTTTGGAACTGGATGGAACTTAAATGGTCATCTAGTTCAGCCCCATTATTTTATAGATGAGGAAACCAAGGCCAGGGAGGTTAAGCATTCAGTCCTACATTCCATTATCTTGTCTCCAAACATACTTCTTTTTTTTTTCTCTTTAAACCCTTGCCTTCTATCTTAGTAACAATTCTAAAACAGAAAAGCAGTAAGGGCTAGGAAACAGGGTTAAGTGACTTGTCCAGGGTTACACAACTAAGGAAGTATCTGAGGTCAAATTTGAACCCAAATCTTCCCCTTAGGCAGGGGGCTCTATCCACTGTGCTTCCCTTCCAAATGTACTTTTCTTTCTATTGACCAATGATGCTCCCCGGATTTCTATTACCCCATATTACTTAGTGTCTCTACTTGACTCCATTGTTGGCAAGATGCTTCAAACTCTCTATCTTCACGCTACTAATGTCTCAATCTAAAATGAGAGGGTTGGGTTAGACATAAGGAACTGAGATTCCTTATATCTCTAAATCCATGATTCTGTGATCCATTGCATGGATACATCTTGTTTCTATCTCCCAAGGACAGGGACATTCTGATCATACCTTTACATAGTGTCCAGAATATGGTTTTGTAAACATTAATGTCCCTATTTTACCATCCCATTTTGGGGATTTTGAAACCCCTAATCCTTTAAATGATTGTTCAACAAATCCACCCACAGGATGTTTTCAAAACTTGGGGAAAGTCACATGGACAATCTGGTCCAGAAAGGGAGAGACCTATTTTTGGCTCTCTATCTCTATATCTGGTAGAGTTAACATAAATTTCATTAGAAGGGCCTTTCTCTCAGAATTGTTGGATTTAGTCTATTCATTAAATTCTAGCCCCTATTTTTAAAATTTTGGTTTTGATTTAATTTAGGCAATTGGTCATTTGGGAAAAGGAGAGAGGGAGAGTTATGGGGAAATGATAAGGGGGAGGAGAGAAATTTTATTAAAAATTTTTGCACATTGTGGGCAGCGAGTTGGTTCAGTGGATTGAGAGCCAAATCTAGATAAGGGAGATCTTGGATTCAAATCAATTCAAATCAGAGATTCTTAGCTCTGTGTCTCTCGGTAAGTCACTTAATCACCATTGCCTAGCCCTTAATTCTTTTCTGCCTTACAAGCAATACATAGCTTTGATTCTAAGATGGAAGCAAGGGATTACATAAAAAAATTACACCTTGAACCAAGGATTCTAATAAAGTCATCAGAATGGAACAGGTTTGAAAAATGAAGGGTAAATGCTGAAGAACTGGGAAAGAAGAGTTGGGGAGAAGAGGTCTGGGAAGTAAGAGGAAGAGAGCTGAAAAAGAACTATCAAGAGGGAAACTGAGGCACTTGGAAAGCACCCTGAGAAATGAAGGGAGACTTAGAAATGTGCCTTAACCAACAAGGAGAGAGAATTATTCCTCCCCTGTTCTCTGATCCTTGAAAAGCTGGGATCACAAGGTTCCTGGACATTTGATGCAGCTTTAAAAAAAAAAAAAAACCCTGACCTTCCGTCTTAGAATCAATACTATATATTGGTTCCAAGACAGATTTGCCCAGGGTCACACCGCTAGGAAATGATTGATTTTATATTTGAACCTAGGACCTCCTGTATCTAGGCTTGGCTATCTATCCACTGAGCCACCTACCTCCCTCTTTGACACAGCTTTTACATGGTAAGGAGAAATAACAAATGAATTCAGGTGATTTTGTGTGAATATTTTCCTTCTTCTCAGATTCATCTGGAGGCTTACATGGTGCCTGTGGACTGAGCTTCAACTCTGACAATAGTGCACATATTTTTAATACCTTAGACAGTCTCTATTTTAAATAAGCCATTAGGAAAAATCAATTGCATAAAGTTACACTCTGTGTTAACTGTTTCCTAGTGTCTGTTGACATCCTGCTCTTCAGTGCATGACTGTAAATGCCTATTAGGTGGAAGTGGTGGGAGTTCCATGTAGAAGAGTTTGCCTTTGTATTATTTTCTCTTCCACTCCTTCCCGCCCATTTTTACATGCTCACATTTCATTAGAAGGGCATTTCTTTCAGAATTATTGGATTTAATACATTCATTAAATTCTAGCTAATTTTTTTTAATTTTAGTTTTGTTTTAATTTAGGCAGCTGTCATTTGTGGAAAGGAGAGAGGAAAAATTATGGGGAAATGGCAAGGGAGAGTAGAGAAATCTCACTAAAAATTTTGCACATTGAGGGAAGCTAAGTGGCTCAGTAGATTGAAAGCCAGGCCTAGGGACAGAAGTCCTGGGTCCAAATCAATTCAAATCAGACACTTCCTAGCTGTATGACTCAGGGCAAGACACTTCAGTCCCGTTGTCTAGCCTTTACCATTCTTCTGCTTTAGAAACAATACTCAGTATTGATACTAAGACAGAAGGCAGCTATTTTAGTTTAAAAGATTATTTTCTTTAACAGGGGAAGGATGGGAGGAAGAGGGCAATAATTGTTGAAGGTAGGATGGTAATTGTTGTAAGGTGGAGTGGAGTGGACAAAGTGTTACAAATGAAGAAGATTTGGGTTTTAGTCCTTACTCTTCTACTTACAAGTTGTATAACTTTAGATAAATAACCTTGTTGGCCCTCAGTTACTTCATCTGCAAAATGGGGAGAATGAGCTAGAAAAATCTCTTTCTAACATTATCTGATTTTACATGATCCTCTGGTCCAGGATTTGATTTTTCTTACAGGATGTTTTGAAACAGATACCAGCCAGCTGTATCAATTCATCACTAGATGATCTTTGGATGTAGAGATACTTTCATGAATTCACCAACTTCTCTCTTCCCTCCATCCCTTGCCCTGGACTGTGACTTGACACAAACTTGACATCAGACATCACACAAAAGATTTCATTTCAATCAACTCTTCCTTCACAGATAGTGCCTAGGAGGAATTAAACCATTAAGCCTGGCACTTTCTCGGACCAATTAATATCCCCCTTTTCCTGCTTATTTTACATCCTGGCATTGGGCTCTTTCTCTCCCCCATTACTTCTCCCCTTTTCAGCTCTTGAGCTGAGTTAGAGATAGGAATAAGGTCAGGCATGGAGACTGGACCTGTGACTTCATTCATGTATGAAACTCCAAGATGAAAAAAAAAAACTCCCTATATCCATGCAGTTTGGCATCTCCTTTGCAACTTCTAGTCTTTGACTAGAGAGTTACCTAGAGCACTTAGAGTTTAAATGACTTGCCCAGGATCAATCTTTCTTCTGAGAACTGTAATCAGATTAATAGTAATCTTACCTCTGGAGCAGGAAATGTAAATTTAATCCCCTACTGTCTCACTCACCATCTCTTCTTCTTTCCAGAAAAAGCCATTTTTTCCTTCAAAATATGGTCTCCCCAATTGGAATGTAAGTTTCTTGAGGGCAGGGACTGTTAGGCTTTTATATTTATATCTAAGTACTAATTGTAGAGCTTGGTACACAGTAAACACTTAATGAATTCTATTCATTGATTCATTCTTCCTTCTGCTTCATCCCTATTACCTAGCCACTATTTCTTCTTTGGGGCAACTGGTTAGATTTGTATTCAAATTCATCTCTTAAGTGGATGTTCCACCTTTGATAATTTATCCTTTTGCCTTACCAGGTACCCAGTGGGTTCATGTGCCATAGTCAGCAAACACTTGTGGAGCACCTATGGTATGTAAGGTACAAGGGATTTACAAAATACACATTATTTCTAAAGGGGATGATACATACCCCCGACTTCTTCCACATATAAAATAATAATTTAATGTTTTCTTGATAAGTAAAAGTCATTTTTATAAGCATTCTTTATTGTCCTGGACTGTAATATAGTGATGCCCTCAAGAGAGTGTGTAAGACTGTTTTCTTCTACATTAAATGGTCCCAGACTGGTTATGCTTTTTATAGGTTTTTTGTCTGCTTTTTAGAGCTAGTCTGTGTCCTCCCTATCTATTAGCAAATATTCTTTTATGCTGTCCACATGAAAAAGCAGAACTATACAAGAAGGAAGGCAAAAGGTTTCATAATTTTAGGGTTAACTCAAAGAAAGAAATCTCTTACAGATGTCATAGCAACTAGCAGTCCCTCCCACAATCTGCCTTCACTTCTCCCATTAAATACAGAATTTTGGGCTAGATGGATTTTCCCTGAGCCAGGGTGGTGATTCTGATGTTCTTATGGGAGAAAAGATAGGGCTTACAACTGTTTAAACCCTCAGGGGTAATCTATCTACAGGAGAAGCTGAGGTAGGATCCTGGAAGAAGGCTTTAGTGCAGATGCAATTCCTTTCCCTTGGTCTCATGTTAATAAATATTGAGATTCTGACAGCTCATTTCCTATTGTTCACATCCTGTTAGGCACTAAGCCTAAAGGACATGAAATCTGACATGAATTCACAATATTTTTGGATAAACACCAGCACATCTTGAATGGCTGATGCAATGGCCAAAATTGAGATGACCCAGATACACATGTACTTATGTCTCAGATCTATGGACCTTGGGACTTCTTGGTTTAGCAGGAAAAAAAAAGATGAAAAATGACAATCTGATCAATATGTACCCTAAAGTTTCTTTGAGTATTCAAAACTACATCATAAGCAATCCATCTTTCTACAACTATATCAGAAGCACTTTGGATCTCAGACCAAATCTCTGACAAGCTAGAATTCACTTCCTTCCTTCCTTCCTTCCTTCCTTCCTTCCTTCCTTCCTTCCTTCCTTCCTTCCTTCCTTCCTTCCTTCCTTCCTTCCTTCCTTCCTTCCTTTTTATTGCTTAACTGGTTTTAATAAACAGGACACAAAGACCCTTACCTTGAAATTATTATTATGCAAAATACAGATGTAGACTGCTTTTTCTTTAACAAATATAAAATAAATAAGCAAGACATGTGAAAATAGGCAAGTTTTCATTAAATAAAGGACTGGAATTTTTTTTTAAAGAAAAAATGTTGATTTGATTTCAACATCATATGGAGAATGGAAATCATTGTTACCAATATTCAAGTTTATTAAACAAATAAAAAATTATATTTAGAAACTTTTAACTGTCATCCGCTTCAAGGTTTATGTTGCTCCCTCCCTCCCTCCCTCCCTTCCTTCCTTCCTTCCTTCCTTCCTTCCTTCCTTCCTTCCTTCCTTCCTTCCTTTCCCCCCTTCTCCTTCCTCTCCATTCTTCCCTCCCTTCCTCCTTTCTCTCCCTATCTTGGATGTAAAATGCATTTGAAGTAGAACCATTTTTTGAGTTATATCAGGACACAAAATGGGCACAAAAAAAGAAAACCTTTGGCCTCTCAAGAATCTGTTAACTCTAAAAAATGTCAAAGTAAAGTTTTCTAAACAAATCAACTCACATTTGGGTAGAAAATGAACTGAAAATGTTTTTGCCCCAACTACTTTCTTGTAAATCAAGTTTATAACACCATTACTGTCCCCACTTATCTCAGGAATTCAAGGACCCATGATTCACTGGTGGGGGTTTCCCTCTACCAGTGTGGTTGCCAATATCTTCATACTATGTCTTTTTTTGTGCATTGATCTAGCACCCAAATTCATCACTTTGAGCCTCTCTGAACTTAAACTGTTTCTCTGATGATAAGTACAGAGTTGGTTGTTCACTTAAAGCCTTCTCAACTTGGTAGGACCCAGCAAAGCTGTAATCCTTTTACCATTGGCTTTAAGAAGCCCAGGTCAAAATCATGCATCAGAAGAGGCTGTAAGAGAAGACTCTCTCTTAGTACTTTAACATTAATCTACCTAATGCATCTTGTTCTAACTGTATCATTCTTGATTCTGAAGGGTGCCATTATACTCACTATGGCTATTCTTTGTGAAGAAATGTGTGCTCTGATCATTCTTCAGGTCTTTATTTCCTTGAACTTACTTTACTAATCTTGAGTTTTAACACTCAAATGAACTTCTATAATCAAAGATAAATTCTTTTACTCTTCAAAAACAAAACTCACTGAGCCTCAGTTTAATCACCTGAAAACTGAGGGGGTTGGATTATATGATGTCTAAAGTCCTTTTTAGCTCTGTGATGTGTGACATTCTGTGATTTTGAAATGCTCTTAATCTCCACTCTAAGACAAAGATACTAATAGGGCACCCTGTCAACAGTTTAAAACTGTCATTATTGAATCCTAGAATAGAATCCTAGCATAGATGCTTAGAATCCTAGAATAGAATACCATAAAAGAATCCTAGAATCAGATCATGAAATCTTTCTGCCAAGGACTCCTAACCACTGGTACTGATCATCGAAGAGGTTCTGTGAAGGATATAGCTATTACTGACGTCATGGCACAGAATATCACCACTGGCTCTCCTTAGGGTTCTCCGTGCCCATGACCCTGAACAGAGATACACAAAGCCTGGCTCATAATACATCCCCAGGAAACAAACAGAAAACAGAAGGAATATACTAATAGGCACACAGGGATAGAGAGCCAGGATAACCTGAACCCTGTAGCTGTCCTGCTTCACTGTGCTGAAGTCCTCTCTCTCCTCTCTTCCTCCCACAAAACTATCTTAACAGTATGAATTAAAAATAATTTATTAAACAATTACCATGGAGGATGAGAGCCAGGCCTGGAGTTGGGAGGTTCTGGGTTCAAATATGACCTCAGACACTTTCTAGCTGTGTGACTCTGGGCAAGTCACTAAACCCCCATTGCCTAGCCCTTACTGCTCTACTGCCTTGGAACCAATTCTTAGTATTGATCCTAAGATGGAAGGTGAGGGTTTTAAAAATGATTACTATGTGCTAAACACTGTGCTAAAAACTGGAGATGCAAATAGAAAAGCAAGATAATCTTTGTACTCAAGGAATTCACATTTTAACATAGACAAATAAATAGTAGAAATTCTTAACCTGGCATCCATGCACTCAACCAAAGTAGCTGTCGTATAGATTTTAGGGAATCCATGAATAATTTTAAAATTTTTTGATAATCATATTTTAATATAATTTGTTTCTTTTATAATATTATGTATTTTATGCATTTAAAAAGAGTACTTTGAGGAAGGCTTCATAGACTTCACCAGATGTCAAAGAGATGCATAATTCACCTCCCTCCCCTCCAATAAAGGTTAAAAACCACTGACATACAGGAGGATGAGTTGCAATACAGATGGAAAAGCCCAGCTGTCTTTGAGGTACTGCAGCAAAACCAATGGAAATATATTTTTGTGTGTGTCATTTTTATCAATAAAAATCGGATCTATTTCTGAACCATTTAACAGTGCCAAGGATTCTGGTGTAGATAAATTTCTTTCCTGGGCCTTTAGAAGCTGTGGCTGCTGAAGATATAGGGGCTAAAGCACCTACAGAAGCAGTTGCTAGGTAATTTCTGTATAGGGGTCCCTTCCTAGGTTGCCAGGCTTGGGCTAGTGTTCTGGGGAGACCCATGGGTGGAAGATACTGGGCTGCCTCACTGGAGTCTGAGGCAAGGTACAGGTGAGTGTTTTGACCTACCTATTTGGAAGATGAAGATTTCATAAGGCCTCCTGGCAGTTCCATGAATCAGACACTCTATCTGACACTCAGCTGTGGGCATTTTCTCTGGCTGTTTCCCATGCCTGGAATAATTTCTGTCCTCTGCTCTCCTTTAAGACCCAACTGAAATCTCACCTTCTAGTGGAAGTCTTTGCCAACCCTAGTACGAATGTCTTTCCTCTATTAATTATTTCCCATTTATCCTATATTTGACTCACTTGGTTATATATCCATTTGTATATTATTGCCAGCATTAGATTGTAAGCTACTTGAGGACAGAGTCTGTTTTTTGCTTCTTTTTATGTCCCCAGTGTTTATCACAATATCCAGCAGGTAGTAGGTGCTTAATAAATGTTCACCAGTAGTGAAGTCCCTACTCCTTGCTTTTCTATGCTAACTGCAAAGAGACCTAGACTAGAAAAACAAAATTTAATGCATGTTACCTTCCTTAGCCTGTAGCTCAGTTGCCCTCCTTTCTGTGCTATATTAACATCTAGAAAAGAACCCTAGAATTATAGATCTTGGGGCTTGGTTTCATCCCCCTGCTTTTAGGTGATAAATGTCAAAACCATCCAGCACTGATGATAATCTATTTTTCCATTGAAGATCTCCAAGGATATACTTCATAGATTCTCTTCATTGGATATTTGGGATGGAATAATATTGCATCCAATCGTACTGAATGTGATGCACTGAGACCACCCAATACCACCTAATCAATCATTTGGCCAGTGTGAATAGTGCCTGGAACTTGTTGTAGAGGCTCAATAAATGCTTGCTGATTGATTGACATGTTTAAAAAGCAAGTACAGGGTATATATAGCGGCATAAAAAATAAGATACCATCCTTGAATCAAATAGCTAGTCAGTTCTTAGTTTCCATTATAGGAATCTGTCCTGTCAGATTTCAACTTATCTGAAATAACAAATCTTTTCTCCTCTATCACCTTGGATACTTAGTCATCACATAAGCAAATCCATTAAAAATAGACCAGGTAGCACATTGACTACATAAAACCCTGCTACACTCACATTGTCATTTACATTAGCATACATGAATAAATACCTCTGGAAGGCTACATAATAATAAGCACCCTTAGGTTCTTTATATCCTCTGTAAAAGACTTACCCATCCATTATTTTTTTTTTGCTTTGAAAAACATTATTTTTACCCATCCATTATTGCATTTCTTATTTAAAGATTATTGACTAGAAATAGGTTTGTGCAAATGTTCCTCATTTCCCTACTTGTGCTTCTTAGAACACCCAAACAGAAATCAATTAAGAGAAGCATCTTCAGAGGAAGAACTAGAATGTGAATAATGGAATCTCAGCCTTCAGAGGGACCTCAAAAATCATCTAATCCTGACTAAGAATTCCCTTTATCACATCCTTAAGTAGATATCCATTCTCCACTTGCATACTTTTAGTGACTAGGAATCCTCTACCTTTCTAGATAGCCCATTCAGAACTTTTCCCTTATGCTCAGCTAAAATATGCCTCTTTGCAACTTCTACCCATTCCTCTGTTAGAGCAAGGAGGCAATATATAAAATATATAAATTATATAAAATAAAATATAAAATAATCTATGGATTAAAACAGTTAAGAACCATCCATTCTACATCAAATCAAAGAAACTCAGAAAGAGGTCAATGGTATAGCAACTTTCTGATTCTCTGTCTTTTTTCCCCCCAGGTCAGTCAACTCAAAGTAGTTGAGTTCAAGAGGGGGAAGCAAGTTACTCATAATCAATGTTAGCAGAAGATCAGGGACTAGAACCTTGATCTTGTTGTATGCTGTTTTGTATTTTCTCTCTAGTTTGCTTATATGTCTATTTTCTTGTGCCAGATTTCTTATGAGTTTGCTGATAGATGACACTGTGTATTTCTCTTCTTTTGTAATCCCCAATTAGATATTAAAATACTATGATGGGGGGCAAAGAACATGCTTGTTCAATAAATACTTGTTCAATGAGCAAGTGAATGAATGAATGAATGCATGCATGCATGAATTTTCCAAACTAGGTTGTAATAGAAAAGAAAGCGTGAACTGTAGAGTACTGCATGCCAGCAGCACTGAAAGTGATGTATATAGCATGATTATTGGAAACAAGAACTAAACAATTTTCTTCTACTCATGTGGAAACAGATCTTAGCTGTCTTCAGGCCATACTTAATCATGTCAGACCTTAATGACCTGTTCACTAGTGAACTCACAGTTCTATTGATTCTACTTTATTGATTCTAAGTTGGTAAAATATTGGCCATGAATTTCTTCCAAGCTGTTGGGATTCAGGGTGTATACCATATGTTCCTCCAGATAAGCTTGTCCCAAAGGGTGTAAAGTTTGTCCTCTATAGTCAGTGCTGCTTAACCTGTAGTGAAATCACCATAACTCACACATGAGCTGAGTGAATTTATTTTAAATAAATTGATGATGGGAAAAAGAGTATCTGAGAAAAATCAGTCATGTTGGCTTGACTGTAGGTGGGTAATATAAGCTACCAAGCACACATAAAACATTTATCATTTAGTGTTATGGAATTCTGTGTATTCTGCTTAGCTGTACCTGGGCTTTATAAATGTTGAATGAATGGATAAAAGAAAGAAATTGTTTTTGGTACATTAGAAGCTGCTGTTAAAAACATCCCATGATGCTAATTACAAATGGTGATTATTTTAACAGGTCTGATGGGATCTCTTTTTTGGCAACCTTTTGCCAGTTAGTTGAATTACTTCATTTATTTGAGAGTAAGTGAGTTGAAATTCATTTTTTTAAGTTATAGTTCAGGTTACCCTTAATTCAGACTTGACTGATCTTCAACTAATTCAGTTACCTCCAATTAACTTTCTTTTTTTTCCTTTTAAACGTTACTTTATTTGGTCATTTTTAAACATTATTCATTAGAAACAAAGACCATTTTCTTTTCCTCCCTCCCTCCCACCACCCCTCCCATTGGCGATGCGTGATTCCTCTGGATATCACATGTGTCCTCGATCTGAACGCCAAGTAATTTTCAACTGCCTCCCAAGCCAAAGTGTATATTGAGTTGAAAACTGGCATCCCTTGACCCTCACAAATTTCTGTGTCCTCTTCCCTCTTCTCCTCCCTAATTTGATGAACACTTAGGGAATCACAAATAATTTCAATGTTTTCCTGCATAACAAAGAAAGTAGATGCAAACCAATAAGAGCAAAAGCAATAGTCCTCAAATAACAAATGATGGATTTCAAAACTGAATAGATTTTTGTGTTGTGCAAGTCTTTGGAGGATCTGTATCACTGCCCTCTTTCTTTTAGCATAGATAATTGAGGGGTGGCTATTTGGGGTTTTCTCTGCACACATATCTTGTTTTTTTCCCTGGGTATTGTTCACTAAAATCTATTTTCAGGTGGGATGCATCTAGGATATGATTGTTGCAGTCTGGAATGTGAACTTATTTCTACATCCCAGTTCTGGGAAGTTCAGGGTTTGGCTCTGGAGAGAGATGGTATTCTAACTGCAAGACTTTCTATGACTCCATCTGCATATTTTGCAGTTCCCAGCAAAAGACTCATGAATAGCATTTTATAGGAGCTGTATCAGAGTCCTTAACTTAACCAGACCATCACAAGAGCTAGCATGGTAGGCAGATCAAGAACTATCCTGGAAGCAAGCAAGAAAGACTCAGGTTCAGATCCTGGTAGACCCCATTTGGATTATGTGATCTTGGACAAGCCACTTATCTTCTTAGTATGCTAGGCAACTTTCTAAGATGAGATGGTCCTAACCTGCTTTGATAGAGGGAGTTTCTATACCTGAAAGTTCCCTAAAGGAAGGAAGGAAACAAACAAGTGATTGTGTGCTGAAAGGTCCCACAAACCTTGACAAGTAGCTGTGCAACATCAAAAGAACATAGAAACAATAAGTAGTTCATTAGAATGGGGATATCTTTCAGATAAGACATCTGGGTAGCTTAGATTTACAATTATGAGAAAACTTCCCACATCAATATTTAGACATAGGGACTTCCGGTTAAGATGGCGGCTTAGAGAAAGCTAAAGCTCAGATCTCCGGAAAACCCTTCCCGACCGATCTCAAACTATAAGCTCCTAAGGCGCCGAAATTCAAAACGATCAACAGCACAGACCCTGGGAACCCTCCTCCTGGACCTGGACCCGGTTCAAAAGGTACGGCTCCCCTCAAAAGCCAGAACCCGAGATCACTCGGACCTCAGGGGTAGGAGCGCAGAGTCCAAGGCTCCCGGAAGCGGCAGCCGCGCCGGGCTCAGAGAGCAGGGTCTGAGGAACAACAACAACCCTCAGGGCCTTCTATCCGAATCCCGGTGAAAGTTACTGCCTGGGGCTCCCGCTGCAGAGAGCTGGTCAAAACAACAGCAACCCTCAGGGCGGGCAAGACAGCCTCACGGGGCTGGATCCTGATATCCAAGTCGCAGTGAAAGTCCTTGCCCTAGAGCTTGGGAAAGCTGCAGCCCATCCCCCCGCAGGCCTACGAAACAGCCTCACGGCCAGCGATTCTGAAGGCAACTTCCTGAAAGCGAGCTAGGGGGAGAGTGTGGCCTCGTGGTCTGACCCTTCCATTCCAGTTCCAGTGAGGCATATTCAGTTTAACCCAGGGAAAGCCCATAGAACCAACATCTGCCCAGGACTAAAGCCTCGGATCACCAGAGATAAGAAAAGCTAATCCTCCACATTCAGAAATGGCAAACTCCACAGAACCACAGAAGTCCCAAAATACCAAGAAAAATAAGAAGAAAGGGGCGACTTTGGACACATTCTATGGAGCCAAAATACAAAATACAGAGCAGACAGAAGATAATATAAAAGAAAATGCTCCAAAACCTTCCAAAGGAAATGGAAACTCTCCACAAACCTATGAAGAATTTGAATCAGAAATGACCAAAAAGATGGAAGCCTTCTGGGAGGAAAAGTTGGAAATAATGCAAAAGAAATTCACGCATCTACAAAACCAGTTTGACCAAACTGTAAAAGAAAACCAGGCTTTAAAGGCCAGAATCAGGCAGCTGGAAGACAACGATCGTGTAAAAGAGCAAGAATCAATAAAGCAAAGCCAAAATACCAAGAAATTAGAAGAGAACATAAAATATCTCACCGACAAGGTGATAGATCTGGAAAATAGGGGGAGAAGGGATAATTTAAGAATAATTGGACTCCCAGAAAAGCCAGAAATAAACACCAAACTGGACATGGTGATACAAGATATAATCAAAGAAAATTGCCCCGAGATTCTAGAACAAGGGGGCAATACAGCCACTGACAGAGCTCACAGAACACCTTCTACACTAAACCCCCAAAAGACAACTCCCAGGAATGTAATTGCCAAATTCCAAAGCTATCAAACAAAAGAAAAAATCCTACAGGAAGCCAGAAAAAGACAATTTAGATATAAAGGAATGCCAATCAGGGTCACCCAAGACCTTGCAAGTTCTACTCTGAATGATCGTAAGGCATGGAACATGATCTTCAGAAAGGCAAGAGAGCTGGGTCTCCAACCAAGAATCAGCTACCCAGCAAAACTGACTATATACTTCCAAGGGAAAGTATGGGCATTCAACAAAATAGAAGACTTCCAACTTTTTGCAAAGAAAAGACCAGAGCTCTGTGGAAAGTTTGATACCGAAAATCAAAGAGCAAGGAATACCTGAAAAGGTAAATATTAAGGAAAGGGGAAAATGTTATCTTCTTCTTTTACTCAAACTCTCTTCTATAAGGACTACATTTATATCAACCTATGTATACTAACATGTGGGGGAAAAATGTAATGTATAAATAGGGGGTAAAGAAAGACCAAATAGAATAATCATTCTCACACAAAGATTCACATGGGAAGGGGAGGGGAAGAAAACTCCTATAAGAAGGAGAGGAAGAGAGGGGGGGGGTTACTTAAACCTCAATCTCAGGGAAATCAGCTCTGAGAGGGAAAAACATCCAGATCCATTGGGATCTTGAATTCTATCTTACCCAACAAGGGTAAGGAGAAGGGAAAACCAAGGGGGGGAGGGGGAGAGGGAGAACAAAAAGGGAGGGAAAGAGAGGGGGGAGGGGGAGGGAACAAAAAGGGAGGGACTAAAAAGGGAAACATCAAGGGAGGGGACAAGGGGGACTGTTTCAAAGTAAATCACTGGACTAAAAGGTAGAGCCGAAGAAGAAAAGGTTAGAATTAGGGAAGGCAATCAAAATGCCAGGGAGTCCACAAATGACAATCATAACTTTGAACGTGAATGGGATGAACTCACCCATAAAACGTAGACAAATAGCAGAATGGATTAGAATCCAAAACCCTACCATATGTTGTCTTCAAGAAACACACATGAGGCGGGTTGACACCCACAAGGTCAGAATTAAAGGATGGAGTAAGACCTTCTGGGCTTCAACTGATAGAAAGAAGGCAGGAGTGGTAATTATGATATCTGATAAAGCCAATGCAAAAATAGACCTGATCAAAAGGGATAGGGAAGGTAATTATATTTTGTTAAAAGGGACTATAGACAATGAGGAAATATCATTAATCAATATGTATGCACCAAATAATATAGCACCCAAATTTCTAATGGAGAAACTAGGAGAATTGAAGGAAGAAATAGACAATAAAACCATACTAGTGGGAGACTTAAACCAACCATTATCAAATTTAGATAAATCAAATCAAAAAATAAATAAGAAAGAGGTAAAAGAAGTGAATGAAATCTTAGAAAAATTAGAATTAATAGACATATGGAGAAAAATAAATAGGGATAAAAAGGAATACACCTTCTTCTCAGCACCACATGGCACATTCACAAAAATTGACCATACATTAGGTCACAGAAACATAGCACACAAATGCAGAAAAGCAGAAATAATGAATGCAGCCTTCTCAGATCACAAGGCAATAAAAATAATGATTAGTAATGGTACATGGAAAACCAAATCTAAAACCAATTGGAAATTAAACAATATGATACTCCAAAACCGTTTAGTTAAAGAAGAAATCATAGAAACAATTAATAATTTCATCGAGGAAAATGACAATGGCGAAACATCCTTTCAAACCTTTTGGGATGCAGCCAAAGCGGTAATCAGAGGTAAATTCATATCCCTGAATGCTTATATTAACAAACAAGGGAGAGCAGAGATCAATCAATTGGAAATGCAAATGAAAAAACTGGAAAGCGATCAAATTAAAAACCCCCAGCAGAAAACCAAATTAGAAATCCTAAAAATTAAGGGAGAAATTAATAAAATCGAAAGTGATAGAACAATTGATTTAATAAATGAGACAAGAAGCTGGTACTTTGAAAAAACAAACAAAATAGACAAGGTACTGGTCAATCTAGTTAAAAAAAGGAAGGAAGAAAAGCAAATTCACAGCATTAAAGATGAAAAGGGGGACAGCACCTCCAATGAGGAGGAAATTAAGGCAATCATTAGAAATTACTTTGCCCAATTATATGGCAATAAATACACCAATTTAGGAGAAATGGATGAATATATACAAAAATACAAACTGCCTAGACTAACAGAAGAGGAAATAGAATTCTTAAATAATCCCATATCAGAAATTGAAATCCAACAAGCCATCAAAGAACTTCCTAAGAAAAAGTCCCCAGGGCCTGATGGAT
The DNA here is from genome assembly GCF_027887165.1 of Monodelphis domestica. Lineage (NCBI taxonomy): Eukaryota > Metazoa > Chordata > Mammalia > Didelphimorphia > Didelphidae > Monodelphis > Monodelphis domestica. The sequence continues at coordinate 483,952,797 of NC_077227.1, forward strand.
TCACCTGTGAATTCTATCAAACATTCAGAGAACAGTTAATCCCAATACTATACAAACTATTTGACATAATAAGCAAAGAGGGAGTTCTACCAAACTCCTTTTACGACACAAACATGGTACTGATTCCAAAACCAGGCAGGTCAAAAACAGAGAAAGAAAACTATAGGCCAATCTCCCTAATGAATATAGATGCAAAAATCTTAAATAGGATACTAGCAAAAAGACTCCAGCAAGTGATCAGAAGGATCATTCACCATGATCAAGTAGGATTCATACCAGGGATGCAGGGCTGGTTCAACATTAGGAAAACCATCCACATAATTGACCACATCAACAAGCAAACTAGCAAGAATCACATGATTATTTCAATAGATGCAGAAAAAGCCTTTGATAAAATACAACACCCATTCCTATTAAAAACACTAGAAAGCATAGGAATAGAAGGGTCATTCCTAAAAATAATAAACAGTATTTATCTAAAACCAACAGCTAATATCATCTGCAATGGGGATAAACTAGATGCATTCCCAATAAGATCAGGAGTGAAACAAGGATGCCCATTATCACCTCTACTATTTGACATTGTACTAGAAACACTAGCAGTAGCAATTAGAGAAGATAAAGGAATTGAAGGCATCAAAATAGGCAAGGAGGAGACCAAGTTATCACTCTTTGCGGATGACATGATGGTCTACTTAAAGAATCCTAGAGATTCAACCAAAAAGCTAATTGAAATAATCAACAACTTTAGCAAAGTTGCAGGATACAAAATAAACCCACATAAATCATCAGCTTTTCTATATATCTCCAACACAGCTCAGCAGCAAGACCTAGAAAGAGAAATCCCATTCAAAATCACCTTAGACAAAATAAAATACCTAGGAATCTACCTCCCAAGACAAACACAGGAACTATATGAACACAACTACAAAACACTCGCCACACAACTAAAACTAGACTTGAACAAATGGAAAAACATTAACTGCTCATGGATAGGACGAGCCAATATAATAAAAATGACCATCCTACCCAAACTTATTTATCTATTTAGTGCCATACCCATTGAACTACCAAAATACTTCTTCACGGATTTAGAAAAAACCATAACAAAGTTCATTTGGAAGAACAAAAGATCAAGGATATCCAGGGAAATAATGAAAAAAAACACATATGATGGGGGCCTTGCAGTCCCTGACCTAAAACTATATTACAAAGCAGCAGTCATCAAAACAATTTGGTACTGGCTAAGAAACAGAAAGGAAGATCAGTGGAATAGATTGGGGGAAAGCGACCTCAGCAAGACAGTATACGATAAACCCAAAGATCCCAGCTTTTGGGACAAAAATCCACTATTCGATAAAAACTGCTGGGAAAATTGGAAGACAGTGTGGGAGAGACTAGGAATAGATCAACACCTCACACCCTACACCAAGATAAATTCAAAATGGGTGAGTGACTTAAACATAAAGAAGGAAACCATAAGTAAATTGGGTAAACACAGAATAGTATACATGTCAGACCTTTGGGAGGGGAAAGGCTTTAAAACCAAGCAAGATATAGAAAGAATCACAAAATGTAAAATAAATAATTTTGACTACATCAAACTAAAAAGCTTTTGTACAAACAAAACCAATGTAACTAAAATCAGAAGGGAAACAACAAATTGGGAAAAAATCTTCATAGAAACCTCTGACAAAGGTTTAATTACTCATATTTATAAAGAGCTAAATCAATTGTACAAAAAATCAAGCCATTCTCCAATTGATAAATGGGCAAGGGAAATGGATAGGCAGTTCTCAGATAAAGAAATCAAAACTATTAACAAGCACATGAAGAAGTGTTCTACATCTCTTATAATCAGAGAGATGCAAATCAAAACAACTCTGAGGTATCACCTCACACCTAGCAGATTGGCTAACATAACAGCAAAGGAAAATAATGAATGCTGGAGGGGATGTGGCAAAATAGGGACATTAATCCATTGCTGGTGGAGCTGTGAACTGATCCAACCATTCTGGAGGGCAATTTGGAACTATGCCCAAAGGGTGCTAAAAGAATATCTACCCTTTGACCCAGCCATAGCACTGCTGGGTCTGTACCCCAAAGAGATAATGGACACAAAGACTTGTACAAAAATATTCATAGCTGCGCTCTTTGTGGTGGCCCAAAACTGGAAAACGAGGGGATGCCCATCAATTGGGGAATGGCTGAACAAACTGTGGTATATGTTGGTGATGGAGTACTATTGTGCTAAAAGGAATAATAAAGTGGAGAAGTTCCATGGAGACTGGAACAACCTCCAGGAAGTGATGCAGAGCGAGAGGAGCAGAACCAGGAGAACATTGTACACAGAGACAAACACACTGTGGTATCATCGAACGTAATGGACTTCTCCATTGGTGGTGGTGTAATGTCCCTGAACAACTTGCAGGGACCCAGGAGAAAAAAACACCATTCATAAGCAAAGGATAAACTATGGGAGTGGAAACACCGAGAAAAAGCAACTGCCTGAATACAGAGGTTGAGGGGACATGACAGAGGATAGACTCTAAATGAACACTCTAATGCAAATACTATCAACAAAGCAAGGGGTTCAAATCAAGAAAACATCTAATGCCCAGTGGACTTACGCATCGGCTATGGGGGGTGGGGGGGGGAGGAAAAGAAAATGATCTATGTCTTTAACGAATAATGCTTGGAAATGATCAAATAAAATATATTAATATTAAAAAAATATTTAGACATAACCTTGGTACTTGTTTGGGGGTCTCTGAACAGTAAGTACAGGGGGATCAATTCTCCAGTCACAGAGGACTAGGTTCAAACAATGATCAGTTTCCATCATCCCTGCCCTCCTCAGAGCCTGCTTAGAAAATAGTAAAACTTGACCTAAAATTGCCCTAAGGTCATTAGCATCCCAATTACTTTGAAATTTGTTCTCCTTGAATGAGAAAAGTGAACCATGAGTAAAGCCACCCAGTCCAAAGTGGACTATGGGTAAAGTGATATCACTTCCTTGGAGACACAGGGCAACAAGTGCCCAAGCAAATGACCCCTTCCTTAGTAACTAAGCAAAATAAAAAGCATTCCTAGGAACCCCTGCCCACTTTGCTTACCACTTTTACCTTTACTTACCTACCTTACATTATTTATTAGAATAGCTACACTAATAGTTTATTCTTTTATAATAAAGCTTGTTTCCTCTAAATGGAGTCAGCTTGAACTATCAATCAATTCTTTAGATGAGACCCAATTATCATTGCCTACATCACAATGAAGCATTTATTAAATGACTTATATATGCTAGGTACCGTGTGAGGTGTTTACAAATATTATCTCACTTGATCTTTTGGATCAACCAAGGAAGGTAGTTGTTATTATTATCCCAATTTTATAATTGAGGAAACTGAGGCTAGTAAATGTCAGAGGCCAAATTTGAACTCAGGTCTTCCTGACTTTAGGTCCAGAGCTCCATCCCACTTTACCACCTAGCTATGAAATCGCTGGCCTGGTCACTATCTTTGGACTCTTTTGTTCCATTCTAGGTCAGGAAGAAATCTACCAAAGGGAAAGCCATTTGAAAGTACAGCATTGGGGGCAAGTATATGCCTCGGGAGATTGAGAGCCAAGCCTAGAAATGGGAGGTCTCGAGTTTATATATAACATTAGAAATTTTCTAGCTCTGTTTCCCTGGGCAAGTCACTTCATCTCCATTGCCTAGCTCTTAACAATCTTCTGTATTACAACCAATACATGGTATTGATTCTAAGATGGAAGGTAAGGGTTAAAAAAGAAAGTATTTACATTTTAACTTGTGTTAAAATGTTGTGAGTATGTGTATGTGTTTGTGTCCTAGTATCAGACTCAGAATTTTAGCGTTTAGAGGTAACTTAGAGTCATCTAGTCATAGACCTTTTTTTTTTTTTAAACCTTTACTTTCTGTCTTAGCAACCATTCTACAACTGAAGGGCGAGATCTAGGAAAATGAGGTTGGGTGATTTATCAAGAGTCACACAGCTAGGGAGTATCTGAGATCAAATTTGAACTCAGGTCCTCCCAATTCTAGGTAGTCATAGACTTAAAAAAAAACCAAACCTTTACCTTCCATCTTAGAATCAATACTGTGTATTGGTTATAGAAAATGGTAAGGACTAGCCAATAAAAGTTAAATGACCTGCTCAGGGTCACATAGATAGGAAGTGTCTGAGATCTGATTTGAACCCAGGCTGCCCATCTCCAAGTAGGCATAGACTTTTTAGAAAGGGGTGACTGAATGAGTCTTTAGAGGTCATTTAGTCAATGCTTTAATTTTATAGATGAGGAAACTAAAAGTCCCCAAGGAGAAATGACTTATGAGGGGCTTATAGATGGCAACTTGAAGGCTACAAGTTGGACCTCCAGATTCTGAGGTCAGAACTCTATTTCTTCACACTGACTCTCTGCTACCAATTTGATTTGGTCCAGTTGGTACACATTTCACAGATAGTTCCCAAATACACAACTTTCTTGCTTGGCATTAAGTGCCTTTGATTCACGACAGTTTCTCTCTGGTTCAGCTCCAACTGGAATTCTATGCCCAAGAGGAGGAGAGGAAAATAGTGAACACCCATGCTGGGTCTGCTTCTCTCTTCTTTCCATGCCTAAGGATTAATGAGCATCTAGGCTTCCAGGGTTTTCTTTTTTCTAGTTCTGGGAACTGGCAGCTGACTCTGGCACTACCAGAGGGGAGGAATTGAAGGCTTTGGTCCATGGCCTGTTCCAAAGGCCACTAAATTTTCTACTGGGCATAGATCCAACTCCCTCTCATCTGCTCAAACTCAGGATTAGCTACAGATAATTCAAAATATACATTTCAGCCAACAGCTTCAAGCTTTTCCCCTCTCTACATCTTCAGAGATATGGCCAGGGAGACAAAGGGACTGATTTTCAACCTTGTATCCCAAGTTTGACTAACTTTATAGTGGAGAGACTAGTAAGAAATTGGCCCCAAGTTTGGGAGAAGAAAGGAGAAAGAATCATAAATAATTTGATCTAAAAGGGACCTGAGAAATCAATTAATGCAATTCCCATTAACCACAAATTAGGAAGGAAGAAATGGGCTCAGAAAAAAAGTCACTTGCCCAAGACCATCATTAGTATGTCATTGGGTTAGGACTAAGACAAAGGCTTCTGGGTTCCAGGTCAATATAGTGAAAAAGCAACAAACTGGATTATCTAATCCTGGATGATTGAGAACTATTGAAACACACACATATACAATTTAAATCTTCATCTCAATCTTCTCTTGAATCTAAAGTCAGCATCCCATTTGAGTTTAGAACTTGAAGAGATAATATTAATAATAGCAGTTTATATTCGTGTAGTTCTTCATGCTATGCAAAGTATTTGCATAATTACCTTGTGCTTATAATACCCTTGAGGACAGGAATTAAAATATTATTATTTTCATTTTACAGATGAGAAAACAGGTTAAGAGATTTATCCATGGTCATACAGATAGTAGGACAAATAGATGGCACAGTGAATGGAGAGGCATTGAGAGAGAGACCTGAGTGTTCAAATCCAGCCTTAGATATTTCCTAGCTATGTGAACCCAGGCAAGTGACTTAACCCTGTTTGCCTTAGTTTCCTCATCTGAAAAAAGAGCTGGAGAAGGAAATGGTAACCATTCCACTATTTTTGCCTAGAAAATACCAAATGGGATCACAAAGAATTGGGCATGATTAAAAAAAACAAAACAAAACAACATACAGCTAGCAAGTGGCATCATCAAGGTCTACTGCTCTTTCCACTAGGTAGAATACATTGCCTTATGATGAGTTACAATTGCAACAGAAAGGAATTGTTAGATAGATCTGAGGTAGGAAGGAGCTGAGATGGGACTTCCAGGTAGCTGAATTGAGTTGTTACTTCTAGAATTAACTCCCCTGTTTGTCTTTTAAAGCTCTTCTCCATCTGTCTGACACCTTCCTATCTTTATGGTCTTCTTATCTGTTGGTTTTTTCCATGAACTAGTCTATGTACTGTTATTCACACACAACACCCTATCTCTAATATCCATGTCTTTTCTCTGACTGGCTGTCATACCTGGAGTTCCATCCCTGCTTCAATCCTTTAAAATCCCTGGCTTTCTTTAAGATTCAGCCTAAATCCCACCTCCTGCAAGAGGTCTTTCCCTCCCCCACTGCCTGTGCCTTCTCTCTGGAGATTACTTTCAATCAATTCTGTATGTATATAGGATATAGATGTATCTACTTTCTCCCATTAGGATGGAAACTCCTTGAAAGCAAGAGTTGTTTTTACTTTTTTATTTGTATTTCCAGTACTTGGTAAAGTGCCTGGTATACAGTGAGTACTTAATAAGTTCTTGTTTTATCTTGTCTAAGAGACTCATTTACCTTAGAAACATTTAATACCTCTCTTCCTACCTTCACCTTTTATAATTCCCAACTTCCTTCAAGGTCCAGTTCAGCTGCCACCTCCTACAGGATGCCTTACCTACACTCTCAATTGTCGGCACTCTTTCCAGCATGAGATAAACCACCAATCATTCATTTAATAAGTATTTATTAAGTACCTACTTAATGCAACAGGGACCCATGAACTAGCAAGTATTTATCAAGAACCTTCTATGTGCCAGGTACCAAACAAAGTGCTAGAAGATACTATTAAAAAAGTAAGAGGGGTCCTAACTTCAAGGAGCTTACTCCATATGCTGGCAGGAGTAGTGGTGGGAGGGAGGCAAGTAGATACCTCTCTCATCCATGTAGTGTGCCATATTGGACATGGATGTGACCCTGGAATCAACAACATCTCATTCAAGTCCAATTTCTTAGGCCCATTGGATGTATAACTCTAGGCAAGTAATTTAACCTCTTAGTGTAGTGACCTGTTCAATTTTCTAAGACCACAAATTGTGGAGCAGCTGCCAACCTAAATTGGTAGAAGTCCCTATGTCAGGAGTTCCTCAGATCAATAGAATTACAAGTATGGTATGACAAATATACATAGTCACAATGTTTAGTATGAATAGCTCAGAAAAGGTCATGGCCAGCTACAGAAGAATAGATAGGATGATGACTAGATATCTTTGACAGTGCTTTTAAACAATGCCATTAAAACTATGTTAAAGTAGCTACAGGGCTTGAATTATTTTTCAGGGTATATTATTATGAAAATTAAAGCTTTAGAACCGAATGAACATAAGAGACATTTGGTTTGAATTCCTTATTTTATAGATGAGAAAATGAGTTGTAGGGAAATTAAGTGATGTACTCCTAATCAAAGAGATATGGAGGAGGTAAGATTTGAAACTAGAGTCTCTGATTTCAGTCAGTGGACATACTCTCTCTCTCTTTCTATGTGTATCTTTCTCTGTCTCATTCTTCTTACCATTTCTTACTTTTCTCTCCCTTTTGAATATTTCCTTCCTTCCTTCCTTCCTTCCTTCCTTCCTTCCTTCCTTCCTTCCTTCCTTCCTTCCTTCCTTCCTTCCTTCCTTCCTTCCTTCCTTCCTTCCTTCCTTCCTTCCTTCCTTCCCATATTATTCTTCCCTCATTTCCTCCCTTTTCCCTCCTTCCCTTTATCCTCTCCTTCCCTCCCTCCCTTTCTTCCTTCCTTCCCTCCCTCCCTCCCTCCTTCCCTCCCATATTATTCTTTTCTTTTCTGGGACCTTCAGTTCTCAGGTCATCAATTTTGGGTCTCAGGTATTTGTAATAAAAGACCTAGAAGGCATTGCTAGCTGCATTATTAAATAAGTGCAAAATCTGTTTAACCTGTCTGCCATTCCCTCCCCCCAAGGTCACATAGCCCATTAACTGTCCTTCTATATTAAGCAATGATTATCCAAGTTGCCCAATGATTTTTATCACCAAATCACCTCATTTCTAAACATGACTTTCTTTTGAAAGACCTATGACAGAATCTCATAAACTTACTCTGAGACTGTTGCTCTTGCCAGGTAGTGTTTTAGAGAAAGCAGTCTTTTCAGATGGATGCTTTCTTGCATTTCCAAATGTGGAGATTTCAGAAGGGAGCACATGAGACAGGGACTTTTAATACCTTTTTGGCAAAGAGGTAGCTCAGTTTAAATATATTCTGATGATCTCCCTTGACTGTGAAAGTGCCTGAAATATTTATGGAGTGGAAAGTAAAACTCGCTTGTAGGAAATCCTTCTTGTCAGTCAGTCAATCAATCATATGCATTTATTTAGCACTTATTATGTCCCAAGCACTGTGCTATAAGAACATAGATACAAGCATAAACAAATCCCTGACATCAAGGAGTTTATATTCTTTCTTTTTTTTAAAACCCTTACCTTCTGTCTTAGAATCAATACTGGGTATTGGGTCCAAGGCAGAAGGGCAGTAAGGGCTAGGCAATGGGGGTCAAGTGACTTGCCCAGGGTCACACAGCTGGGAAGTGTCTGAGGCCAGATTTGAACCTAGGACCTCCCATCTCTAGGCCTGGCTCTCAATCTACTGAGCCACCCAGCTATCCCCAAGGAGTTTGCATTCAAATGGGAGGCAGGGAGGGTAGAAAAAGTTCTATTGCAGCTTAGGAAGTGCCATCCAATCAAAGGAAGAGGCTACAGTGACACAGGGGACTTCCAAAGAGTGAATTCAAGGGCTGTGATGAGTTTCCAGGATGAAAAGGTTTCTGGGGCATGGGAGAGAAAGTAAGTCTAGAGTGCAGGGTGTTAGACATTTTGATACATATAGTGGAAAGAGCTGTGCCCTCAACCTGGAATCATGAAGGGCTGACTCTTGAATCCTATTTCCAGTCTCTGCTAGTTGTTTGATTATGGGCAAATCCTTTAACCTCTAGGAGCCTCATTTGTAGGATGGTGCTCCCTGTAGTCTCTGTCTCAGCAACTTTTCAAATGAGATAATGTATATAAAGTACTATGTAAAATGTTAAGCTCTTTATAAATGTCAGCTCTTATTATTAACATCAATTGAACAAATTAGGAGTGGAGAAAACTGTCTGAACCATAAAAGTTATCCATAAAGAAATAAAATTAAATTATTTTCAAAAGCACACAGTAACTTGAATAATTAGCCAAGCAGAGGCCTTTGGAAGATCTACTTCAATGAATAATAATAGATCAGAAGGCAGTTACAGTTCAATGGATTGAGACCCAGACCTAGAGAGAGCAGGTCCTAGGTTTAAATCAGACCTCGGACACTTCCTAGCTATGTGACCCTGGGCAAGTCACTTAATTACCATTGCCTAGCCCTTACCACTCTTCTACTTTGGAACCAATGGAGTATTGATTCTAAGATGGAAGGTAAGGGTTTAAAAAATAATAGCTGACATTTGCATAGAACTCCAAAGTTTTAAAATTACATACATGTCTCATTTTATCTTTTATGGAGGGATAGGTTCTGTAAATAATCTTATTTTATAAGACTCATAGTGATCAAGTGACTTGTTTATGACCAGAGTAAGGAATCAGCAAGTAGCAACCTAGGAAGTGTTAGATCTGAAATTCCAACCCAGGTTCCCCTTGCCTCCAAATCCAACACTGTCACTATTTAGCAGGCTGTCTCCCAGTGAATAGGTAAAAGGCTTTTGTAATTAGCACATCCAGTGTTTGTGGCAAATATGTGTAGCTAAAATCCTTTGACCTATACTTGAAGACTTTTTTTTTTCCAATCAGATTAACTCAATAGGTATTAACCCATTTAATGTATACTTATCATGTTAGGCTTTGTTAATATTCAAAAAAATATCAAAAGAAACTCTTATCCACTAGTATATTACATTCTTCTTGGGGAAATAACCAATCGACAGTATTTATTCATTTGCTTGTTTATTTATTTATTTATTTATTTATTTATTTATTTATTTATTCATTCATTTGTTTGTTTATTTATTTCTTCATTTATTTCTTCATTCACTTATTTATTTATGAACCCTTACCTTACATTTTGGAATCAATACTGTGCATTGGTTCCAAGGCAGAAGAGTGGTAAGGGCTAGGCAATGGGGGTCAAGTGACTTGCCCAGGGTCACACACCTGGAAAGTGAGCAGTATTTATTAAGTTCTAGGCACTGAAGATAAAAATACAAAGGTGAGATTATGTCTGTTCTCAAGGAAATTTTATCCTAAAGATTAGCAGATTAAGGACAGAAAATGTATGGAAATTTTGAACAGTTAATTATAGGGTCAAAATTTGGAAGGGAAAGATAAGGGTGGGGAATAACATGACCTGGGTAAGGAGGAAAGAACAAAGTGATTGGTGGTTTCAGTGAGGATGGAGAACAGGTTTAGGTGGCTTAAAGCATAGAGAACCATGGAAGCAATTGTTGGTAAAGACATTTTAGAGTTATTGATTAAGCAAGGTGTAACAATTGTAGGTAGACAACTATAGCACTAACCCTGTGTGTGATGAAGGTGGAATGAAGACCATAAATCCTGAGAGTTAAGTTTGAGGAACTGAAAATTAATGGTATTAGAGAGGGAATCAATGCATAAACGGAAGTCCTGATAAGGATAAGAGCAATCACTGAGGTGGGGAGGAAGGAAGTGAGAAATTTCTTCTTAGAAATGAGGGAGACTGACTTGGAAATGGTAAATAACAGGATCTGCAAAGGGTGCCATCTTTGGATGGTTTGAAACCCCATAGAAAAGAGATTCCTGAGTGCAAGAAGGATCTGGAAATTTCAGAGAAGTATAAAAAGTATTCTTTTTCTTCCTGGATTAGTTTCTCTCTCTCTCTCTCTCTCTCTCTCTCTCTCTCTCTCTCTCTCTCTCTCTCTCTCTCTCTCTCTCTCTCTCTCTCTCTCTCTCTCTCTCTCTCTCTCTCTCTCTCTCTCTCTCTCTCTCTCTCTCTCTCTTTCTGTGTGTGTGTGTGTGTGTGTATGGGAATGGGTGAGGGAAGGCAATGAGAAAAGGAACCATTAAAATAGTATTTAAGTGGAGGGCTAGGGATGCAATGCCTTCTGAAAGGAAAGCCATGTTTCAGAGATTACAAAGAAATGAAAGGAACATGAAAGAATATGATACAAAGTACTTACTCAGTCCAGAGTTTCCTGAAACTTTACTCTTGTGGGAACTCCCAGTATGGAAATGCTCTTCACTAATGCAGATCAGCCATTTTCGTGCATTTTAGAGAGTTTCAATAGAGCAGTAAGAAGTGATGATCACACAGCTGATATTTATTAGAGCCATGATTTGAAAGCAGGTCTTCTTGTTTACAAGGCTAAACCTCTAGATAGTGCCATTATGCTCCTCAACACTTATATTTAAAAAAAAAAAAAAACTTTTACCTTCTGTCTTAGAGTAAATACTTAAAGTATTGGTTCCAAGGCAGAAGAATTGTAATGTCTAGAGGACTTGGGTTAAGTGACTTGTCTGCAATCACACAGTTAGGAAGTGTCTCAGGCCAGGTTTGAACCCAGAACCTCCCATCTCCAAACCTAGCTCTCTATCCACAGAGCCACTCAGCTGCTTGAAGACTTACATTTAAATAAGAAAGAAAAAACAATTAAGGCAATACAAAGTGGTTTGACTTCTTTTTTTACTAAGTGGTATTATAATTATTTGTGTATATCCACTCCCTCCCCCAGCCCCATCATACTATAAGCACCTTAAAGGCAGAGTTCTGATATTTTTCATCTTTTCATCCCCAACATCAGAAAACAGTGCTTGGCTGTGTGAGGATTGTCATAAATGCTTGCTGAATTGCAATTGCTAAACTCTTATCAGGCAATTCTGAGAAAGATGAGACTAGTGTGGGTCAGAGAGATCAGGGAATGTTTCTTAGAGGTAAAAGTTTCTAAAGGATTTCTAACAGTGAATCAACCTTCTCCTATGTAGTTTGCTTAAACTACAAACTTGCTTAACACAATGTGAGTTCATCAAAGCTTCACTGAGTGAATAAAAGATGAATCAATTAATCCACAGGTGAAAGTTCCAGTTAAAGTTGGTGTGGTCTGAATTAGCACTCAGCATAGTGCTTTGGTCTATTAAAGTAGGCTGCTTAAGAACTTTTTGTTACACTGAATTGAATTTTGCTCTAGTAGAGAAGCTGAAAGGAATTTACCCTTCAAGTTGAAGTGAAATTAACAGGCATGGCAAGGGGTTGAAAAATTCCCAAAGGAAAGTGCCTGCTTGTTTCATTAATGGGTTCTGCAAAGCTCTTTTCTAAGCAAAACCCAGATCAAAGACTGACTCTGGAAAGTAGCTTTTAGAAAAAGCAAAACTATATACAATGGAATAAAGACGTTAATTTCTTGCTCTTCCTCCTATTACTTTCTTGACTTCTTTGTTTTTCTGGGAACTATCCAGGAACACAGGACCCTTTTATAGAAGTGGGATAATCAGGCCCTCACTAATTTGTCCCGAAGTGAGGCACACCTGTAACAGAAGAGGAGGCACAGAGGATGAAAGGGGAGGGGAGGAGAGCAAAGAGAATTGAGTGTTTAACTGTGGCGTCAAAGTGCTCTGCCTCGAAAATCTCTACTCCAAGCACGGAATTTACATTTAAATAATAGCTCTCTCCACAGGCATCTCAGCCCCTGCTAGCACTCATAAATTGGTGAAAAGATCCCTTGTTACCGCAGAGAAAAAGCAGTCCCAGAGCCCAGAGGAGAATGCCAGCTGTAGTCAGCTGAGAAGCCAGAGTCCAGCGCAACCTCCCGGCAGAAGTCCGGGGAGAGAACTGGAAGTGAAGTCCTCCCTAATTCCAGTACATCAGTCCCTTTGGGGTGAAAGGTTGTCAGGTGGGAAGATGGGAAGCTCAGGATCCCCAATTCCACAGTGCGTTAAGGAAGGAGAGAGGAAGATTGGGGGTGGGGCGCCCTAACCCTAAAGGTCTAAAACAAAGGGAACTGACTGGAGGCAATTCTATAAGGGGAGTTGGGTGGAAATAGCAACCCTTGCTATTTGCCTAAGGTGTGATCTTGGATTGGTCTTTTCGCTCTTCAGGCTCTTGCTTTCCTCATTTGACAAAAGAAGGGACTGAGTTCTGGTGATATCAAAGATCTCGTCGAGTTCGAAATCCTTTGACTATAAAACACTCATTCCACTCCAGAGGCTAGCCTCAGAAATTGTGGAGAGTCAGGCTGGGTGGGAATGAGAGTGAGAGAAGAGGAGCTTTGACCCAGCCAGTAAAGGCAATAAACACTCCCTTCTCATTTTTCCCTACGCAGAGATCTTTGTCGAAAAATTTAGATAGATTTGGAAGAGACCCTAGAAATCCCTATTCCAGCAGCCTCATTTTACAGAGATGGAAATTGAGGTCCCAGGAAATGGCTTGAATGACTAATAACTTGGGCTCTTCTGCCTTCTTGTGCAGGGCCCTTTCTACTACAGGAAAATACCGCAGCTCCCTTTACCACCAGCATCACTTTTTAGAGTGGATAGAAGGAAGTAACCTGTACTCTCCCTCCCATCCCTGCGCTCTCGCCTTGAAAGCTATGGTGAAGACTTGAGTTGCCTTCGCTGAAAAAAGAACAATTCTCCATGGCAGAAGAAAAACTCCTTTTGGGGCGGGTGGTGGTGGGAAAAGTATGGGAGTGGCGGTGATGATGGAATGTTCAAAGCCAAGGTAGGGAATATGAACTGTTTTATCTAAACTTTATATTTACTCCAGCTCCCAGCGCTGTATTCAGCATACACCAGACCAACAAATAAATAAACGTTTGTTGAATGAATGAATGAATGAATAGAATGGATGTTATTGGTTGTGATGATGAGGCAGAGAAGTAGGATGGAGCTTCCAGATGACAGAGCGAGAAGATCCCAGCTCCCCATTCCCCAACCCGGATAAACGGGAACAGGAGGTCTCTCACCTGAATGACGATCTTGAGCGTGGAAGTATCTACAATCGTGGAGCAGATGAGGTTATTGGGATCATCTTCGGGACCGGCATTGAACTGGCCCATAGTGAAGAGCATAGGGATGGCGAGCAGGAAGGAGAGGATCCAGATGCAGCTGATGAACTTTTTGGTTCTGCTCCTGGACATGATGCTCTTAGCCTTGAACGGGTGGCAGATGGCCATATAGCGTTCCAGGCTGAGGCTGGCGATATTGAGAGCGGTGGCATAAGTGCAAGCATCCCGAAGGAAGTAGTAACCCCGGCACACCGCATCGCCGAAGGCCCAAGGGTGGTGGACCCATATGAAGTTGTAGAGCTCGATGGGCATGGACAGCAGGAGGATGAGGAGGTCAGAGAGGGCCAGACTAGCCAGGTGGTAGTGGACGGTACTCTGCAGGTTCTGCAGTGATTTCTTGCGCACCAGGGTGAAGGCAGTGACCGAGTTCCCCACGGTGCCCACCACGAAGAGCGTCAGGTAAATGACAGTGACCAACACCTTAGAGTAGATGTCTGTGTTCACGTCCAGGTCAGTGTCTGGGGTGAGGAGCCTCTCTGACGAGTTGGCAGTGCTGTTGCTGTAGCTGGGGGCCAGGAGGGAGGGGTCCCCCACTCCACCTTCCGACTGCTCCAAGCGGAAAGAACCTGGTTCTGCCTGGTTGGAGGGTGCGGGTGCTGTGCTGTTGAGGCGCATCTTGGCCAGTGGTGCTGAGTGAGAGTGGGGCGGCCAACCCCACAGAAAGGAGGATTAGGGGGCGACTGCGGATAGCCCAACCTGTCCTGAGTCTGTGTCCCTCTGTATTCTCACTCCCTCAGAGCTCAGAGACCACCCCCTTCGTCCCCTGCAAAAGCTTTCACTGCCAGGGACTGGGGAGAGCTGGATACATCCGTTTTAGCGCGGTTGACAAGACAAGGTAGGGACCGAGGTGTCAGCAGCCTTCTCTCAGCATTTCCAGTATAGAGTAGTGCCGCCAAAAGCCCAGAGTCTTTGTCCGCTGTGAAAAGGGCGCGCGCGTTTGGCTCGCGTTCCTTTTCTCAGGCTGTGGGTCCTGGACTACGCCAGTCAGCGTTCCGCCTCTAGCCTCCCATCTTCCCCAAGCCGCTCCGAGCCGGCTGCGGAGTGCCTCTGACAGCAAGAGGAGCTCGCACAGGAACACACCCGGCGCGCGCACTTACGTATACTCACACACACACAGAGTCCTCATCCTGCACACACTAGGGGTGGGGATGGGGATGAGGGGTACGGGTGGAGGGGGAGAAAGAGAGAGAGGGAGAGAGAGGGAGAGAGAGAGAGAGAGAGAGAGAGAGAGAGAGAGAGAGAGAGAGAGAGAGAGAGAGAGAGAGAGAGAGAGAGAGAGAGGAGAGAGAGAGAGAGAGAGAGAGAGAGAGAGAGAGAGAGAGAGATTTTTTTTTTTTCTCCAGGGGTCGCTTGCTGGTTTGGGTGTGGGCAAGGACGCTGTATGTAAGGGAATAATGCTGTTCTGGATTGTCCAGTGAGTAGGCTGTGGGAAAGGGAGCATTTGATTCCAAAGCAGCATCTAACTTCTTTCCTTTGGTGAAACCTGAATCGGAAGCAGGGAAAGGGGAGGAATGAAAACAATTACAGCTGGCTTTCAGGGGGAAATCATGGTGCTGACTTAATGCTCCTCTGGTGTTTCCTCCAAATGTTCTTTTTGAACTGGGAACTCAACAAAGGATAGTAAATGTTTTCATAAAGAAGAGATCATGACTGGAACCAGGGATGAGGGTGGTCCTCTCCATCACTGGGGGTCTGCATCTAGAGATAATACAGAGATGATCTTTCCTCAGCCTGGTGTAGTGGAAAGAATCATGGACCAAGAATGAGGAGTCCTGGGTTTCATGCACTAAAGGCCATTTGAGTTGATTTTTCTCTCCTGTTAACATGAAGAGAGAATAATAGTTCTTGTGCATTGATAGACTAATTCAAGGGGCATAAGATTATGAACCTGAGAGATTAAAAGGCTTATGGTGCTTTCAACAGAAAGAGAAATTTGGAAGAGAAGTGGCAGGGTGGGGGAAGAACAACGAGTTGTGTTCTGGACATGTTGAATTCAATATGTCTCTGGAACATCCTGTTTGAGATACCCTTAGGCATCACATGCTGATATGAACTGAAACTCAGTGGAGAGAAGGGTACAGAATATACATAGTGTCCCAGAAGTATTAGTATAATTTTAAGATTTAATAGCTTAAATAGCTATAACTAGCTTAATAGTTTCATAGTTTAAGTTGTTCTAAGACTTTGGGGATGCCCTATATAAATATGGGAGTTATCTGCATAAAAATGATGATTAAATCCACTAGATGTGAGGAGTTTACTAAGATGAAAAGCATGTATAGAGAAGGCAAGAAAACACAGGACAGTCTTGGGGAATATGTACTATTAAAGTCTGTGATATAGATGAAGGGCCAGGAAAGGAAGCCAAGGAGAAGTTAGAAAGAGAACTGGGAGAGTGGTGTATAAGAGAATCCTAGATAAGAGAAAGGTGTGAACAGTATCAAATGTAGCAGAGAGTCAAAGTGGAATGAGGGCTGAGAGAAGAGGGCCATGTTGCAAAATTAAGAGATCATTGATAATTTTTGGGAAAAAAAGCTTTAGTTGAGTAATGAGGTTGGAAACCAGATCGCAAAGGGTTAAGAAATGATTCAAAGGAGAGAAAGAAGAGGCAATAAGTATAGACAATGAATATGGAGGAGAAAAAGAGATATCATGCTATAAGGGGATGGTAGGATCTAGTGAACATTTTGTATGGTTGAGGAAGACTTGTGTTTGAAGGCAGTAGTGAATTAGTGATAGAGACTGAAAATGAGAGAAAAGGGGGAAATGACTAGTGAGCAATCTACTGAAGTTGGAAAGGGCATGTGATATGTTAACTTGACTTTAGCAAGAAGGATCATCAAGAGGAAAGGAGGAAAAAGTGAGAATATTGTTAAGGGGTTTTAAGATGTGAATAAGGCAGGAAAATTTTGATACAATACACTTCAAAGAAGGTAAAGGTTGCTCATTATTTTTTTCTCATTAATTGCCTCTCCCTTTCTTATTTTCTCTATTACTGTAGAGACTAACACCATCTTCCCAGGTCTTTGCACTTGCAATCCAGGAGTCATTCTGGACTACTCATTGTCTCTCACTCTCTATATCCAATCTGTGGCAAGGTCTCTTGATTTCACTTTTGGAACATCTTCTTTATATGCTGCCTTCCCTACTCTGGCACTGACACCACTCTGGTCCAGGCCCTCATCCCTTCATGTGTGGATTATTGCAATAGTCCATTGGTGAGTCTGTCTACCTTAGTTTTCTCCCTGATCTAATTCATTCTTCATCTGGCCATCAAAGTAACTTCCCTAAAGCTCAGGTCCAATCACATCATTCCCCTACTAATTAACTCCAATGGCTCCCTATTGTCTCCAAGATCAAATACAAAATGTTGTTTGGCATTTGAAGCCTTTTATAATTTAGCCTTCTCATACCTTCCCAGTATGCTTACACTATTCCTTGACATATGCTTTTTGAAACCATAAATTCTGGCTGTTCTCTGAACAAGACAATCCATTTCTTAGTTCTGGTCTTTTTTCTCTAGCTGACTTCCATGACTTCCAATCTCCCTGGCTTCCTTTAAGTCTCAACTAAAATTCTATCTTCTACAGGAAGCCTTTCAACCCTCTGAATTTCAGTGCCTTCCCTCATTATTTCCTGTTTTTCCCTATATAAAGCTTGCTCCGTATATATTTTTTTGCAATGTGTTTATCTCTTTCATTATGTTGTAAGCTCCATGAGGGCAGGGACCATCTTTTGTCTCTTTTTGTTTCCCCAGTGTTTAGCGTAGTTCAAGGAACATAGTAGGCACTTAATAAATATTTATTGATTGATCAATTGATTGCTTAGCCATAGTGGCAAAAGAAGAGCCTGGAAGGTGCAGGGAGAGGGGACAAAAATTATTCCAGCTCCCCCTGAAAAAGCAATATGTTGTAAGATGTAAGTAAAAGTACAAGCAGTGCTGTAATGTATGGCCAGGGATGCACTGGTATTTAAGAGGAAGTAGAATTCAACAAGATCAAATAAAGTATTGCTGTAGCTAAGGCTAATATCTTTAGAAATAGTGTTAGAAATACTAGAAATTATCATCATCATCATAATAGTAACAATATAATAATAGCAACTAATGAA